>NC_064638.1:918641054-918951226 GCF_023864345.2 Schistocerca serialis cubense | reverse complement strand
ATAGTTTTTGAAGACTGTAACTGTCGCCTGTGAAAGGATGTGGTTTCAACACAACAACATACCATTCCTTTTTAATACCAATGTCTGGACACCTGAACCATCAATACCCCTTTATTGTATAGGAAGAGAGGTCCTGTCTCATAGCTCATGTGATCACAGGATCTCACTACAATGGCATGTTAGCCCTGAAGTTACATGAAGTCACTTTGTAACACCAGTATCAATTGTAAGTAGTTTATACAATGCAATTATGTGTACATAACTATGAAGTAGTTGTTCTTTACTGATTAAGTTCATTGAGTTGTGGAAGGAAAGTTGATGTGTGTAATATATGTAATATAAAAACTTAAAAGATGTTTAAAAATAATGAAATTATGTAAATTATGTCTGTTTATAAAAGAGAATTTGTAATTTGAATACTGGTTCATACTTAGGAAAATTGTATTATGTAACTTAAAAGATGTAGGGAACCCGCTCTGCTACAGAAGGGGCATGGCACGTGGGAAAAGATGGATCTGGCGGTCAATCTGGGCAGCAAGAGAGAGAGCACATTACACAGTCAGTGGCTAGATGCTGTACTGTTAACAACACAGGTGCCAAGTGAGGCATTTGGAAGACAATTTATGTTGAAATTGCCTCAGATGTCATTTTGGCTGGTGTATGGGTGCTCTTGTTATCATGGAATCGGTCTGAAATGAAGGAAATACGTCGCCAAGAAGAATTTATAAAGAGCATTAACTCCAAGAGTATGGGACCACTTAGCCGCCACGTGCTTGCCACCACTATTGCGCCACTGCTCTACCAACTGTAGGAATTCAGATATGTATCACAGTATGGACCAGAATATTGACGTGAGTGTTTTTTTTTAAATAATAATTCCAGTGACATAAAACTGTGTTTGCACCTTAAATTTTGTCCTAATCACAAACCAATGCAGGGTCCTTTCCTTAACGTACAGATAACCAAGCATCCTAGTTCTGAAAATATAATGGTTTGTTTTTGCACTAAAGATGCTAAAGTTCAGTGCTAAAATATTTGAATGTTGTTATCAAAACTACCTGCTTCACAGGTGGTGAGAAAGGCACATATATTGGACTATGGTGAAAAGTAACTTGCATTGATTAGTATTATGAACTATTTTCTGAAATTGGTTGACCTTACTATTTGACTACCTTGTGTTAAAGCATTAAAACATAAACTATTGCAAGTGGAGCTAAAAATTTAATGTTATTAAATTGCAGTTGGTGTCTGAAATAATTACAGAGTTTGTATGTACAGAAATTAACAGTTTACGGGTTCCCACAGTAATCTATTCTCAAATTGAAAGATAATTGCATTTTTCGTAGCTATTAAAAGAAATCTGCGACATTGCTAATAACAAAGGCATAATAACGATAGGTGTAGGATTAAATAATTTCATTTGTGGTATGTATATATTAGCTGAAATCAGAACTCTTTCCATGCCCAATTTGAGTCCAGTGTGTTTTAAGGAGTTCCTAATGCTGAATTAGTACTGAATCAATTAATGATTGCAATAGTAAGTTTTATTACTATGAGTGAAGTATTATTTACTTCTGTACGTTTGCTGGTTTGTTTAAAAGCTATCTACTGCTAACCACTGCATAGTTTGTTAGTTGTGTGTATCCATTGCACTATTTAAAAGGAGTATTAATGAAAGTCACTTCAGCAATCCATGTTTATTTTTCTTCAAACTTAATGTTTCAAAGTATTATCCCTAATTAGGCTGGTGACTGTCAATTATTTCATTTTTATGCATTTTATTACTTTCATTATCTCCAAAACTCAGTCTGTTAGTCTTTCTATTACCTGCCATAGAAACGAAAATACTGTTCAATACCTTCTGCCCATTAGGTCAAACTTCAAAAACACTCCCAGAGGGTAATGTAACAGAACAACATAATTGACACGAACTCGCAGTTCAAAAATTCAGTAGAAACTGAAGAACCCTTCTCATCAAACAACTTAAATCAAGAACTGTTGTGAATCACACATTGAGGCTGATGGGTCACACTGGGTAGTCACTATGAGCTTAACTGTTGTTGTAAGATGTTGATGTCAATAAAAACTAAATATTCACTTCCTACCATTAGTCCTCATACCTAACACACAAAGTTGTTGGTTTGAATTTTGTTGGTAGCAACATATTTTTTTCTCTTATTTGTATTCCATATTTATTAACAAATCATAACTTTTTAATAACCTAACTAATATAGGTAGAACACAGTTCATGATTACCCACTCTGCTGGTGATGCAGAGACCCGTGGAACAAACATCAATTCCTGTGGTCGATGGCGGTTGAATTCAAAAGATGAATGGCTAGCCGGAAGCATGTGTATGCCATCCAGGAAATGATCCCAATAAAAAATGTAAACAAAGGTGAGGTCAACCATTCTACTATCAATGGTGTGTATCGAAGGCTTCATAGAATAGAAAGAATTGCCATACCAGTGCAGGGCTATGTTGTTACTGACAGTGCTGCATCACTGGACAGATCCACTTGACATGCCTGCGGCTGCACCTTCCACTGGAGCAAGCTACGGCCTAGGTACGAAGCTCGAGTATCTGTGAACTTTCCTCCATAAAAGTGCACTGCTTATATCTATAACATAACACAGAATTATATGGCTTATGTTTATGTTTAATAGTTACTTGTTTTACATCTCAGATGTTATGATGTATAATACATAGTGCATCCCGGAGCATCTTTTTGATTATCTCTCAGTGCTATTGGTCATGTTTATAATGGTATTTAAATATGTTTGACGGTTTTCTCTAGTGACACTTACATGTTTATAATGAATTTTATTCACAGGAAATCAGTGATAAGTACATTACAAATATAGTATAACTATAATTTTTTTGTTCCTTGTACAAAGGTATTCGTGTTTAATATCCTATTGTCTTTTAAGTGTTGTGAAATGTTGAAAATTTATCATTTATCTTTATTTTTTTTACACTTTAGGTCTTTTTGGTCATTTAGAATTTCATTTGTGTACACATTTGTGTGGGTGGAAATTTCCATTTCTTCCAGGATATTCATTATATGTCCTTTCAGTACCCTATAAAGAATTTTTACTGCATTTTCTATTTTTACTGCTTTGTATTTTTGATTTCACAGCTGTAAATAAAATGCAGACTGATTGCTCTAACAGTCCCATGTGCCTTCTTTGAACCTTATTCTGACATTTCTATCACTTTAGTTTTTATTGTAATTTTTTTATTGTGTATGTAATTTGGTTATCAGTGTATTCAGTTTGGTGCTGAGAAAATACGTTGGGCTATCAATGCAGTTTATTACTGGATGGATTGGAATTGATTCTTTATCTTTGCACATACAGATAGGGTTCTGGCATTTATATCAAAGCAGTTTCCTTTTCTCGACCTGCGAAGACTGCATATTTTTAAACTGTTTAAGTTTTTCATTAAATCCACTACTAGGGTTCTCCTGTATGGTTGTGATGTTGTTATATTTAAAGATATCTAGTATCTTTTCTAGATAATTTTCATTTTTCATAATGATTGCATTATTATTCTTGTCTGCTTTCACTATTATTGCATTACATATTATCAGTTTATTATCTATATTTTTGAGTGTTACATTCATTGTATGTACTTCTATTGAGGCCTTTCTATTTTGTATTTCTGTTGCTTTAAGTTTTGCTATTTTTACTGTGAGGTCATTTTGTCCTCGTACTGACAATATAGCCATGTCTTTTGCAACCTTAGTTCTAGCCATTAGGCGTTACACAGCCACATTATACTGTTGAGGCTCTACATTACATTTGAGGCCTTCGCTGAGCAGCTCTATTATGACATCTGTGAACTCTATATACGTGAGGTCTTTTACACATTCAAAAATTTGAACAGTGATGTGATTTCACGTAGTGGTGCATATCTGCTACATGGTTGTTGTACTCCCATTAGCCTATTAGCACATTTCACATGAAACAAACAGGGAGAACTGTCAGAACAAGTTTTACAGAACACATCCGGGACTGTGAGAGCAATCAGTTTACATTTTACATGCAACTACAACCCAAAAACACAAAGCAGAAAAATAGAAAATGCAGTAAAAATTCTAGACAGGTTATCCAAAGAACATACAATGAACATTCTAGAGGAACTGGAAATTTATATGCATACAGTTGCATATTCAAATGAAATTCTAAATGAACAAAAATAACTAAAGCACAAAAAGTCTAGAAAACTTCATGATCTCTCAATTATGTCCCGTAAATGATCAATAGGATTCTTGTCGGGCAATATGGGTAGCCAAATCATTTGCTTAAACTGTCCAGAACGTTCTTCAAACCAATTACGAATTCCAGTCAATGATTGGTTCAGTTGGACCAGGGGACCCAGCCTATTCCATGAAAATATGGTGTCATGGGTTCTGCACCACACTCGAACACTACCATCAGTTCTTAGCAATTGAAACCAGGATTCATCTGACTAGGCCACAGTTTTCCAATCATCTAGGGTCCAACCAATGTTGTCACAAGCCTAGGACAGGCACCGTAGGCTATATCGTGCTATTAGCAAAGGCATTCACATCAGTCACCTGTTGCCACAGACTCAGCGCACTGTCCTAATGGATACATTTGTCGTACATCCCAAACTCTATGCACTGCTCTCAGTTATTAAGTGAAGGCCATCAGCCACTGCATTACCTGTGGTAAGAGGTAATGCCTAAAATGTGGCATTCTCTGCACACTATTCACACTGTGGATCTCAGAATACTGAATTCAGCTAATTATTTCTGAAATGGAATGTCCCGTACACTAGCTCCAACTACCATACCACATTCAAAGTCTGTCAGTTCTGTGCCCATAATCACATCAGAAATCTTGTCACATGAATCACCTGAGTACAAATGACAGCTCCGCCACTGCACTGCCCTTTCATACCTTGTGTATGCGATATTAAGACCATGTGTGACTGTGAATATCACTATCCTATGACTTTTCTTGCCCTAGTGTGCAAGCATTATTGGAGAACACTGTCTAACATATATAAGTACTATATAAATACTATTATAAACATGACCAATATCAATGAGAGAGTATCATAAAGACACTCCAAGATGAAATATGTAATATACATCATAACATCTGAGATGTAAAACAAGTAACTATTAAACATATACATAAGCCATATAATTCGATGGTATGCTATGCATGTAACCAGCAAACTTTTGTCATACATTTTTATAAAAAACTGCACCATCATTGCAGATCACTTGACAATGGCAAAAATGCTGAAATGAGCTTGTTGTGATGGACATACAACGGATTAATATGTCAATACAAAAGCAGCAAAAACTTTGAATAATTTGTGTAATATGTCTTTCTTCAAACTAATACATGCTGTGGCCAATCACAAGGGAAAGTTTGCGATTTAGTCACTAGGAACTATATTTCTCTTCGGAATAGTCTGGCAAAATCAATAAGTACACTTTGTTAGGTGTGGCCAAGGCATGGCAAAGTGCTGAAACACTGCACTAATCCTTATTGACTGTCAACACAGCCTAGAAGTTCCTAGCATTCAGATTTGTCCATGGCAGACAATAAGACTCCATCAACTGCATCAAACTAGTGTCATATTGAAAAATTTGCGTACCAAGCAGGGTCTGCACCATTAGGCAGATTCTCTGCCCAGCCCTACTGTACAGCAGACAGCACCCTGTGGAATAGCTGATCACAGCATGTTTCTCTTGCTACTTTGCATGTCATAATTGGGAATTCATCAAGTGTGTCACTAATTGGTGTCTATAGCGAAATGAGGGATTTGTGAAAAGTGATCAGGTGAAACTTAGTACCATAGAGACATATGGGCAAGTTCTCTATTTGTGGGTGATTTTGTTGTGACCTATTTAATGTTTAAGATGAAAATGCAATGCACTGTTCTGTGCTGTCAGCACTGCACCAATGCCACAAGCTGATGCAATAGTGCCAAGTGTTAAGTAGTTCCTCAAGTTGAAGGTTGGAAAAGAGCACAGGTAGTCCCAGTCTTCAAGAAGGGTCGTCGAGCAGATGCGCAAAACTATAGACCTATATCTCTGACGTCGATCTGTTGTAGAATTTTAGAACATGTTTTTTGCTCGAGTATCATGTCATTTTTGGAAACCCAGAATCTACTATGTAGGAATCAACATGGATACCGGAAACAGCGATCGTGTGAGACCCAACTCACTTTATTTGTTCATGAGACCCAGAAAATATTAGATACAGGCTCCCAGGTAGATGCTATTTTTCTTGACTTCCGGAAGGCGTTTGATACAGTTCTGCACTGTCGCCTGATAAACAAAGTAAGAGCCTACGGAATATCAGACCAGCTGTGTGGCTGGATTGAAGAGTTTTTAGCAAACAGAACACAGCATGTTGTTATCAATGGAGAGACGTCTACAGACGTTAAAGTAACCTCTGGCGTGCCACAGGGGAGTGTTATGGGACCATTGCTTTTCACAATATATATAAATGACCTAGTAGATAGTGTCGGAAGTCCCATGCGGCTTTTCGCAGATGATGCTGTAGTATACAGGGAAGTTGCAACATTAGAAAATTGTAGCGAAATGCAGGAAGATCTGCAGCGGATAGGCACTTGGTGCAGGGAGTGGCAACTGACCCTTAACATAGACAAATGTAATGTATTGCGAATACATAGAAAGAAGGATCCTTTATTGTATGATTATATGATAGCGGAACAAACACTGGTAGCAGTTACTTCTGTAAAATATCTGGGAGTATGCGTGCGGAACGATTTGAAGTGGAACGATCATATAAAATTAATTGTTGGTAAGGCGGGTACCAGGTTGAGATTCATTGGGAGAGTCCTTAGAAAATGTAGCCCGTCAACAAAGGAGGTGGCTTACAAAACACTCGTTCGACCTATACATGAGTATTGCTCATCAGTGTGGGATCCAGATCGGGTTGACGGAGGAGATAGAGAAGATCCAAAGAAGAGCGACGCGTTTCGTCACAGGGTTATTTGGTAACCGTGATAGCGTTACGGAGATGTTTAACAAACTCAAGTGGCAGACTCTGCAAGAGAGGCGCTCTGCATCACAGTGTAGCTTGCTCGCCAGGTTTCGAGAGGGTGCGTTTCTGGATGAGGTATAAAATATATTGCTTCCCCCTACTTATACCTCCCGAGGAGATCACGAATGCAAAATTAGAGAGATTAGAGCGCGCACGGAGGCTTTCAGACAGTCATTCTTCCTGCGAACCATACGCGACTGGAACAGGAAAGGGAGGTAATGACAGTGATATGTAAAGTGCCCTCCGCCACACACCGTTGGGTGGCTTGCGGAGTATAAATGTAGATGTAGATGTAGATGAAGGTTGCTAAACAAGGGGCTGAGGTAAGGCACTTTCTGTGAGATGTCTCTGACGACACGAATTATTATTATTATCCCGCCCCCCCAAGTTGATTCAATACGGAGGATAACTATGTTACATTGGGAATGCATTTTGAATAATAATTAACTCTGCCTTACACATGTCTCAAAGAAACTCCATTTGTCAAGGTGACAACACAAACCATCGGCTTGGAGCAATTCAAACAACATCTGTAGATTTTGAAAGTGCTGCTTCCGCATGGCCCTGGTAAATGGCAAGTCATAAATAACCAACACAAGTGGGCATACTTTGGACAAGTTGCTCAAGGCATCTCCAAAATATTAGGGGAGGACTCACAATGCCATGGCAATATGTTATAATGACACATGCCGAATTGTGTATTAATCACTAAAAACTGTCTTGTCTGTTCATCGAAAATAAGCATCTGCGAGATCTATCTTACGAAAATGATGACCTTCAGCCAAGTTAGCCAACACTTCCTGTGATTTAGGAATGAGATACTGATCTACATTAGCTTGAGTATTAATGGTAGACTTAAAATTACCACGAATTCCAGGTGATCCATTTGTCTTATTAACAACACCACAGCCTACTAGCAAGACAATAGTGGAGATATTACTCTTGTATATTGCAGCCTGTCTAGTTCTGCTTTAACCTGATCACACATGGCAAAAGGCACTGGACATGCTCTACAAGACTTAAGTGTTACTGACTGCTTTAAGGACATGTGGCCTTGGAACTCTGTTGCATAACTTAATGTAGGTTCATACGGCTGCTTACATTGCAATAGAACTTCAGTTGAATCTAGGTGTACTTAGTCTTAAATTTCGAAACTAAAAATTGCCTAAGCGTCTAAGCCAAAAAGGTAGTTGTCGCCTTAGAGCTTACTACTGACAGAGTTAGTTGCTGAGCTACATTTTTGTACTTACATTGGAAGTGCATGGCCTCAAATGCTAAGAACCCCACAAAAATGTGCTTAGTATATAAATCATATTCCTAAAAACAGTGCTATCAGCCATTCACATGCAAAACTGCGTGTCTTACCAGGAAAGCCATTTGAATGACTGCCTACTCAAGATCTAAGAGAAGAACTTTAGTAACATGAAGAAACAAAATACCAATATAACAGATCCAAAAACATACCCATCTCAATGGCATGACTCATTGTTGTATATCCCACTGCTTAAAATAATCACAAAATTTGAAAAAAAAAAACAACAATTTTTTTCTACTGATCTGCTAGTGTTGCACAGCCATTCAGCCTTTGAAGCAGAGGTGTGGGATTTAAATGAAATGGTCATAGCAAAGTGGAACAGGACAGTATGCACATCAGACCAAAGCCACTTTTTCACATTCCATACCACTTCTGCATTCAAAAAGTTCAATACAAACACCCCACTAATTAAGTTTTCAAATGATGATATTGGTATGTCAATGTTGGAATCTTCCTAGTGCCAAGCATACTTTAACACACACTTGTATTACATTGCAGAAAGTTGATGATATGGCACAGAGTGAAATCTGATGATGGAGTGATGATTGTATAACTTTGCTTGTGATTTTTCACGTTGTAGTCTTACAAAATCAAAACTCCTCATCAGGTAAAGCTTATATTGCATGAAGAAGTACACATCAAGAGCTTGGCAATATTTTTTTGTCTTTGTTGCTGATATCTTGAACACAATATCTTTGATCAGAAAACTTTATCCAATAGGGTACAGCCCTTACAGCCTCACTCGAAATCACTGTCAGGTGGCACTTGCAGCCAACAGCTGTGTTATGCATCTGAATGGGATGAGTGATTTTCTTGCTGAGCACATTTTCATATGGTTTTGAGTATTCCATGTCATACATTTCCCTTGTTAGCATGGATTATGATTTGACCCCACAACAGGGTCAACTGTCCACTGTATGTCACCAATCTGCACAGAGGTCACCTCAGATGTGGGGCACTGATGCACCAATAAAGGTCCACATTAATCAGAGACACGGTTGCACCTGTGTCCAGATGGTGTTTGCCATTGCTCTATTGATTTTCAGCTGCAGCATGAGCTTCTGCAAATTCACCACATTCTGCTACTGACACCAGTAAGATAGCGTGCAGCATGCTGGTGGTTGTTGCTGTCATCACTCACCAACAAAAGTAGACACCTACTAGATGCCCTGGTTTGTGCATGTAAAACAAGTGGTGTCACAGAATTGGCAGTGATGATGTTGATGCCTTGGGCAACAATGTGGATACAAATTATTTGCAGTAACTTTTCTGCGACTCTTCGACACCTACAAGGAGAAAACTATTGTACGAGCTTCTGTTCACTTTGGGACACACCTATGGTGAACGAACTGCTTCTGTTCGTGAGCATCTACCAACAATGAACGCAGTGGACCACTAACAACTGCTCTAACTATTGAATCCTGCTTCACAGAATAGCAGGTAATCAGGTACTCAGTACACTGGATGATGATGATGATGATGATGATGATGATGATGATGATTATTGGTTGCTATCAGTTGATCACAGAACATGAAGATGATTACTACTACTGCTGCTGCTGCTGCTGCTGCTACTACTACTATTACTACTACTACTACTACTACAACACAGGAAGTTGACACCAGAAGTATTGATTATTGTGAAATACAGCTTGCACTGATGCTGTTAGTGCATGAGCTTTGGCAGTGTTTAGCAGATAACTCATGGTTGAATCAGATGCATATAAATCAATACTGTATAACATCATCACAATTTGCTAGACCGTTTACACGAATAAGCAAGCTTGCATGCTTTGTGCAGTTTAGCTTTTGTTGCACAATGTTTTTTTATTTCAGCCTAATTACAAATACATTGGTTTAGTGACCATAATAGTCAACAAACAACAAGCATCAAAATAGCTTGAACTACTGGGTGTCTGAAAGAGGGGACAGTTTTTTAACCACTTCATACAGCTTATTACTAGAAGACAGTAACAGTGCATTATGACATACAGGTTTAGTTATTTTATTTGCCTTGTAGTGAAAAGCAAAATGATGTGTATAGGCTTTCCAACTCTAGTTTCCCTCAATGAAGCAAGCAAAGGGATAAGAGGGAGGCAAAGATGCAACTGCAGACTGTTGTTGGTTTTGCAGTAGCTGTACCAGCAATCCCTGCTGTTGCTGTTGGAATCCCACAGATTGTTTTGCTGTTACTGTTACTGCAGTTGTTCTTGCTGTTGCACCTGCAGCTGATGCTGACACAACTGTAGAAACTTCAGAATCCATGCTTCACTGTAAATAGTTGCACAGTGAGAAACTCAACAGCCTTCTATCCTACTCAGCATAGGTAGAACATAGTTTCTGATTACTCACACTGGTGATGATGCAGTGACTGGTGGAACAAACAGGTGGTTCCTGGGGTCAATGAGGTAGAATTTATGAACTGAACAGCTAGCCTGAAGCAAAGTCCAGAGCATACCAAAAGTCATCATAAACATGTGCAGACATTCCAAGGAGGGACATCTAACAACTATCAACATCATCATTATTGTGATGAAATTAAATAACTGTTTGCATTTATTATGATGTCACAAGTAGTGAAACAAGCTGATGAGGCCAAAATGGTATTCATGGGATTGACTGGCTGTTAGGGGAGATAGTAGTGCAGCAATTAACACTGTGGCTTCCAAGAAGGTTTGGCGAAATGTTGCTGAGAATGTCCTGAGAGATGGTTCACCTAGTGGCCTGTTCATGGGAAGCTATCATGGTTAAAGCTTATTACTGCACTGTCTGTAGCGTCACATAGTGGAGTTTCAAAATGCTGTTATTATATGGTTTACTGGAATAGATACAGTGATTATGAGATGGTGTAGGAAGAGTGAAAACTTAATATGTTTCTGAAATAAAGTTATAAACAGTAATTACTCAGCATTCACTTGTCTATGTAACAGTCCAGAACTTACCCATGGCTAATTACACAAACTCATTTAATTAGTATGTTTATTTAAGATTAAAATTGGTACATGCTACAATACTGTGGCATTTGATTTACCCAAAATGTTCAACTAATGTCATGGTGTGAGCAGTAATGAGAGAAGCCTAAATGTAATTAATCTGGGTATAAGTGATACTATCTTGCATTAAATTTTATATGTCTGTCTACACAGAAATGGCAGAAATAATGAAATGGTGATAAGATAGTGCTGTAATTCACCATCTGTTAGGTAAATGATATTGTATGAGCAAACCACGACTAATCATAATATAGAGCAACAATTATGTAATAAGTAAATAAATAAATAAATTAATTAATTAATTAACACATTTAGTTCATTCCCTCAAACTTGAATATAGCCTTGGCCTCTCTAGTGATTGAGTTGAATATTTTCTCCAAGGCCTTATTGTTAATACATTCAAGTTTGTTACACCGAGATCAGGGAGTTGCTTGTTAGACATCAATTGGTGAGACCAACCAAAACTCAAAATCATGTCATACATTAAGGAACTCATACACGAAGGTTCCAAAGCTTTGGCACTAAGGTCTTTCCAATATCTTCATGGAGGACAGATCATGTAGAAAAGATCAACTAAAGAAGCAGCAGTTATCAGCATTCAGGACGCACAGTTGAGACACTTGGAGCTCAGAATCTTAGGAAAAGTGTCCTCCAGTAACAATTCTTGATTATTAAAAACAAGATACACATAAAAATTTTCTCCCCCCCCCCCCCCCCCCCACCTCTCTCTCTCTCTCTCTCTCTCTCTCTCTCTCTCTCTCTCTCTCTCCCATAACACACACACACACACACACACACACACACACACACACACACACACACACACCTCAGGAGAGGATTACAATCAGTGTTCCTGTTGATTCCTACAGTCTTCTGAACATAATTGCAGCTCATGAGCAGCATTCACCAAATTAGATGAATAGAAAATCTAAAGATTATCAGAAATAGAGCATATCGCAGGGGAAGTCTACTGAGCTATTGAGGGTACTACATTATTAATAGCTATGAATAAAATTATAACACTTATGGCTTAATTTTTTTGTTTGTCCTGGTAACATCAGTCTAAAAAAGGCACCAAAAATCTAGATTTGAAATATTACTCGGTTAAGAATGGAGGGGAGGGGGGAATCAGCCTCTAGCTGTCTCCATTAATGTTGTGCTCAGTGTTCATAAACAACTCCTCTATGAATGAAATTTTTACTCTACAGCGGAGTGTGTGCTGATATGAAACTTCCTGGCAGATTAAAACTGCGTGCCAGATCGAGACTAGAACTTGGGACCTCTCGATCTGGCACACAGTTTTAATCTGCCAGGAAGTTTCAACTCATCTATGGTTACAATAAGCTGGATTGCTCAGTGAGATCCATTCTATCTGAGATTTTGCTTCAAATGGAACCCATCCACTAGTGTAAAGTGATGATAACGACTTTGTTAACTCAAAAATGTAGATATACACAGCACACATACTCAAAAATAGTCATCAAAGCTGTAGGTACATTTATCCCATTGCGACACTAGCCAGTCAACACTAGCTGGTTGATTCCACTCTTGAAGAAGCTAGTAGGATGCTGTCGGATCCAGACCTGGACCCAGATGCACACTTTGTCATCCTTTGCGAATTGATGTGCGCGAAAGTCACACAGTGAAAGGTCAGGACCGTACGGTGGATGTTCCAGCATTTCCCACCCAGATACACACTTTGTCATCCTTTGCGAATTGATGTGCGCGAAAGTCACGCAGTGAAAGGTCAGGACCATACGGTGGATGTTCCAGCATTTCCCACTGAAACTGCTGCAATATCGACTTTACCGCATTGCCCATGTGTGGGCAGGCATTATCATGCAGGAGGTGAACACCACTGGACAAAATGCCTCGGCATTTTGACTTGATGGCTCATCTAAGTTCTGTAAAGTGGCTTGATAATGCTGGGCATTGATGGTGGTTTCCTATTCCAGGAACTCAACAAGCAGTGACCTTACCAGAACTGGTGTGCACAGCCTCTGATTTATTTGGAGGTGGTGAAGTTGCATGTGTCCACTGCTTGCTCTGACACTTACTTTCTGGTTTAAGGTGGTGACACCATGTTTCGTCAACTATGACAATAAGCAACAGTAAACTGTATTCCTCCTCATGATAGATGACTCAAAGACAGCAACATTCAAGTATTGTGCTGTTTGGCAGTCAGTTGGAGGGGAAACCACAGCAAACAATTTTTCGTAAGTTCAAGTGTTGATGCATTATGGTGTGGGCGGTGCCCATGCTAATACCCAGTAAGTGATGGATCTCGTCCACAGTGAATCTGCGATTGTCCAGGCCTAAAGCATTCACTTCCGCAACCACTTCTGGTGTGATGACACAATGAGCCCGTCCAGGACAAGCTTTGTCTTCCAGTGACTCGCACCTCTCAAGGAATTGTTTGCGCCATTCCACAACACATGAATGACGAATACTGTACTCACCATACACAGCCTTCATCTGTCGATACATTTCATTTCATGGCCTCCAACTCCCTCTGCCGCCAAAAACTGAATCTCTCCTTGTTGTCCCAGCTTACTCGCCTGCATGTTTGGTAGTGGATGATAACTTGGGCGGCCACCTTCTCTTTGGCGTGAAACCACACTGGCACACTATGCAAGATCAAACGGTGTGCTCGCGTCAATCTCTCTACCAACAGATAGTGCCACCATTCCCACAGTTACGTGATGCCACCTTACATGAAAGGCAAAGGTAAATGCATTGACCAGGTTTCATTTGAATGAACCTCATAGAACAGCTACACCATTTCCCTACTCTATGGCTCCTACCCCTGAGACTTTCCCCACTGCAGGACTCTCCCAACACACCCTCCTACCACCACCTTTATCAGCCATGTAAATGGCAAAATATATACTATCAAAAGGAGAGCCACCTGTGAAACGACACGTCATACACCAGCTGTTATTTGGACACTGTTTGGCCTTTTATATAATCGTGACTACCACCCAGTTATCAATTAGGATGAATGGGAGCATGCAGTGGGTATATACCGCTAACCTAAGACATCCTGTCACAGAGCATGCTTTACAAACATGACACTCGTGACCTTGGTATCAGTTTCACCACTTGCACGATCTGGATTCTTCCCTTAGACACCAGTTTCTCACAGGACTGGAACAACTGAAATACATTCTCTGCCAGAATTTTGACTACCTCTTGCCGTGTCCTGATATGAGAAATGTCCTACCCACTATCCTCCTCCCCCCTCCCCCCCTACCTGCACACACAAACAGTGGCATTCTGCTGCCCACCAAACCTACACAATATCCTTGTCCACCCCTACACAACCCCTGCTCCTAACCCTTTGCCTCATATCCCAGTAATACACCTAGATGCAAGACCTGTCCCTCCCACCACCACCACCACCACCACCACCACCACCACCACCACCACCTACTCCAGTCCACTCACAAGCATCACCTATCCTATCAAAGGCAGTGCTACCTGTCAAACCTGTCATGTGATATACAAGCTAAACTGCAACCCCTGTGCTGCATTTTGAGTGTGCATGACAACCAATAAGCTTTCTGTCTGCACGAATGGCCATCGATAAACTGTGGCCAAGAAACAGCTGGACCACCCCTTTGCTGAGCACGTCACCCAACACAACTTTCTTCATTTCAGTCACTGCTTCACAGCCTGTGCCATCTGGATCCTTCCCACCAACATAAGCTCTCTGAATTGCACAGTTGGGAACTCTCCCTGCAATATATCCTATGTTTCTGTAACCTTACTGGCCTCAACCTTTGTAAGTCATTGTCCTTACCCATCTAACCCCTCTCTGTTCCCATGCCACCACTACACAGCCCACTATTCCACCAACACACCCTCATTCTTTTTGCTTCTCTTCCTTTCTGGTACCCCCAACTCCCCCTGTCCTCCATCTAACCTCTTGACTGCACCTACATGCCCTACTCTCCACCTTGTCCCTGCACGCTCCAGTACTGTCCCCCATTCCTACCCTGCTATCCCTCCCCCTCCCCGTCCCAGCCTCCTCCTTACCCCCACCTGGTTACTCCAAGAGCATTGGAATTTCGTGAACCATACTAAAATGCATAATTCGGCTTAAAGTGCACATTCGTATGTCCAGATTCGGATGCAAATTTTCTTGAGTACCGGTACTGTATTCTCTCATGTTTGGTTCTTTATTATGGATAATGCCATACATGCTAGAAGATGAAAACATGCACTTTTGAAATGCAGGAAACATTTGAAACTAGCCAATAGTATGGAATTAAACACTTCATTTCAAATAAATTGACTGCCCCAGCGGAAACGATTAATAAAAGCCAAATTTCTTTAGCAAACCAACAAAAATAACTTCACTGTTCTGCAAGACGATTAACGCTTGACTGTCAGAAAGGTGGAAATAAAACCTGAAACTAATAACATATTTTAGCCTTCTGTAATTATGCGAACATATTTTAATTCATTTGATAGCTCCCGGCCACAGAAATCTGTTTTGTTTTCATTTAAAGTGAGAGAAAAAATGCAGAGGAAACAGCAAAATCAATAAACCTAAACACAGGTCACGTGGAGACTCCCCACTACAACTCAGACTACTCTGTGGATCAGCCTTGGATATCCGATATTTCCGAACCGGGTCTATATTAGATAGTGGTGCCCACCCACAAATTCCCAGGTTTATCCCGGTTTTCTCCCAGATGAAAAAATTTCTGGGTTTTTCCCGGATCTCCCGGTTGTTCCAGGTCATATATACCCTGCATAAGCTTGTTCAGTTGAAGCACCTTTTCTTTTACCAAACGACCAGAAATGGGAATTCCTTTCTGTCTTTCTTGAGTGAACCACAAGAAGAAAGCCTTGTTCAGTTTTTCATACGAAGACACAGAGTTATTTTATTTGGAGCAGAACAAAACAGCTCAATTCTAATGCAATTTTTTTCCAGTTACTAATGATTGCTTTTGCAACACCAATTTGAATGATAATTTAGTGGCAATTTCCTCCTTATCCTGTTTTTTATAACTTTAGGCTTTTGTATTAAAGTACTCAAAGAATGACTTCATTTAATTGCCCTGCTTAATGTTTAACAGTTGATGTCAAGGACTATGAACATAAATAAAAAAGGCACAGTGACTCAGCAAAGTAACTAGACACTCTTGGAACAAAGCTTAACAATAAAGTTGCAAAAATGTGCTCGGAATGCGAGAGGGCATCACTTTAATGAAATAAGGAATAAAAGTGACTGATGAAAGTATTTTGTGTACTCAATACTGTTGTCTTCGGCACCCATAGTAAAATAATGAGGCAAGTGCAGTTAGAAGTGATAAGATATTCAAATTAAATTCCAATGATGTAATAAGAGAATACGGACGCAAAATGCACAGTTTTCACCTCCTGCCCCTTTTCACACTATCATTTTAAATTTTAATTATATTTTTCTCATTTGCACCTAAAACAGCATCCATTATCCCATTTCAATTTACGGGTGTGCTCTTAACAGAATATAAAACATGCTGATAAAATCTGATGTGCAGAAAAGGTATAACACATAGGGAAAAAAATGGTTGTTCCTTCCAAATAAGAAAAGGCCACATATCAAAAGACAATGATATGTATTAAGTTATTTTATCAATTTCAAGCCAGAGAGATAATAAGCACACAAATCATAGCTTAACACTTAGTTTCACCAACTGAACCTTGCTGATCATCATTTCCAACAACTCTTAATTCCATAACTTCATGACCTGATTAAACACACGGTTTTAATGGCTCAGAGAGGACCACAACATAGTACCAAAATGTCCTTAAAAGACCTCTTTGGTTGGCATACCTACCTGCTCGTTTCTCAGGTTTTAAATTATGAATCTTACATAATTCTTATTTCTAGGTCAGTTTTTATAAATATTAATAAACTCCTCACTTCCATTACCATTTTTTCGTCAGCCTCTTACTCACAACATCTGTAAGACCCTTACTAGTTACAACACCTTTACTATAATTAAGGGAATTATGCAACAGAACTTCGATGGCAGAATTTCAAGCTCTTTAGATTACAGCTGGAATGTTTTTTTATGAGATACACTGGTCTCTACAACAAGCCTGCTGAAACTCTTTACTCAAACTACCAGATAGTTCTTGAAGGCCTTTTTGTAAAAAAACAAAGGGGACTATTTTTTCAGTAGACCCCATATGTACACAAAAAAATATTCTTGGTGTAGCAGGAGTGTTATAATAATTAGTTTTCATTTTATGAAAGGATAGTTGCTACACATCACATAGTGACATGCTGATTTGCAGATAGCCACAACAAAAAGACTGTCCTTTCATAATATTCTTACACTCCATCCTAGATTTTCTACTGTTTAGTTTTCACTTTCAGGGTCAGTCGCAAAACCCAGTCTCTCCCTGCTCACCATTTAGTATCACCCAGATCGAACATACAACTTTTCAAACACAAGTTGACATGACCACTATTGTCCCATGCCTCTACCCAGAACTACCCTATTCCATTCCTGTAACAGGTATGTGCTACCTTAACAGAGGCAGGGAAACTTGTGAAAACAGGGATTTTATGTACCAGACAGGCTGAAACTTCTGCATTGCCTTTCACGTGGGCATACTCTACAACCAGATGTCCATCCAAATGATGGACACCACTAACCCATGGACAAGAGCAGATTTGACTACTCAGTGGTATAACATGCTTCTGAGAACAACCCACTCAGCATCAATGGCCACGTCAGAACCTGCGTCCTTCAAGAACACCTCCCCCCCAACATCAGTTTCTCTTTATTGCAATGATTGGGACTCTAATTACAACACATTTATGATCCCACAATTCAACTCGCCTCAGTTTGAAATTTGTTCCTATCCTTGTCCCAGTTCCCATGGGTCAAACTTTGTGCCTTGTCAATTTACAATTTACACTTACTTTCCTCTGCTTCATGTTCCTCTCCCAATCTGTATCACTCTTCCATTTCACTGATCACCGCCTCCTCCTCCTCCCACCTTCACCAGGGTAGGCTTCCCTTGTTGCCTGCCTCCCAGTCCCCAGTCTCAGCCACCCTTCTCTTAACCCTTTCCTTTTCCTCCCTACTTACTTCCTCCTCTTGGCAGCTGTAAATTTCTAAGTTCATATGTTGATGAAGGCCTGCCATGGGCAAATCACATTAAAAAAACAATTACTAATTTATATCTCCCTAGACAGCACACAAAGATAATTCCTAATCAAACATTAATTATAGTTCACTATGAAATGATTTTTCCATTTCTGAACTATGGGTTGCATTCTGGGGTTGTGCAGCTGACGTCCAATTAAAAAGAATATTGTTATTGCATAAATGAGCAGTAAAACTTGTACACAGAACAGACAACAGAGAGTCATATTGTGAGGTGTCTACATGGCACAAATAATTAACAACATGTTCTTTATACATATTTAAATTACTCATATTTTGTATGAGTCAACTGACTGAAGTTGTCATATACAACGATGTACAGGAGCACAACACCAGAGCAAAATATCTCTACAATCATCTAATATCATTTAAACAAAATACGACGACTTTCAGGAAACAACAAAATTAAAAACAACAGACAGAAGCCCATACAGCAGTGGTTTCATTTTGCTTAACAAATACCCAAACTATTTAACAACATATAAGAGGATTGATTTTAACATAAAATTAAAATCTTTTGTTACTAAGAAATATTTATACTCATTCAATGAATTCCAAGACTTGGCTTCTGATGTAAACCAGTAGCCAAGTAATAAATGTATAAAATAAATATAATATGCAACAACTGTAGCATGCAACACATTTCGTAAATGTAATTATTGTCCTAATATTATTTCTTAAATTTTGCAAAAGTCAGTACTATGCTGGCTTCGGGCAAAAAGATTTAAATAAATAAAATAAATAACTGACACCACCCAACCAAATAAGCTTCATGGCTTGGACAGTGTAGCCATTCACATGTTTGTACACCTGTGTTTGTGTGCTTTCTATTAGGTAGCTCTGAAGAAGGGCACTGTTCACAACTTCAGCAAAATTTTTATACTACTTTATGAACATGTTGACTGCTCACTCTACCTGAATTATATTATGAGTGCTTACAATTACGCCTTACAGTTTTGCATTCCACAGAGGACTGTTCAGTATCATATTCATACACCATTATAAGCCACTTGTGAACAGATTACAGACATGAAAGTTCTTTCAGTTTGATAGCTGTGTTTGTTAACTACCACAAGTACAAGAATTTTCTTATGATACTGGTTCAGTATTTTTTAAGAGTGATATATCAGTGAAATATCATAAATAAAGTAATACTACAATCCTGAATAAAGCAATAAGGGCACTCCATGCCAAGTGGTATAATTTCAGAAAAATTTCTCGCATGACTATGGCGAATTCTGCTGAAATTTTGTGTGAACGCACATACGTTCCCTACCGACATTGGTAAAGTTTTATTTCCACCAATATAATACTTCCAGAGATGCAGTCATTTGTTTGACCCCTAGCCCAACTATCGAATGTGCAACCCTGTGTTTTCAGCAAATATGAGACATAATATCTCTGACAATATTTTCTTGAAAGAAACAAAACTACATCATTTTGTACTACTTTTTGCACCCTCTCTCGAGCAATTTCCCTATGGATAACTTGAAGAAAAAAAAGGAAGAAAGTGAAGAAAGGAAGTTAACTTAAGTTCTTTTTATTTCTGGAAGTAACTGAAGGATAAACCTGAAACTGGGCACCCTGCAAACTCCTTTAAAACATTTTCATTAGAAAGATCATGTTCTAAACCACCACAAAACTAGATTTGGATTTGAAATCTTGGCATATAAGGCCCTCCTGAAGGAAGTGTTATAGGCCCTCTATTGTTCCTGATCTATATTAACGACATAGGAGATAATCCCAGTAGCTATCACAGATTGTTTGCAGATAACGCTGTCATTTACAGTCTTGTAAAGTCATCAGATGATCAAAACGAATTGCAAAAATGATTTAGATAAGAAAGTGAATAAAGAAAAGTGTGAAGTTATTCACATGAGTACTAAAAGAAATCCGCTAAATTTCGAGTACGTGATAAGTCACACAAATCTGAAGGCTGTAAATTCAACTAAATACTTAGGGATTACAATTACAATTACCATAAATGGGAACGATCACATAGCTAATGTTGTGAATAGAGGCAACCAAAGACTGCGATTCACTGGCAGAACACTTAGAAGGTGCACAGGTCTACTAAAGAGACTGTATATACCACACCTGTCCACCCTATTCTGGAGTATTGCTGTGTGGTATGGGATCCGCAACACATGGGACTGACAGATAACATTGAAAAAGTACAAAGAAGGGCAGCTCGTTTTGTATTATCGCAAAGTAGGGCATATAGTGCCACAGACATGATACGTGAATTGGAGTGGCAATCATTAAAACAAAGGCATTTTTCATTTCGGCGGGATCTTATCATGAAATTTCAATCACAAGTTTTCTCCTCTGATTGCAAAAACATTCTGTTGGCACCCACCTACATAAGGAGAAATGATCATCACGATAAAATAAGAGAAATCAGAGCTCGCACAGAAAAATTTAAGTGCTTGTTTTTCCTGCGTGCCGTTCGAGAGTGGAACGGTAGAGAGACAGCTTGAAGGTGGTTCATTGAACCCTCTGCCAGGCACTTTATTGTGAATAGTGGAGTAATCACATAGATGTACATGCAAAGAAACCATAACAAGGTGGAGTGCCAATACTCAAATTAAATCTGACTTCTTTTATTACATTCTACACTTGTTTAGTACTCTCTGTGGAAAGTAATATGAAAAGAAAACTATTTGCTGCAAATAATGCTATACTTTAAACAGGAATTAAACTAGCATAGCAATAACATTGAACTTTCCCAAAACATACACAATGTGACAATGGTGTAAAACTTGAAGGCACTTTATACAATGTAAATTGCAACTGTTGTGCAACAGTTTTACTACCATGATTTCCAGGGCCTTGACAATGCACAGTTAAATTCTGAAGTTTATAACCAGTTTGATTCAAGCTGAAATATGTCATGATGAGTCGTGACAAAAATACATCCCCTTTTTTTTTTAATTTTTTTTTTTTTTTTTTGAGTTGTTTAGACTCGACTTCACTTCCTAGTCTTCACACTTTTGATATTACCTTCCCCACAAAGTACTAAACAACTGTCGGACATAACATAAGGTGTTAAATTTGATCTGAATACCAGCCAAATATGAGCGCATGTGTAGCATTCCCAACAGTTGCACTATAGGTTCAAACAAATGACTATCTCTGGAGGTATTGTATTGGCAAAAGCAAAATTTTCATTGGGAACATGTACGAATGTTCACACAATATATCAGCAAAATCCGTGATGGTCATGCAGGAACCTCTAGATCACTTGGCACGGAATAACCCACAAGTATGTGGTAGTGGTGTTACTGTTTTTTTAGCAAGTATTTCTGTGATTTCAAATGTAAACAATGTTAACAATTTGTCCTGTGAAGTGGAAGTCATTACTTCTAGGATGGTGTATCATGTTTACGGTTTTTGCTTTCCTGTGTGTAGAGAATTCTCTTTGTAGATCCAGCTAAAAAAAAATTAATCCAAAAGCTAGCAAAGTTTTTAGTCTCTATAATGTGCCCTCCGACTGATCAATGCCGCTACTATTCAGTGGCTAGTTACCTTTGCTTTTGAATTATTTACATTCTACCAAACTTTCCAAAACAAACTGCTTACTTGCTGCTTATTGTAAGTAAGGTGTTTTTTATACACTGCTGGCATCATTCTCCTTGGCACAGTGCAATAGTGTTTTTGGTTTTTTTGTTTTTTTTTTTTATTGGTAGTACAGTGATCAATAACCCTTTTGAACCCATTGTTATTACCTTCATTTTCTTTTTCATAATTTTTGAAAGTCATGAAGAATGTGATACTTCACTTCTGGCATAAGAAAAAGTACAACTTCATTTGAAAATAAACTGTTGTGTGAGGCAGACCATATGGACACACATCCACACACGCATGCGCAACCCCCCCCCCCCCCTCTCTCTCACACACACACACACACACACACACACACACACACACACACACACACACAGAAAGAGAAAGAAAGAGAGAGAGAGAGAGCAATTTTCAATATAGCAGTTTGTTTCTTTGTTTTTACACACAAAAAGAAATTAAATTATTTCTAATACACGCTATTCATCCACAAACCTACTACATTGTCATAGCAGGCAGAGAGGTGTAGAGGTGGTACTCTGCTTGGTGTGGCCCAGGTTGTGGATAGGTGGACCCTAACCAGCCTTGCTGGCGGATTTGAGTGAAATAACATAGCTCTCGTAGACCAAACACACTCCACAATATCATTCATCATCCCATCATATTTCATTTATCACTTTTCACATCTGGAATCGTAAATCCTGACGATTGTCAGAACACTGATTATTGATCAGACAATCAACCCAACAAGGAGAGTCTTCTAACGAAAGAAGACACTGTCTTGGATACACAGCATTGTGGGTCCAAGAAAAGATACCACTCGGATATGGTGGAGTGTCACTTAGAAGATTATGGTGAGTTGGAGCACCTGCCAGCCCAACAGACAAAAGGCAGGCAGTGACTTAAATTCAACAAACCCGGAAAATTCTCTTTCTTTGCAACATTAAGTATCAATTCAAAAATGAAAACTGGTAAACTGAAACACTTAACAGATGTAATGAATCAACACAAAAATCTAATAACTTCAAAATGTAGATCAGGACCCATTTGAATCTGGGGGATACCGTCTCTACAAAGGACCTCCGAGGCAAAGAGTAATAAAAAGTGTCCCGCAGTTTGGAATGGGATTTCTGGTTCATAATAGCATATTAGACTCAGTGGAAGACTTCTCGTTGTCGAACTTCCCAAGAACCTTAACAATCAAAGTACAAAACACAATACAGGGTGTACATAAAGTCCGGGAACACTTTCAATTATTTATTGCACAAGAACTAAACATTGTACAGATATCATACATATTGCATTTTGAAGAGAAGCTCTGAAAGTTTGTTTTACAAACGTTCAATATGCAAACCATGAGTTATCCGGCAGACATCAATATGGTAATCGAATTCTTGCTATACCTGTCCCAGCACAGCATCGTCAACTGTGCAAGTTGCTTCTCATATTCTCTCCCAGAACTCTGCTACATCACGTGGTAGAGGTGGTACATACACCAGATCTTTAATGTGTCCCCATAGAAAAGTCACATGGAGTGAGATCTGATGATCAGGGAGGCCATTTCATGAAACAGCTGTCCCCTTCTGTGGCTCTGCACCTGAACTCCCCATGTTCGCTACTAGCGCTCACTATCAGCAAATTACCAAACTACACTGTGGTGGTATACATGAAAAAAACTTTCAGGGCTTCTCTTCAAAGTGACTTATGTATGATATCTGTACAACATTTGGTTCTTGTGCAATAAATAATTGAAAGTTTTCCCAGACTTTATGTACACCCTGTATACACACTGATTAATGTCCATGCCACAACAAATGACAAAAACTTGAAAGATAAGGAAGAAATGGAAA
The DNA here is from genome assembly GCF_023864345.2 of Schistocerca serialis cubense. NCBI lineage: Eukaryota > Metazoa > Arthropoda > Insecta > Orthoptera > Acrididae > Schistocerca > Schistocerca serialis. Next base: position 918,927,270 of record NC_064638.1, on the reverse strand, counting down.
TATTTTAGGAAGAACTGGACCAACAGATATCAAACATCCCTGACACCCATATTACAATCTTGCTTGGAGATTTCAATGGAAAAACAGGGAAAGAAAGAAAATATCACACTGTTATCAGTAAATGGCCAGTTCATAAACAACAAACAAGAGAGATCAAAGAATAATTGTACTCTGCATAGATCAAGGACTTATTATCGAAACTGCAAGATTTAATAGAAGACCACACAAGTTAATGACCTGGAAATGCTCTAATGTTAAAATGGGGAAGTGTCCAATAGACGATGTCGCAATGGATAAAAAGTACCACAAGGAAATCTATAACATCAAAGTCCTTCAAGGGGTGGACATCGATTCAGATGATTACATTTCAAAGATAAAAATTAAGTTAACCCCAGGAAAGAAAAGTACATCATCAAAATTCACTAGGAGGAGATAATATGACCCCAGCTATTTAATAAATAATGTGTTGTATTCAGAGAGATCCAAAACAGTTCCAAGCGATGAACTGGGAACAATTATTGATAAACTTAAAAACACTGCTGAAGAGATTGCTCCTGTCAGAAGAAGAAAGAAACATGCCTGATGGAATGAAGAATGTGATAAAGCAATACGGAAAAGGCACAAAACATGGCTGAATGACCAGCGAAAGAAAACTGAAAAATCTCGAGAAGAGCTAACCATTGCCAGAAGTATACTCCACCCACACTAATAATGAAGAATAAAAATGGGAAACTAGTGCACAATAATCAAGACAATGCCAACATTCTAGCTGATCACTTCAAAGAATTACTAAATACTGAGGAACCAAAAGAATACCTATTTTCAAACCACATCCAAGAAACAAAACACATCCAGAGAAGATTACACCACCAGATCTCAGTGAAGTGATCAAAGTAACTAGGTGGCTCAAGAACTACAAAGCAACAGGTGAGAAGCTACAGATAGCAGAGCTGTGGAAGAACACAAATAAAAGGTCGCAGAGCTGTGGAAGAACACAAATAAACAAACACTTTAGAATCTCCATAAGCAAATAGTAGACATGCGGAATTCTGAAAAAATGTCAGAAGAGTGGAGTACAGCTATAATCCACAAAAAGGGTGATAGATCGGATCCAAACAACTATCGGGGGATTTCGCTGCTTGATGTCACACATAAGATCATGTCTAGAACTATCTTTACAAGAATTCAGGAACAACTGACCAAGAACTTGGAGAATATCAAGGAGGATTTTGTCCTGGAAGAAGCTGTCCAGATCAAATTATCAGCCTTAAGTGGGTCATGAAACATCAAAGATTGAGAAACAAGAAGTTGGTCACCACTTTTGTTGACTTCAAGGAAGCATATGACAGTATTCATCATAAGTCATTACTTAAAATCCTCGTGGAATTTGGATTGCACCTGAAACTCATTAATCTTATTGGACTCACCATTAAGAATACTAAATCAAAAGTTAGATTCAGAGAGGAACTATCAGAATCATTTGAAATCCAGACAGGACTTCAATAGGAGGATGTTCTCTCACCACTCCTATTTAACTGCGCACTGAAGAAAGTCATGCGAGAATGGAATAAGAAATGTCAACCAAACATCAAGATTGGCAGAAATATCAAACTCAATAGCTTGGCCTTTGCTGAAGATCTAACGCTGCTCACAAATATTGTGGAAGAGGCTAAACATGAAATTGAAGAACTCGAAAAAATAGCAGCAAAAGTCGGACTATGGATCTCATGTGAAAAGATAGAAATGCTGCCATCCTTCAAGGCTGAAACACCAACCATTACACTGAATGATAACAAACAAATTAAAATTTTAAATACATTCAAATATCTTGGGGAGGTTATAAGTTGGAATTCAAACAAGGAAATATCAATAGAAAGCAGAACAACTAAACTGAAACAAGCACAATGCATCACCCGGCCAACATACAAGAAGAAATCTCTCACGATAAATGCAAAACTCAGACACTACCACTCTGCCATTAAACCTGAAACAACCTATGCTAGTGAAACACAATTCAAGATGAACACCAAATCAACCACAGACAAACTACAGAAGGCAGACAGAAGAATCCTTAGAACAATTATAAACAAAAATACCAAGTACAGGGACAGTGGTGACTACTACCTAACGAAGTTGTATACCAAGAAACTGAATCAATAATTGACACAATGCGGAAAAGGAGGGTTGCTTTTTTCTGCCACATTTCCCAACTACCAGAAACCAGGCTACAGAAACAACTGTTCACCTACTTTTGGAAAAGTAAGACCAAAAACAACTGGTTTAAAGAAGTTCAAGAAGATTTAGATGAGTTAGGCTTGACAATGCAACAAACTGAAGGCAGAGAAGAGAAGATCCTGGAACACAGTGTCACGATATTTTGAACTACAGACATTTACATGCAAAAAACACACCATAACTGACGGTGAAAAGGGTAGCCAGGTTGGAAAGGACGAAGAAGTTTTGAGAGCAGAAGAGGAAAGCCAAATCTACAACTAGTATTAAGACTTAAATATATATGGATTGAATAAAGTGCTCCAATGTGGGTGTAAAATATGTAAATAAACAAATAAATAAATAAACGCTCTATTCATTTCAAAACTTAATAATCCCTCTTGAATTCCAACAAAAAATATAGTAATTACATTTGTGTTCCTAACAAGGATGAATTGAAAATACTGGGAAATCAGTTGATAAACGTGCGGAGATATTTAAGATATGGAAAGTACACTGGGTATAAAACACTTTTAACCAAACTGGATCTTGGAGTAGGCCTACATCTATCACGCATGGGCACAGATAGGTGACAGATCATGTTAATGATAAACATGGGATTACAAGAATGTATACGGGAAGAACTTTTTTTTTTCTTTTTTCTTTTTTTCTTTTTGTTCAGTTCAAATCACCCATCTTTAGGATACATCAGATCAATCATCTTTAGGATACATCAGATCAATCACTTACATGCTTGTGCTCTCTTTTCCTCCCAATAGTTCTTCATTCTGTCTGATCTCTTCTTTCTTTCCTGTGTTATAATGACTTACTTTGGTGTTCCAAGAGAGGGATTTCTTATTTTATGTGTTTCTGATTTTCTGGAAAGCTAGTTTAATTTTGGTCCTTCTTGCTTCCATTGCTTTCCCTTCAAGGCTGTTCCATTCAATCCATTCCTCTAGGTACCTGAAACTCCTAACCACCCCTACTTTTTGAGCTCCTACTTTAATTCTCTTAGGAGTATCTAGTATATTCATCATAATCTTCATTTTTTCATAAGAAATCATAAGTCTTATCTTCCCTGCCCGCTCTTATAACTCAACAATGTGTTCATTAGCTTCCTCTCATGTTTCTGCGTGAAGTGCCATGTCATCATAAAATGCCAAACACTTTGTTTTTTGTTCCAAATCTTATTCTCCCTCTCATTCTTGCATTCCATTCCCTCACAATTTTTTTGAGTGCACAGTTAAACAGCAGGGGTAAGAGACCATCGCATTGTCGGACCCCTGTTCTAATCTCAAAAGGTTTCTATAGTTCACCCATGAATCTGACTATAGAGTACATATTTGTGAGCATCTCTTTGATGATGTTTAGAGTTTTCCTGTCCAAGCTAAACTCCTCCAAAATACTGAACAACAACTCTCTGTCTATAGAATTGTAAGCTTTTTGGAAGTCTTCAAAAGCCACTATATACAGCTTCGCCCTCTGCTTCTGATATGCTAAAATGTTTCTCAGGTTTAAGATCTGTTCAGGGCACGATCTCCCTTTCCTAAACCCTGCCTGATACTCCCCAATTTGGCAATCCACCTAGGATTCTGCTCTTTCAAGTAAAGCTCTGGACAATATCTTGTAGGTCACAACCACCAGGGAAATCCCTCTATAGTTGTTAGGATCAGATTTAGGACCTTTTTGTGAAGAGGGTGTATCAGGGCCATTTTCCATTCCTCTGGAATGATTCCTTTCTTCCATATCTCCTTAAAAAGTTTCTGGAGTAAGACAACTGCATTTTTGCTAGTTTACTTCCATAATTCGGCTGTTATCTTATTTTCCCCTGGTGCCTTGAAATTTTCCATATAATTTAGTATTGCCTGGATCTCACTTACAGATGGGTGTTCTGAACCTTGCCTCTCCCCCCACTTGGGCATTAAAATCTCCTAGAAGGATGACGTTATGTTTTTCAGGGATCTTTTGGATTGTGCCATCTAGTTTGTCCCAGAATTATTCAACCTTCTCCTTATTCTTTTTGTTCTCAATGTTTATAGGGGTGTGAACACTTATTATGGTACATACTTTGTTGGTCGACATAACGTGAGTGTGGATAGCTTTTCAGAGGTACGCTCAAAGCTTATAATGGAGCCTAATACTTTCTTGTCAATTACGAAATCTGTCCCAAGGTGGGGAACATTTTTCATAATGTGTCCCTGTCTTCCCCTTTAAGTATCCTGAATCCTCCTGATTCAAAGCTGTCCTCATTCAAGCACCTGGTCTCTTGCACAGCCATAATGATGATTGTATGTTCATTTAATGTGACCATTAGAGTCTTAAGTTCCCTCACTTTCAAAATTGAATTTGCATTAACGTTTGCTAAGTAGTTTGCTTTCGTCTGGGGTTCCAAGACGTGCCAATTCATCTTTGTGTGATCTTGCAGATTCCCCAGAATCCAAATGTCTGCTTGCACACTTATGTTCAGCAGATTGACCACCTGGGGTAATTAGTTTCACATCACACTTCTCCATGACTGATAATTCTCTGAGTTCTGAGGGTGCCTTCTAGAGCCACCATTTTTTTACAACCGATGTTTTTATTGACAAAAATAATATAAAATAGCATGAGGAGTACAATCCAATGTGGAACAGGGGAATTAAGCATTTGAATAAAAATCTAACAAAGCTGTGAAAGGTGGGGCTCAACATAATGTAGCACTTGCCTATGATGCTTCAATCTTAAGAATCTTGTAGCATGAGTAACAAACAAACACTTAAATAATATAAGTGCAAAGGTAACAGCTGTAACAGCTCACCAAATGGAACAGGCATTGAAACAATGGCAGAGACACATGAAGGTATCAAAAACTTCACCAGCTTTTGGGGAAAAAAATGACCAGTAGATGAGAGAAAGCACTGGTCACACCCATCTACAGGAAGAGTAGAAGGGATCTACAAAACCACCATCTAATATCCTTGGCATCAGCATGGATTCTGAAAACATCGATCATGTGGAACCCAACTCACACTCTTCCTATGTGACATCCACACAGCCATAGCCTAACTCAATTTCTGTAAAGCGTTTGACTCAGTACCAAATCTATGCTAGTAAAGTATGATCATATGGGATATCAAACAACATTTGTGACTGCATTGAGGATTTTTGATAGGAAGCACACAGCACGTTATTTTGGATGGGGAGTCATCGACAGATGAAGTACTTTTGGGTGCACTCCAGGAAAGTATGTTGGGACCCTTGATTTCTATGTTGTACATTAATGACCTTGTTGACTATTATTAATAATAACCTAAATGTTTAACAGATGACGCAATTATTTATATTGAGGTACTGTCTGAGAAAATTGCACAAATATGCAGTCAGGTCATATGATTTCAAAGTGATGCAAAGATTCGTAAATGGCTTTAAACGTTCAAAAATGTAAAACTGTGCACCTCATGGAACAGCAAAACCTTGTAGACAATATCAACAAGTCACTGCTGGATTCAGTCAATTGATACCAATACCTGTGTGCAGCACTTTGAAGCGGAACTATCAAATACGCCCAGTTGTAGATGAAGCAAGTGGGAGACATTGGTTTGTTGGTAGAATACTAGGGAAATGCTGTCTACTTCTTACAAATCACTTGCATGACTCATCCTAGAATACTGCTCTAGTATGTAGGACCCATATTGACTAGGAGTGAAAGGGGATAATGAACATATCCAGAGAAGGGCACTAATTGTCACAGGTTTGTCCAATCTGTGGGAGTGTGTCACAGAGATGCTGAAGATACTGAACTGGCAGACACTTTAATACGGACATAAAATATCCCAAGAAGGTTTGAAGAACAGATTTTAAATGGAATAAGAGTACACTACAACCTGCCTCAAACTGTGCCTAGTAACTTGTACAGAGGAAAGTGCCTTCTGGCATGCACATTGCAGTTGTTTTACAGAGTATGGATGAATATATAAATGGAGACAGTCCTGCAGACTACTTGCAGAACAGCAGTCCTGGCAACATGCATTCAGCAAGCAGAATGTACTTGTAGAGGTGTATGTGTGTGCGTGTGTGTGTGTGCGTGTGTTGTGTGTGTGTGTGTGTGTGTGTGTGTGTGTGTGTGTGTGTATTTAAGTTTTCAGTCTTGTTTATGTGCCTGCCGATGACTCAACAACATCTCACAGCCCAGTCAACAAAGACCAAAAAAGAACAAACAGGAGAAAAAAAATCAAATGGTCACAAATAATGTTACATTGGTAGGATGGATTGTCATAAATAATACGCTAAAAATCCCCAACATTTGGGTGTGAACGTGGTAGTAGGGGGCCGTGCAAGTCATTTTTTATGATTTTCTTGAATAACTCAAAAAGGGGAGTTTCTATCAAAAATGTCTTCCAGTACAAAATTAAACTACATGAATTTCCTATACAAAAAGTTCTATTCATGTTTTCTCTAGAACTATCAGCAATACTATAAAAGGGTAAATTGCTACTCACATTACAAATGACTCTGAGTCACAGACAGGCACGACAAAAAGACTGTTACATAATCTGTTGACCACAGCCATCTGCAGAAAATAAACACACACACACACACACACACACACACACACACACACACACAAAAAGCATGCATACCTCATACACACATGACCACTATCTCCAGCATCTCCAGCCATAATGCAACTAAAACACTAAATGGGAGCAAGAATCCGGAGGGGGAAGGGGAGGGGGAAGGAGAAGGGGAGGGGGAAGGGGAAGGGTCAGCAGGGTATGGGGTGGGGAAGGGGAAGGGGAAGGGGAAGGGGAAGTGACAGCAGGGTACAGGGTGGGGGAAGAGGAATCAGCACTGCCGGGTGGAGCAGGCAGCAGCTAGAGCTAGCGGGACAACACTGCCGGTTGCAGTGTCAGGAGGCTGTGGAGATGGGAGAGGGGCAGGGGATAGGAGAGGGAGTCGAAATGAGAGGAGCAGAGAAGTGGAAAAGTCTGGTAAGTGAATTAGCAGAGGGTAGTGCACAATGAAGGTGAGGATGGGAATTGGGAGGAGATGGTAGGACAGAAGGGGTGGAAACTGTTGGATGGAGTCTGCAGGAACAGTACGTTACCGTAGGTTGAGGCCAGGACAATTTTGGGAGCAGGAAATGTGTTATGAGGAGTAATCCCCATCTGTGCAGTTCCAGAAAGCTGGTGGTGGAATGGAGGATCCAGGTGGCCCTGGTTGTTAAGCAGCCACTGAAATCAAGCATGTTATGTTCAGCTGCATGTTGTGCCATAGGGTGGTCTATTTTGCTCTTGACCACAATTTGGTGGTGGCCATTCATACTGGTGGACAGCTGGTTTGCTGTCATCCACACATATTATTAAAAATGTATGTATGTAAATTCCACGCCTCCTCCTAAACCAGTACACCAATTTCAACCAAACTTGGTACACGCATACCTTATTGTTTGGTACCCACATATCTTATCGACAGATGACAGTCACTGTGCAGGTAAGAAACACTCACCTATTGAAGGGAGGGTGGTGGGGTATAAAAGAAGAGTATTATTTGAGAATGGGAGCAGTGATTTGCAACGAACTTTATAAATAATTTCAAACATTTATGAAATTTTTTCTTTCTGACAACCCCTACAAAATGATGAAAGGAAAAATATTCACCAACAATATCCACATATGCCACTGAATGTACCTACAAAACTATATCATTGTAATACACACAGTGCAGGAGATAGTTTCATATACATTAAGCATAAGGCTAGGTGCAGTGTGGTATCAGTGTGGGAGCACAGCTATAAATAAATACATGGACAATGCCGATTGCAGCAGAGTTGGCATATGACACGGCTGCTTTCATAGGGGCCTGGCTTCTGATGGAGTAGCATAAGCGTGTGACAGGACTGGAGCAGAAATTGCTGGGTGGGTGGATTGAGCAGGACTAGCACCTGGATCTTCCACAGGAATATGATCCCTTTGGCAAGGGGTTGGGATTGGGACTTGCATAGGGATGGACTTGGATACTGTGGAGGTGGAATGGGCAATGGAACACCACTTTACACGTGGTGGGAAGGATCTTGAGGCAGGATGTCCGTCATTTCAGGGCAGGAGCAGATGATCAAAGCCCTGATGAAGGACGTGGCTCAGTTGTTCTAGTCGAACAAAGAGGGTGCTCCTTTATAGCTGGTTCTTGGAGGGGGGGAGGGGGGGGTGGGAGGATTGGCGTTGTGTGGAGATATGGCACAGGAAATCTGTCTGCAGGCTGGGTCTGGAGGCTGGTGACTGTCTGTGATGGGCTTTGTGAGACCCTCAGCATGCTAGGAAGGGAGCTCCTGTCACTGCTGATATGCTGAGCCCAGGTGACCAGGCTGTATGGGAAGATTTCTTGGGGTGGGACTAATAGCTTCCACACTGCACGAGACGGGAAAAATCTCAATTATAAAAAACAGCTTTAGGAATTAAAATCCATGGAGAAGAAATAAAAACTTTGAGGTTCGCCGATGACACTAATTCTGTCAGAGACAGCAGAGGATCTGGACGAGCAGTTGAATGGAATGGACAGTGTCTTGAAAGGAGGACATAAGATGAACACCAACAAAAGCAAAACGAGGATAATGGAATGTAGCCAAATTAAATTGGGTGATGCTGAGGGAATTGGATTAGGAAATGAGACTCTTACAGTAGTAAATGAGTTTTGCTATTTGAGGAGCAAAATAACTGATGATGGCCGAAGTAGAGAGGATATAAAATGTAGACTGGCAATGGCAAGGAAAGAGTTTCTGAAGAAGAGAGTATATATTTAAATGTCAGGAAGTCATTTCTGAAAGTATCTGTGTGGAGTGTAGCCATGTATGGAAGTGAAACATGGACAATAAATAGTTTATACAAGAACAGAATAGAAGCTTTTGAAATGTGGTGCTACAGAAAAATGCTGAAGATTAGATGGGTAGACCATATAACTAATGAGTTGGTATTGAAAAGAATTGGGGAGTAGAGAAATTTGTGGCACAACTTGACTAGAAGAAGGGATTGGTTGGTAGGACATGTTCTGAGGCATCAAGGGATAACCAATTTAGTATTGGATGGCAGCGTGGAGGGTAAAAATCGTAGAGGGAGATCATGAGATAAATACACTAAGCAGATTCAGAAGGATGTAGGTTATAGTAGGTACTGGGAGATGAAGAAGCTTGCACAGGATAGAGTAGCATGGAGAGTTGCATTAAACCAGTCTTTGGACTGAAGTCCACAACAACAACATGAGAACTTATTTGTAGTTGTTAGATGTCCATTACTAAAAAAGTTCAATAGCTGGTAGTATCATCTTCCAAAGAACAGCCTAGCCAGAGTGTAACAAGTTGTCAATAAGTATTCGATAATGTTGGTTTCATTGTCTCCACCATCACTGGCTAGAATACTTTTGGCAGCATGTGGCATATCAAGAGCATCATTCCAGTTTCAGCTCTACCAACATCTAAAGGCCTCCTAAGGCTTAAATCATCTCTCTCTGCAGCAGAAGGAGATAGCCTAGATGTTCTGGAACTGCTGACATTTCAACATAAGACAAACGATATTTTACAGCAGATTACTGTTCTAGACTTGAATGTGATCAGTTACATTCCAGTAGAAGTATTCACACCCACCTTCAAAGATATACTGTGAACATCTTGTAACTGGATCCACTCTGTGTAGTCTACTCTACAAGTGCCAGAAATTCCAGAATGGAAGAGATATCTGCAGGCCACCAGTAATGCAATTTACGGTGAGAGAAGTGCAAAAACTTACTGAAATGTGAGCAGCACTTGTGGTGAGTGAAGTTACCTTCCCCAGAAGTGAGTTGCCATACACGATGACTAAGAATTCATTTGTCCTCCAACCATATTGAACACTGTGTAGAGATTTACGTACTTTCAGTCCATATGCGTTACTTGAATTAGTATTATCAGTAGTTCATATCTATGTTACATGTAGTGTTAATGCACTTTGTGGAAAGTAAACACCCCTTGAGCATGGCGGGGTAATGCACACCTGTTATTCATAAGGCACACAGCAGAAGGACGGTATAACTTCGTTAAATACCCTGTTGTTGCTTTTCGTGAGGTAGTGGGCAATCACTTGCACACTCTTCAGTTTGCAGATCTATGAAGGAGAGAAGTGCATGATCACAATATCTGGTGACCTAACTCCCCTTATGCTTTACACTTCAAGCCCCCCCCCCCCCCCCCCCCCTCTCCTGCTCCACCCTATTACACCACCAGAACACAATTTACATCTTAATACGGTTATATTGCACTAAGAGCTGATACATATATTTAGTGTGTGTTCTTAACTCACATAATTAACAGTACGCAGCTGTGGTTTTTGAGCTATTCGAGAAAAATATAATAAAGTAACCTTTGCAAGGCCCCACACTTCACAGCCCAGCAGTGGGGATTTTTAGTATGTTATTCATGACATTTCCTCCTACTACCATATAAAAACTTGCAACCACATGATCCCCCCTTCCAATCTTCCTTCACTGACTGGACTATCTTCTATTCTGCGAGTTGTTACTTTACTCCTAAATTATTTACATTCTGCTAGAACTTTCAACATCAAAAATAAATATTTAAACAACACACAAATATTTGGAACATGAAAACCATTCACCACATTTCTAAAACTGTATCATGCTTGTGATCTGAGCAGTCAGATCGAAATATCATACAGAAGCATGACTTTCCAACACATGCTTTTCTATAAAATAAAAGTTGTAAAGGAAAAAATATTCCCTTTACACAATACTAACCTCCAATTTCACAAATATAAGGGAAAAATTTAAAACTATCAGAAGATATTGGTTCCCAGAACTAAAGTTTTGGCAGTCTCATGAGATTTTTGTCCAAGTTAAGTAAGATATTCAGAGACAAAATACATCCTTTCCTTACTTTAAAGCATAATATTCCCTAATACAGAACTGATGAGAGTAATAGCTAAATCCTCCTCTGTTGATACACTCCCAAAATATTGTTGGCAATCACAAATGGTCTGAAGAATTTCACTATGAGATATAAAATAACACTGAAAAAGTTATTTTGCAAAGATTTTCTTCCTGTCTGAAGTGACTACAAGTTTTCTCAAACATTACAATATATGATGATAAATTGCATTTCATACTTTTTCCCATGTTACGCAGACGTTCTCTGAATATGTCATCCTCATCATGTGCAGCAGACAATGGCTTTAAGGGATATGGTGCAAGTGTTTCTTCAGGAGGGCTCTCATCTGCTTGGTCTGGAACAAAAGCAAAGCATGCACATTAAATAGATATACGCAAGCCAAAACACAAACATCATCTTTAATTAAGACTTAGAGAAAAATATACACAAATGATTACAGGGGAAATAGAGTCCTATCTTTACACAGCTTTGGTAAATGAATGCACAAAGAAAATTTGTAATTCTTATGCTTACATTAAGGTTTCTATTGCAACATCAATGACGGTGAGGAATAATACTTCAAAAATATTCTACCATCTTCTCCATTAATATTTTGTACATTTTACATTTGGGCTACACAACTTGTCATATGATGCATATACTCTAATGAATGTGAATACATTACAGCAATGTCAGAACAATTTTACATAAAACCAAGTATCTCCAACTTTACCACCATTTTAATGATATGAAACGTATGTATAATCATGTCTCTCAGAAATAGGGTTCTTGGAATTTTAGAAGCAACCTTTATCATGATAAACTAACAGTTTATTTTATATCCAATAACATTATATTATCAGCTTATTTTGTAAGTTGTGGCTATAGTTTGTCTCACAAATAGACTCACAAACCTGTTGATAATATGTGGAACTCTTCTTCATTGCGTTTTCTATATTTGTCTGCTAATCCCAACTCACTACAGTGACCAGTTTCAGGATGGTGCATGTAGGACTGTGTACTGACATGACACTCCAAAAATGGTTGAATTTAAATGTTTCTTCATGTTGGAAGTGTAAAAAACATGTAGTGAAAGGAATGCAGTGTGTTAAGTACAATTTTGGGTTCGACAAAAACTGCACAAAAGTTTATCTGAAATGTTTCTGTGCAAAAACATATTTAATATGAAGCCAGAAATTTTAAAAATGAGGCTACAGCAGATTTTGTGGGAGAAATGCTACTATTCAATAGAAGAATTCATAGAGGATGAAATGATCACTTGAGCAAGAGGTAATTAAGTGTTACATTTTATTATATGTATGTATAAGAGAACTGAATTATTATTATTATGATGCTGTCTGTTAACATCAGCTGTTCTTTATATGTGGTGAAATTTTACCACAATTTGATGTGTCTCCTGTACCTGAAGCAAATAATTTAGATTATGTATGTTACAAGACACACAAACCACAATTCACAATGTATAAATGACGTTATTCAACAGTCATGCCACAGCTGTACAAGTGACGAAAATGTGCAACTACAGTCCACATTGAGTTCTAAAGGAGGAGGAGGAGGAGATTAGTGTTTAACGTCCCATCGACAACGAGGTCATTAGAGACGGAGCGCAAGCTCGGGTGAGGGAAGGATGGGGAAGGAAATCGGCTGTGCCCTTTCAAAGGAGCCATCCCGGCATTTGCCTGAAGTGATTTAGGGAAATCACGGAAAACCTAAATCAGGATGGCCAGAGACGGGATTGAACCGTCGTCCTCCCGAATGCGAGTCCAGTGTGCTAACTACTGCGCCACCTCGCTCGGTCTGAGTTCTAAAGCCAAAATCATTCGTGTCCTTCAAAGTGATACTAATGTTGTGAGTACAGGTCTGTAGTTGCTAAAGAAGGAAAACATTGAATTGAAGCATGAAAATCATTGTGCCTGAGAAAATCTTCAGTGATAGTTGAATGTAAACCAGCAAATATGGAGTGATACAAATGTCTGATTCAGAAACTATTCAGGTACCATTATGGAAGAAAAAGAAACTGAAGATACGAAGGCACAAAACAAATGTAAGTGGACCAGAGTAACACATGCTACAGAAAAAGAAGCATCATAGTAAGACAAAGCAAATAATTCATTATAGGTGACTGCTTGTTAAAACTTAGTTGTTCCTAAATCCGAAATTGACATTCAATCAGGAAATAGGAAGCACCAATTAATAAACATTTCAACAGTATTTTAAATTCAAGAGAAAGAGCAAAAGATAAGCATAAGAGGAATCCCAAAGGTATTTATACCCACAAGGGTACAAGTTCCCTTAGAGGCAGCAGCAAAGAGGAAATCATTAACCATCCAAGGAACGTAATTCGAACAGCAATAACCCTCTACACAATTCAAGGCTAATAATCAGTGACAGACATATACAGATAAATAAAAGGCAAAATTAAAGAACAATGCAATAAGTAAGGACTGCTATTTATTGAGCCCAAGTAATTTCTACATACAATGTGTGTCATAAAAGTTGGTTTACATCTAAATAGGTTACACGCAAAAATATTTAGTATGATGTTCACAGTACTTCCCAGTTTATAAAAAGTAAGGGAAACTGGTAAGTAGTGATAGGAGTGATAAAATATGTGTGGAAATAAGAAAGACAAAGCATGCCATTACCCAAAAAGACATATGCCAAAGTTTATAATTAGTGTGTCAGAGTAGAGCATTGTAAAATGGGTTAAATACTGATGCTTCGAATAACATAAGCTTTAAAACAAACAAACTGGTAATTATTCTGTCAAAGTGTGCAAATATTAGTTAGATGTCCAAATGAGCACTGGTTTACTGTGTACACAATTAAAATTTTAAACACAATTGGAAATTTCAAATGATATGTAGAAATAAGGCACTTGCCATCATATGTTAGAATTATTAAAATATATAGAAACCCAGGAAGATCAATAACAGAACTCTTCCTATCTAAGCTGTAAAATATGCTAAAAGATCTTTGTAGAAATAAAATAAAGAAATTGTAATAGCTGCTAATTGTAACATTGATACATTTGCTGCTAATGGTCTAGTAGTTAGCGTTGCTGCCTATTGATCATGGGGGCCTTGGCTCAACTCCTGGCCAAGTCCGAGATTTTCTTCGCTTGGCGACACAATGTGTGTGTGTGTGTGTGTGTGTGTGTGTGTGTGTGTGTGTGTGTGTGCATTACTCAATCCACAAGTTACCAAACAACACCAGGGGAGATCTCCCGGTCAGTAATGCTGTACCATTATTTCATTTAACACTGATATCACAAGTGGAAGCTATCATGCTTGAAGATTCACTAGTAAAGACATGTGGTTTCAAATTGAATTTCTTTGAATCTATGAAAAAACAGCCAGTCATTAACATGTACCAACAATGTTTTAACTTCAGAATGAATTTTCACTCAGCAGCACAATGTGCACTGAACTGAAACTTGCTGGTGGATAAAACTGTGAGCCAGACCTGCAATTGAACTTCGGACCTTTGCACTCCACAGGCAAATGCTCTATTGACTTAGCTATCCATGCACAACTCACAATCCACCCTGAAACCTTTACCTCAGATATAGTACTGGTGGAAATAAAACTTTGTGGGTGAGTCCTGAGTCATGCTTAGACAGCTCAGTCATAGAACACTTGCATGCGAAGACAAAGGTACCAAGTTAAAGTCAGAGTTCAACACACAGTTTTAATCTGCCAGGAAGTTCCAATATTTTAACTAAATATGTATAAGAAGATGAGAGTAAATTTTGAGTAGATTTAGGCACCTTGGATCATTGATTATTGCTCATTGAGCCGCCACAGATAGAAACACTTGAGGTGTATGAAAGTCCTTATGAGAAGGAATTTTGGCAAAGAAATTCTTCATGTTTAGTAATATGCAAAAGGAGAGAAAATGGTCTTGTGATCACTTTCCCTCAAGTAACACAATTCTGAAAAGATCTAAATAGTTTTCTACAGAACAGTCCAAGATGGCCGCCGAGTAAGTGACGCCAGAAACCATTTCCAGAAAGTTAAGTGATTTAGACAGGAATATAATTTAGTTTAACGCCGACAACAAATTAAATACGTGCATTAGTGTATCGTTTAGTCTTGCCATTAAAGGTTTGACTTTTCTTTGCGTATTTTTTTTAGAAAACACGAAAAGATCGTAACTTCGCGAAGTCGCGCTTATGCTTAAATTTTGTAAACGTGTTTGTTTCTTGTTTCACGGTAATTTAACTAGTTTCTCGGTAACAAATAAGTAAACTACCGTAAATAGCGTATAACTTCATTGTTTTTATACAGATTTCAGAAAAACAGCGTAACTTTATATCAGAAACTTGCCTATATACATTTGTTTTATAGGCCTAATTCTCGTAACGTTTTTGGAGAATCAAAGTTAAAGTATCTCGTTTAATTGTCCTTTTTTTCATTCCATCAAGTGAAATATATAATAAATAGCGTATACCTTCATTGTTTTAATACAGATCTCAGAAAAACAGCGGAATTTTAAATCAGAAACTTGCTTATATACATTCGTGAATAGGCTTAATTCTTGTAACGTGTTTTTTGATTTTCGGTAATTTAACTGATTTATTCTAGCTAAAGTATTATTTTTGCCATGAGTGAGAAGTGCCTGACATGCCGTAGAATTGTTAGTTCCGGGGTTTGGTGTGATGGATGCAGTAGTTTTTTTCACTGGGGGGACTGCAGTGGCGTGGGTGTTGGGAAAGTGGATCAGGCTCATCAGTGGTTATGTAGGATTTGCAGCAGAGATAGGAAGATAGTGGAACAGGAGGGGAAAATTGCTGCCCTTCAGGCTGAGCTAGATCAGGCTAGGGAAGATCTGGACAGGTTAAGGAGGGAGAAGGGCAAAGAGAGGTGGGAAGTGGCAACAGGTAGCAGAAGGAACAGGCCTAGAACTAAGTCTGACAGTTTTGTGGTGAATGTCAAAAATAAGTTTGACCTGTTGCTTCAGTTAGAAACTGATGAGCCTCAAGCAGAGGTAGGTGTAGACAGGACACAACAAACTTTCAATAGGAAATTGAAAAAGAATGTAGGAAAGTCATTGAAAAGGAAGAAAGTTTTGTTGTTAGGCAGTTCTCATGCCAGAGGTGTAGGCCAACTTCTGCAGGAGGAATTAGGACCAGAATACCAGGTCACAAATTTTTTCAAACCAAGTGCTAGTCTGGATCAGGTGACAGAGGATTTAGGTTCACTCTGTAAAGGATTTACCAGGGAAGACACCGTGGTTATTGTGGGAGGGCCAGGGAACAGCATCGACAGAGATCCTGGGTACAGTATAGAGTGTGACCTGGTAAAGATTGCGTCGGCATCGAGACACACCAATGTTGAATTTGTATCTGTCCTGAGACGCCATGACCGGCCTCATTTGAACTCTTCTGTTAGGAGAGTTAATTTGGAGTTGGAACGGCTGCTTGGGTCAGGTGCGGGGGCTCATATTGGTGTGGTTCCTGTGGATGATCTCAGTAGGTGGGACTATACCAGGCACGGCCTACATCTCAACAGGAAAGGGAAGGGGAAACTGGCTGGGGTAATAGCAGGAAATTTAAGGGGGGGAGGCACTGCCATGAATGGTAAAATACCAGTGGTTACAGGTGTTGGAGCAGCACCTTTTTTAGGATAGGTAAGACAGAAAGATGTCAAGTTCTACGAGAGGTCAGGATTGAAACAAATCTTCAGTTTAGGAAAGAAATTAAACAGCACAATTCTAGTACATTGGATCACCAATCACAGCTATCAATTATAAATTTTCACCAATCACCAGAAATTTTATCTCCACCAAGTTGTATCTCAGTCCTAGGTAACTGCATTGATGAATTAAAGTCACCCAACCCAGTTGACATAATCTGCCTCTCTGAACACCGTGTGACCACTGGTATAGGAACTAGGCCTAAGCACAATGAGAAACTCAGACAGGAGAGTACTGCAAATGTTAGAATAAGGAAAGGTTCTCAGAAAAGTATAATTAAAAATAATGTAAGTATATTTCATCAAAATATTGGGAGTTTAAAGAATAAAGTAGATGAGCTTCTGGTTTGTTTAGAAGATTTAGAAGCTGAGAATGAAATAGATGCACTATGCCTGTCTGAGCATCACATTGTTACTGATATGGATAAGGTAAATGTAAGTGGATATAAGCTCTCTGCACATGTAATGAGAGAAAATATGGAGAAAGGAGGAGTTGCCATATATGTCAAAAGTTATCATTGCGCAAAAAGTATAGAAACAAAAAAGTTTTGTGTAGAGAAACATATAGAAGCATGTGCCTGTGAGCTTAAATTAAATAAAGGCACATTTATAATTGTAACTGTATATAGGTCCCCATCAGGAAATTTTCATCTATTTCTGAAAAATTTGGACTCCTTGTTGTGCTATCTGTCAGACAGGGGGAAGTGAATTATTATTTGTGGGGACTTCAATGTAGATTCTCTGAAAGAGGGTAATAGGAAAAATGACCTTGAAGTATTACTCGGTTCTTTCAATTTGACACCCGTTATTGATTTTCCTACTCGGGTGGTAAAGGATAGCAGCTCACTGATAGATAACTTCTTTATAGACCAAGATAAGTTTAACCAGATATATGCTCAGCCTGTTGAGAATGGTCTTTCTGATCATGGTGCACAGCTAGTTACAATATATGACATAGCTCCATTCATCAATACTAAACAGTCCTCCAAAGTAGTACGTTCAGTCAACGATTTAACAATTGCAAATTTCAGGGAAAGCCTACAGCAGATAGACTGGGATGAGGTGTACCATGAACCTGATGCCAATTTAAAATATAATTTATTTCATGACATTTTTGTAAATGCATTTGAAAACTGCTTCCCCAAGAAAATAGTTAAATATATTCGTAAGAAACCTTGTAACAAACCATGGCTTACTAAGGGTATAAAAATATCTTGTAACCGGAAAAGGGAAATGTATCTGACAGCAAGAAAGAGTAGTGACCCGGAAACTATCAAAAATTATAAAAACTACTGTGTTATATTAAGAAAAGTTATTAAAAAATCCAGGAGTATGTGTATCATGTCTGAAATCAGCAACTCTGATAATAAAATTAAAACAATTTGGAATATTATTAAAAGAGAAACAGGTCAACCAAGAGCAGAGGAAGACAGTATTACCATCAAATTGAATGAAAACTTTACGAACAAAAAGTCAGAAGTTGAAAATATTTTTAATAATCATTTTCTAAATGTTGTGGATATAGTAGGATCCAGGTGTTCATTAGAAGATGCTAGGCTGTTAATGGAAGAGGACATACCTATGCAATTTGATACAATTGAAATCTCACCCACTTCTCCCTCTGGAATTAGGAAAATAATAAACTTGCTTAAAAGCAAAAACTCACATGGAATTGATGGCATTTCCAGCAAAATACTAAAAGCTTGTTCTCAACAGATAAGTAAGATTCTCAGCCACCTGTGTAATAGCTCTCTGGAACAGGGCATTTTCCCTGATAGACTGAAATATGCTATTGTTATACCTTTGCATAAAAAGGGGGATAGATCTGATGTCAACAATTACCGTCCAATCTCCCTTCTAACAGCTTTATCCAAAATTTTTGAGAAAGTAATGTATTCAAGAGTAGCTTCACATATCTGTAAAAATGAAGTACTAACAAAATGTCAGTTTGGTTTCCAGAAAGGTTTTTCAACAGAAAATGCCATATATGCTTTCACCAGTCAAATTTTGAATGATCTGAATAACCGAACACCACCCATTGGGATTTTTTGTGATCTCTCAAAGGCTTTTGATTGTGTAAATCATGAAATTCTGCTAGACAAGCTCAAGTATTGCGGCATGAGTGGGACAGTGCACAAATGGTTTAATTCGTACCTAACTGGAAGAGTGCAGAAAGTTGAAATAAGTAGTTCTCGTAACATGCAAAGATCAGCACATTCCTCAAACTGGGGAACTATCAAGAATGGGGTTCCACAAGGGTCAGTCTTGGGTCCTTTGTTGTTCTTATTATATATTAATGACTTGCCATTCTATATTCATGAAGAGGCAAAGTTAGTTCTCTTTGCTGATGATACAAGTATAGTAATCACGCCTGACAAACAAGAATTAACTGATGAAATTGTCAATACTGTCTTTCAGAAAATTACTAAGTGGTTCCTTGTAAACGGACTCTCACTGAATTTTGATAAGACACAGTACATACAGTTCCGTACAGTGAATGGTATGACGCCATTAATAAATATAGACCTTAATCAGAAGCATATAGCTAAGGTAGAATATTCCAAATTTTTAGGTGTGTCCATTGATGAGAGATTAAATTGGAAGAAACACATTGATGATCTGCTGAAACGTTTGAGTTCAGCTACTTATGCAATAAGGGTCATTGCAAATTTTGGTGATAAACATCTTAGTAAATTAGCTTACTACGCCTATTTTCACTCATTGCTTTCATATGGCATCATATTTTGGGGTAATTCATCACTGAGGAATAAAGTATTTATTGCACAAAAGCGTGTAATCAGAATAATAGCTGGAGTCCACCCAAGATCATCCTGCAGACATTTATTCAAGGATCTAGGGATATTCACAGTAGCTTCTCAGTATATATATTCTCTTATGAAATTTGTTATTAACAACCAAACCCAATTCAAAAGTAATAGCAGTGTGCATAACTACAATACTAGGAGAAAGGATGATCTTCACTATTCAAGATTAAATCTAACTTTGGCACAGAAAGGGGTGAATTATACTGGCACTAAAGTCTTTGATCACTTACCAAATAGTATCAAAAGTCTGACAGATAACCAACAAGTATTTAAGAAGAAATTAAAAGAATTTCTGAATGACAACTCCTTCTACTCCATAGAGGAATTTCTAGATATAAATTAAGGAAAAAAAAGAAAAAAATATTTAAAAAAATAAAAAAATTAAAAAAAAAATAAAGTTGTTATATTAACTTAAGTATGTTGTTAAATTAACCTAATTATGTCATGTATTGGAAAATTTGACTCGTTCCACATCATTACGAAATATCGTATTCATGATCCATGGAACTAGTATTAATCTAATCTAATCTAATCTAATCTAATCTAATCATCTGTGCCTACATCTACATCTATATCTACAAGGATATTCTTCAAATCACACTTAAGTGCCTGACAGAGGATCCACTGAACCACTTCCACAATAGTTCTCCATTTTTCCAATCTTGAACAGTGTGTGGAAAAAACAAACACCTATATCTTTCCTTGCAAACTCCGATTTCCCTTATTTTATGGAGATGATGATCTCTCCTTACGTAGGTCAGCATCAATAAAATATTTTTGCATTTGGAGGGGAAAGTTGGTGATTAAAATTTCATGATAAGATTCCACAACAACGAAAAACTCCTTTGTTTTAATTATTTCCACCCCAAATCCTATATCATGTCAGTGACACACTCTACACTATTTCCTGATAACACAAAACATGATTCTCTCCTTTGAATTTTCTCGATTTACTCCATTAATCCTATCTGATAAGGATTCCAGTCTGTGCAGCAGTACTCCAAAAGAGGACGGTCTAACATAGTGTAGACAGTCTCTTCAGTAGATCTGTTACATTTTCTAAGTGTTTTGTCAATAAAAATGAGTCTTCGCTTTTCCTTCCCACAACATTTTCTGTGTGTTCTTTCCAATTTAAGTTGTTTGTAATTGTAATTCCTAGGTATTTAGTTGAATTTACAGCCTTTTAATTTGACTGACTTATCATGTAACCTTTTAGCACTTATGTGGATGACCTCAAACTTTTCATTATTTACGGTCAATTGCCAATTATTGCACAATACAGATATCTTCTCTAAATTGTTTTGTAATTAGTTTTGCTCTTCTGATGCCTGTACTAGACAATAAACAACAGCATCATCTGCAAACAACCTAAGATGGCAGCTAAGACTGTTTCCTAAACCGTTTATATAGACAAGGAACAGCAGAAGGCCTACAAAACTACCTTGGGGAATGTCACTTCTGTTTTACTCAATGACTTTCCATCACTTAATACAAACTGTGACCTCTCCGACAGGATATCATGAATCCAGTCACATAACTGAGACAATATTCCATAGCACACAATTTCACTAAAATCCGCTTGTGTGCTACAGTGTCAAAAGCCTTCCAAAAAATCTAGAAATACAGAATCAATCTGAAATCCTTTGTCAATAGCAATCAACATTTCGTGTGAGTAAAGAGCTAGATGTGTTTCTCGAGAATGATGTTTTCTAAATCCATATTGACAGTGTATCAATAGACTATTCTCTTCGAGGTAACTCATAATGTTTGACCACAACATATGTTCCAAAATCCTGTTTATGATATGGTCCTGTAATTTAATGGATTACTCCTACTACCTTTCTTGAATATTGGTGTGACCTATGTCTTGAATGAAAGATTTCCACCAAGAGTTGAAGCAATTAAGTGACAAATAAATTAAAGTGGATCACCTAGGACATAAAAATTTCCACTGTAAGGAAAAATCAGCTGCAAAGATAACTGAAATGTAATACGAATACTGATTTAACTGAACATGTTATACTTTACACAATTACATTCAAAAAGAGTTGTCAAGGCACCAAGGCAAACAACATGATAATTTTCAACTATTAATGTAAGGTTGTCTGGTTTTTCATTAAATATGAATTAGCTGTTAAAGTCTGTAACCAAAAAATTTTGGAAATTAACCCTCAAGGAAATAATACTATCAAGTCCAACTCAAATACCCAGGTGTTTCAATGATTTCATTGTAAATGTATAAAGGGCAGCCAAATGAAAACAAGACAGATGGGAAAAAGTAAGTATTGCTCCTTATTTCAAATATAATCACCAATGTTAATACATTTGTCCCATTGTGAGACAAAACGGCCAACACTTTCATGGAAAAATGCTTGCAGTTGTCTACAGAACCATAATTGTACCCAGGCGAACACCTCTTTGTCTGAAACAAATTCCCGGCCACAAATGTCTTTCTTCGGAGCTACAGAAGTATGACAAATGCATGGAGAGAGATCGGGACCATATGAAGGCTGTGTAAGGGCTTCCCAGAGAAACTTCTCCAGTAGTCAAAACAACCTTGGCAACATCTTCATCTTATATTCTCTTTCCAAGACACTGTCCATTCCATTTGTCTACTCTACTAAATTCTTTGCTGTCCCTGATAGAATTACAAAGTAATCAGCAAACTTTCAAAGCCTTTATTCCTTGTACCTGAACTTTAAATCCTTCAAATATTCTGTTCCATGAGTATGTTAATGATTTATGATTAAAGATCAGGTCCCCATCAGTTCTGTTTGTTCTGCATTAGTTGAAACTGAGGATGAGGAAACAATATGTGTGAACCACTGATCGATATCCTCAGCACCTTAGAAACTTGGTTTCCGCTAAATGGGTTGAATCCAAACATATCTAAGACCGAACTGATGAAATTCAAACTGTCAAAATGTGAGTAGAGCAAGATTATTCCAAACAAACAAGATATAGAAGAAATCATTTCAGTCAAAGTTTTAAGATTAAATTTGATAAGAACTGCAGTTGGGGTGGGAGCACACATCAATAAATTAGCTAACATACTGAGCCGCTCTGCATTTGCATTGTAAATATTATCAACTGCAACTGACATGGACACACGAAAAGTAGTGTAATATTCAAGTTCCTTTGAAACTATTATCAGATATGGTATTTTCTGGAGGAGAAACTAGGCTAACATAGTGCAGGTTCTAAAAGGCACAGAAAACAATTGTTCAGAATATGTGCGCTGCATTTCATAAAGAACCTTGTACTCTATTAGTTAGAAAACTCAAACATTAGCTCTCCCATCTCCGCATATTCATAAGACTAGCATCTACTTGCATACAAACAGGAATTATTTGAGGGAAACCATTTTGTTCAAACACGTGACACAAGAAAGAAAGAATACATTGAGCTTCGTACCCACAGTCTCAACTTGTATTCCCCAACACTTCAATACACAGGAATGAAAATTTATAATAAATTAACAGAGAACAAGTTAATGCCAATGAACTTTGGCCCACTGAAACGAAAGATGTATGATGTATGAGGCACTGATACTAAAATGCTATTACTCAATGGATGAATTCATGAGGATGAACTGGTAATGTGAGCTGGATACAACATATACACACTTTTCCTCATTGTGTAAGAGAATTTTTCAGTAGTTTAGTAAACGGTTTCATTTTTTATGTGAACTACTTTGTTATTGTTGAATATGGGGCCAAGGGTTTTTCTTGGTATCTTCCTTTCTTTGAGCTCCAGCCCTTCAACTAAGCCATGCTTGGTGATGGACAATGTTTCAGCTGCATACAGGGCTTCCAGTTTGGTTACTTTATTGTAATGTCTTATTTTTGCATTCCCTGAGAGGAACTTTTTGGTATGTGAGATTTGTTCAAAAAATTCCAGAACTTTGGACACAAAATTTTTCTGTGCTTACCTTTTACTTATTGTGCATGGTTTCCTTAAAATACTCTTCTCCACAACTGATGCACAACTCCCGTTTCCTCTTCTGGAAGCATTCTTGGTATGCCCCTTGCTAGGGCATCTTTTACCATATCTATCATTGCAAATCTTCATCCTTTCAACATGGTTTTCAACTTTGGAAATAAAAAACGTTTGCAGGGGTCAGGTCTAAAAAATTTGGCGGATGAGACAGCACAGTGATTTTGTTTTTTGTGAAATCCTCATGCATCAAGAGGGATGAATGTGTGTGTTCATTATCTTGATGCAAGGGCATGAATTGTCTCGCCACATTTCAGGTCATTTCCTTCTCACAGGATTTCATTACATGAGCCAACTGAAATGTTACACTCTTCTACAATCTCCTGGACATTCAGTCTTCGATTGGCACACACAATTTCATTGACATTCCTGACATGAGCATCGTTGGCAGACTTCGAAAGGCATCCAGAATGAGGGTTGCTATTTTTAAACTGTGTGAACCATTTGTATCGAGTATGGCTTAAGCATTCATCATTGTAGGCGTCCTGCATCATTTGGTGTCTCTCCCAACTGATCCAGTCTCCAAGATATTTGAATTCTTTGATGATCTCTCTCTCTCTCTCTCTCTCTCTCTTTCTCCCACCTTAAAACATTCTGGTGGGTTTTTTATGTTTGTAATTATCTTGGTCTTTTCAAAGGAGATCTCGAAACCTATTTTTTCGGCCTTTTTTTTAAAGTTCAAGGGTTTGTTCTTTGGCTTCTTTTAGGTCTTGGCTATAAGGGCTATATCATCTGCAAATTCTAGACAATTGACTTTGATGCCTTTGTTTCTTGTGCCTAGTCAGATTCAACTATGGATCTTCATATTCCACTCTCTGACTAATTTTTCTAGGTCACAGTTAAATAGCAGTGAAGAGAGTCCACCTCCTTGGTGTACACCAGTTTCTAATTCAAATGGGTTGGAGAGTTCTCCCATGAATTTGACATTGGAGTATGTGTTAGTAAGGGTTTCTCTGATTAGGTTCGTGGTTTTGTTGTCTAGATTTAATACTTTTAGTATGGATATGAGGGATTCCCAGTCTATTGAGTTGTACGCTTTCTTAAAGCCAATGAAAGTGGATAACACATGATTTTGCTCTTCATTTTTGATAGGTCATGAGGTTTTTGGGGTTAGGGATTTGTTCTGGGAAGGATCTTCTTTTCTGAAACCTACTTGGTATTCTCCAAGTTGATGGTCTAATTGGGGCTCTGCTCTGTTTAGTAGGACTTTAAAGAATACTGTATCTTGAATGTTATGTCTAGGGGCAAGATTGCTCTGTAGTTGTTGGTATCTGTATTGGACCCTTTCTCATGAAGTGGGTGGATGAGAGCCATCTTCCACTCATCTGGAATTCTTTCATTTATCCAGATTTCTTCAAAGATGTTTTGGAGAGAGTCTATGGCATTTTATTGATTTTTTCCAAGGTTCAGTTGTGATTTGGTTTTCTCCCAAGGCTTTACAGTTTTTGAGATTTGAAATGACTGACTGTAGTTCCTTGGTGGAAAGTGGCTCAGAGTTAGGGCTGGTTATTGCTGAGGCCTTAAAGTCAATTTTTCTGTGGGCTCTTCACAGTTGAGAAGGTTTCTGAAATACTCTATCAATATTTTGGAATTATACCTGTTGTTGACAGAATATTCCTGTTTTTGTCTTGGAGCTGTAGGGTCAGTGTGCTGTATTTGGCTATTATTCATTTAAAGGTCTTACAAAAATTCCTTGTGTTGATTTTGATAAAGTTTTAATTGATCTGAAAGAGGAGTTGGTCTTCTTGGCTTTTTCTATTCTTTTGATATTTTTGCTCACTAATTTTCTTATTTTTAAGAAGTTTTGTCTGTTATGTCCATTTTTCTGTGATTTTCGCTGTTTCCAGACTCTTCTTCTCAGTTCAAGGAGTTGGTCACATTCTTCTGTTCACCAGGCAAGTTTTTCAGCTTTGGTTATGGGAGTTAATTGTTCTGCTTTACTTGCTAGTTTTGGTTTTGAATATCTTCAGTTCTCAGGGGAAACTACTTGGAGTTATTATCTTATTTGGATCATATTTTCTTTTTTTGGCGTTGTTGGTTCTGTTTTTCCTTTTGGGGATGACTTTGAGTTTTGTTTTAGAAAAGTAGTGGTCAGAATCTAAGTTGGCTCCTCTGAGGACTTTGCCTTTTGTGTTTCTGTATGGAACTTCAATTTGATTGTCATGTGATCGAGTTGGAATTTACCAAGGTATTGGTTTGGTGAAACCCGCATTCTCTGTTTTTGAGGTAGCTTTTTAAAGGCTGTGGATTTCAGGATCATATTGTGTGCTTAGCATTATTCCATCAGTATCCAAAATTTCTTTCTGTATTTCTTCTCCTTTCCTAGCCAGACAGTGAAGTCCTCCCATAAATAGGACATTGTCTTTTTCTGGAATTTTAGTATTATATTATTATTTACAAGTGTAAAAATTATTGTAACTGTACTTACATTTCTGACATGTCTACTGCATGCAAACCTAGTGAATTGAAAATGTACATTATGAAATGAATAAATCACAGTTTACAAACTAGACATTCCACTCCTCTGAAATCACTCTACCCATCATTTTTACACCAATGTCTTTATAAGATCTCATCAGCTACAAGACATCAATTCAGCAGCTCTCAACAAAGTTTGGTTTGAATGTATATCTGACTGAGTGCAGAACAGTGCAAGACAGCTGACCATAATTCAAATCATTTCAATATAACACAAAAATATGTCTTAGAATAGAAAAGTACTTCACAGTCCGGAATAATTCTTAGAGGAAGGGATCAAGTCCTTGATGAAATGTCACTGCAAAAATAAAATAAATTACAAATGTTCTCTATTCAAGACATCTTGTACATGGTTCTTTGTGAAGAAGAAGTGTAATAGTGACAAAGACTGCAAGTATTTAATATGGCTGCTGCTTTCATTAATGTGGTATGATTGAAACACTTCACTAATCATTCACAACTGAGAGAGTGCATACATTTAAAATAACACTATACATAACAATCTGATTATCTTGTGTTGTCCGAGAGGTTAGGTGGAGGTGCAGATTTCTTAATACAAGCATTTAAAGTTTTACAAGTTTGAGTTTTTCATGTCTTGAACAGTACTAGCACATTTAAAGCATCTATGCTCCATACGAATTTCAGAGGTATTTCATAAAATCATGGGGTGTAAAATTACATCCAGTTTTTTGTGTTATCTACAGAGATCATGTTTTTGTCAGAATGCCTTTTTAAATGTGTTAAATCTACCTTTGGTTTTGATGTGAGTCTGTACAATTTACATCCTCGTGATTGAAATGCCACAGTTTTATTTTGCCTATTCCAGCCCTTTGTTTTTTAATATAAATGCCCAACTGTCACAATAACTGCCTTTTCTTACCATTTTGATTGTTATTTATTTCTTTAATATTACAAACAACAATGAGTGTTGAGGTGAAACAACAGTAGGTAAAGGCTTTAATTATCACCTGTGTTTACTTGGCTTCCTATCAGATTGTACCTCCAAAAACAACAGTGAGTGCTTGAGTTTCACTATTGTTCTAAATTTATATTTCTTTCAGTTTCCACTGTGACACTGTCATGCAAAACAGTTATGAACAAGACAAAATTCAGTGCTCCTTTATGCAGTAAATTGCAAAACTACATTAATGCTTTCAGAGCTAACATATTTTCTGCTAATAGTAAAATACTTTCATGCAAAATACGTGAGCAGTCAGTGGACTATGAATAAAAATATTTCTTAACACATCAGTACAACCTAACACAAAAATTTACTCAATTCACTTTCCAAGAGTGCTGAGAAAAAGATTTTTTTTGCTTCCAATGACAATTGTAACATCGAGTTGAAAATCCCAATTTGCATTTGAGTTATATAAAGCTTTTACAGATGTTGGAATCCTCTGTGGAAACTACAGAAATCTATATTAACAGAGTTTCTGGAGAAGTATGTGGGCAAATTTACATCCAGCCAGTCAAGTTTGCAAATATGTTACAATGAATGTTATGCTGAAGTAATGAAAATCATTAGGAATGAAGTAAAAAATTAAAAGATCTAGATTTCAATTGATAAGTCAACTGACCCTATGGATTGTTTTACTACCAATGTAATAGTCTGACCATTAGATCCATCAGAAGGTGAATCAATAAAAGCACTCCAGCATACAACAGTGTGTCTGGAAAAAGTTAATAACTCAACTACCGCACTGATATCTACCATTTCATTGCAGTTACTCTGGCTCGAAGAAATTCAATACAAAACCATAGCACAAAGAAGGGCAGCTCATTTTGTATTATAGCAAATAGGGGAGATAGTGCCACAGACATCATACGAGGTGTGGCTAGAAAAAAACTGGACTGATGCTGGAAAAAACATTTATTTACAATTATTTACAATTTCATGTTATCTCCTTCAATGTACTCTCCTCCTCGGTCTCTACACCGCTCCATACGAATTTTCCACTGTTCATAGCAATGCTGCAGATCATTTTCGGTAAGTCCATACATTACTTCCGTCGCTTTTTCTTTTACTGCTTCAACAGTCTCAAATCTAGTTCCTTTCAAAGCTGACTTGACTTTAGGGAAAAGAAAAAAGTCACAGGGGGCCAAATCAGGTGAATAGGGTGGATGATCTAAGATGGGAATGTTGTGTTTTGCCAAAAACGTCTTCACTGACAACGCACTGTGAGCTGGGGCATTGTCTTGGTGAAGGATCCATGACTTTTTTCTCCACAAATCGTTCCGTTTTCTCCGTACTCACTCACGTAGGGTAGCCAGGGCGCTAATGTAGTAATGCTGATTCACTGTTTGTCCCTCTGGTACCCAATCAATGTGCTCAATCCCTTTGATGTCAAAAAAAACAATCATCATTGCCTTGAATTTCGATTTTGACATTCGTGCTTTTTTTTGTCGTGGAGAACCAGGAGTTTTCCAATGCATCGATTGGCGTTTAGTTTTGGGATCGTAAGTAAAAAACCACGATTCATCGCAAGTAATAACATTTTGTAAGAAGGTGGGATCACTTTCAATGTTTTCCAGGATGCCAGAACAAATCATTCTTCGACGTTCCTTCTGTTCAATTGTGAGACACTTTGGAACCATTTTTGAACACACTTTGTTCATGTTGAAACTTTCATGAAGAATCTGCCTAACACTTTCCTTGTCAACTCCTGTTAACTCAGGCACTGCTCTGATTGTTAAACGGCGATCTTGTCGAACAAGTTTACTGATTTTTTCAATGTTTGCATCAGTTTTTGCTGACAATGGTCTGCCAGAGCGAGTGTCATCACTGGTGTCTTCGCGGCCATCTTTAAATTGTTTAAACCACTCAAACACTTGTGTTCGTGATAAACAATCATCGCCGTACACTTGTTGTAACATTACAAACGTTGCACTTGCAGATTTTCCTAGTTTGAAACAAAATTTGATGTTAACACGCTGTTCTTTCTGTACACTCAACATTTTCCGACGCACAGGCAAAACGTCAACTACTTAAAACAGACGCCACGGGCAGACTGAGTGCAGGAGGCAGATGAAACTCGAGCAGTAGGCGGAGCGAGAGTCACATGACAGGCCACGCGACTTTCAGCCGTATTGCATTCGTTTTATTGTTTCACCAGTACTAGTCCAGTTTTTTTCTAGCCACACCTCGTATGTGAACTGGAGTGGCAATCATTAAAACAAAGGTGTTTTTTGTTGCAATGGGATCTTCTCACAAAATTTCATCACCGGTTTTCTCCTCTGATTGCGAAAACATTGTGTTGGCACCCATCTACATTGGGAGAAATGATCATCATGATAAAATAAGAGAAATCAGGGCTTGCACAGAAAAATTTAAGTGCTCATTTTTCCCACACGCTGTTCGAGAGTGGAATGGTAGAGATACAGCTTGATGATGGTTCATTGAACCCTCTGTCAGGCACTTTACTGTGGATTGGCAAGTAATCAAATAGATGTAGATGTGGATTACCCTTAAATGAAAAAGACTGGGACAAGTTTGAAGGCACTATTTCCAAACATGCTTCACGTGACCCGTGTTGCATGATTTTCACAGGGTGTCTGAAGAGATACGAAGCTTGTTTCTAGATGACAATAAACTGATTTCCAATATTAAGAAGATATTTGTGAAAGCGCTCTCAAGGATTCACACATTCAAAGACATTGCACCAGGTATGTCATCCCTCAGCCTACCATAACCAGATGGTGAACATGGATTTCAGCAAGATGCAGTGCAAAGACTGTAGGATATATTAGGGAAATGGGGTTCATTAATTAGGGTACAGTATAAAATGGCATTTTCAAAAAATACTGCTCTCGACAAACTGAGAAGTATTTCAAAAATTCTACAAGGTGATAATTCTATTGTAATAGAAATGGACCCTACAATAGTTCAACATTTTAGATTTGCTTCCCTGTAGATATTGAGAGACAATTTTCTCAGATGAAAAATATATTACCTGAAACTCAATATGACTCCAGGAAATTTTTAAAAACACATTAAAAAAGACATTTTTATGCACAGGCTTTTTCTCTCAGGTACCATCAGCATTGTTTTTTAAAGATTTAAGTAAGTTTAAAAATATAGGAATATGCTGATATAAATATACTGATTGCAAGATTGTCTGAATAGTGAAATCTAGTAAATAAATAGGCATAATGTAAGATTTTTTATATTGACTTTTTTGCCTATTTTAGCTATTTACAAAAATAATGTCCATTTGCCTATATATATTTTAAAGATTTATAATGCCTAAATTTCCAGGCTCTGGTTATCTCTAAAAGAAAAAACTTGGATAACCACTAGAAATAGTGTGAAATTATAGGTAGGCACATAATCACTTAACAATTTGCTCAAAGTTTACTTAATGAGAGATTAAATGAAACTGAGAGCTAACATGAGAAAGGACCAAAAGGCAGAAAAAAAAGAAATTTTTTTAAAGCCTCCTCAATTACAAATTCCCTCATAGTTGTAACACAAGATCTGATAGGACAAGAATGCAAAAGAAATCTGGCTAAATTTGCCACTGTTTCAATGGTTTATCATGAGAATCTCAACTCTGGGTAAATTGCAATTGGGATTATGTTGAACATTGAAGATGGGGGTCGGCACTGATTACAGTAGATTTTAAACCAGTGAATAGATGGAGAACAGTAGCAATTAAAAACACACACACACACACACACACACACACACACACACACACACACACACACACACACACAGCAAGTCACCAAACAGGTTGTGGCAGAGGGCAATTTTAGTAACATATTTCCTATTCCTTTCTGAAAATATATAGGGGAATGATAGTTGTTAAGGTTCCATATGAGTGCTGAACTCACCAGTTTCCCTTTTGCGGTCATAATGCAATTTAAAGGAAGGAGGAAGCAATATACTGCCTGATTCTACTTGGAATGTACACTCTTCGAATTTTGACAGTAAACAGTATTATGTACAGCACCTCTCTTGTAGTGCCTGCCTTGGGGTTTAATAAGCGTCTCTGTAAAGAAAGTGGTTTTATACTAACTAAATGACAAAACACACTACTCTCCACTGTATCTTCTCTATCTCCCCTATTAATCCTTGCTTGTAAGATTTCCCAATGATTATCAATACTTAAGAATCAGCGGAACAAGTGTTTTGTAAGCCATTTCTTTTGTGGATTAATTCCATTTCCTTAATGTTCTTCCAATAGTTCTCAGGCTGACATCTGCTTTTCTTACAAATGATTTTATTTTGTCATTCTATTTTACATCACTCAGGACAATCACTCGCAACTCTTTTATTGTTGTTACTGCCTTCAGTGAATTACTGCCAATAATGTACTGTAACTGTAATGCATCTTTCTGCCTATTTATGAGTAGTATATTGTATCTGCCATCCATGCCCCCCAAGTGTCAATCCTTCCTGAATTTCAATACAGTTTTCACCTATCTTCACTTTGCCATATACAAGAATATCAACATTGACAATCTTATTCAACTTTCAACACTATCCACCAGGCAATTATATAAATCACAAAAAGTAAACATCCTATAGGACTCCCTTGGTGCTAAACTCACAGTAACTTTTACAACTGATGTTTTAGCCTAATTAAGAATGACATGTTGAATTCACTTGGCTGAGAAGCCCTGTACCCACTCACAAACTTGGTTCAGAGCTCTGTAAGCTCATTTTTTTTTTTTTTTTCACTAAATGATGAAGAATTAAATCAAATGTGTTCTGGAAGTCATTGAATATGGCATCAACCTGATTGTCATTGTCGATAGCACTCTGAATTCCATGGATGAACAAAGTGAGCTGAGCATTAGGTGGAATCCATGTCGATTTTATCCTCCAAAAAGGTCACAGTAAGTAAGCATAGAAGATGCTATATACTTTTACAATGTATTATCATCAGGAATATAGGCCTCTAATTATTAATATTCATGTATCTGATAACCCATCTTGGAAATGGAAATGACCTATGTCTTTTCATAATTACCTGGAACCTTCATTTCTCCACTGAGCTGTTGCCTTCCTATTGTTGAACAGTTTTAACAATTATTTATCTCTTAATTTATTACTTCTGCAGTCATGGTTTAACTGACAGGAGAAACTGTATTGCAATCTATTGCAGAGAAATAATTTTGGAAGACTGAATAAAGTATTTCAACCTTCTGTTGGTTGTCTTGCGTTTTGGCAATAATATGATCAAAAAGTGACTGAAAGGGTTATTATTAATCTTTTTACTGAATTTATCTAAGGCTAAAATTTCTAGGGATTTTTTTGTCACCCTGATCAGCAGAATTTTAATCTTGAATTCATTAAATGCTTCTTCTATGGCTCTCTGTACACTCATTTCAGTTTTCTCTGGCTCTTGTTAGTCAGATATGTTTCCACTTCAGTTAAACCAATGTAAAGCCCTCTTCACTTTGATAACATCATTTCAACACAGTTACTGACACATGGTGAGTCTTTCTTGTCCCTGACAGTCCTCTTTGACACACAGCTGTCTAAAGTATAATTTAAATATAACAAAGGAAAATCCTTACTGGGATAGAAATAATGACAGGAGTAAAGGTTAGTCAACTGCGTAGGTGAGCAGCTGCAGTAACACTTCAGTCAAGTTGGCCAAGACAGTTTAGTCATTTGTGTGTGTGTGTGTGTGTGTGTGTGTGTGTGTGTGTGTGTGTGTGTGTGTGTGTGTGATCTACATATCTGAAAAAATGATGTGGTTTCTCTTTTCACTCGCGTTCATCTCTCTGATTCGTTGCAGCTAATTAAGGTTAAGTTTGGTGTCGAGTTAACAAATTTGTTTCGACATGTGCTGACTTCCACTTACTTTTTATTCAATGGTCAGTACTACGAACAGACTGATGGAGTTGCAATGTGAAGCCTGTTGTCACCTATTGTGGCCAATTTGTTTATGGAGCACTTTGAGGAATGTGCATTGGAGTCAGCGACCTTGAAACCTACGTGTTTTTTCAGATATGTAGATGATACTTTTGTTGTTTGGCCTCATGGTAGTGAGAATTTAAACCGGTTTTGGAACATCTTAATTCAATCCACCCGAATATTCAGTTCACTATGGAGGTGGAAAAGAATGGATGCCTTCCCTTCCTTGATGTGTTGGTCAAAAGGAAGACTGATGGTACGTTGGGACATTCTGTTTATAGGAAGCCCACCCACACTGACTTGTATCTGCGAGCTGATAGTTGTCACCATACAGCTCAGCGTGAAGGAGTACTTCGCACCTTGGTTCACAGGTCCCATGTTATCTCAGACCCTGAAAGTTTGGCAGCTGAGCTAGCACATCTCGAAGTCACCTTTCATCAGAATGGTTATAGTGAGAGGTAGGTCAAACATGCGTTGCGCCATCAGCCTTCTGTGCAATGGGTGAGTGATGATAGCAACGAAGTGGCACCTAAGTCTACGGTCTTTGTGCCTTACGCAGGAAGCATTTCCACCAGGATTGGCCGCATTTTGCAGAAATGTGACGTGAAATATGTTTTCCGACCACCTTCTACGATTAAGGCCCTGTTGGTGTCTGTAAAAGATGATCTTGGTTTGCGTAAGGCTGGGGTCTTGCAGTTGTGGTATGTCATATATTGGTCAGACAATCAGGACTGTGGAAGACCGGTGTATTGAACATAAGTGTCACACACACTTATAACCGCCGAGCAAATCCGCTATTGCAGAACATTGCCTTGACACCGGTCATCCTATGGAATACAACAACACGGAGATTCTGGCTTGCACGTCCAGCTATTGGGATAGTGTTATTAAGGAAGCTGTTGAAATCAGACTATCAAGCAACCTTATTAACAGAGATGGTGGATTTTGTTTAAATGCTGCTTGGAATCCAGCTCTGTCTCTCATCAAAAATAAGAGGGACAGAATTAGTGCTACCTCACCTGTTGATTAATAGTAACCATCGATATTTCTGATGGTTATCTTTGGTTGTGTTGACACTTGTTCTGTGTGTGGTGTCTTCCTTGTTTCTCCTCTGTGAACCGAGGTATTAAATTTGCTTGCACATTTTTTCTTCCTTGCATTTGTGCCTTGAGAATGGCAGGGTGTGCTCCTGTCGAAATATCGGCGGTGTTCGACGATGTCACCCGGCAGCAAACCCGTAAGTTATTTGAACATGTAATCTATTTCTTGCTATATTTGCTGAGCAAAAATATTTTTCTACTATTTTTTAAAATTATTCTAGCTCCTGTTGCCGTTAATGCTGTAACAATTGTATGATCATCAATCCCATTTGTATCATAGAATGCAGGCTCTCGTGACCGGGATTTGCAATATTACTGACATATGCCTTGAACAGCAGCCTAATGCCCATAACACAAATATCAACAATATCCCTATCCTATTTCAACAGATTCCAAAAATTTTTAATCTACTAGTTTGAAGGTAATCTAAAATGTTTCTCTTGGTTGTAGTACTATAATTGCTCAAGATAATTTTCAGAAAAGACGCTAAGAACAATCACACATAAATCTTTGTCCTCGGCACCAGTTTCAGCTGCTCGACTCTCCTTCTCTATAGCTGACAAACTGAAGTCTCCGCCTATTACTACACTAAAAAGGAAATTTATTTACTAAATCTTTTAAATTTTCTCTGAAGCATCCTGTTCTTACAGCTCCTGGATAAAATCGTCATGTTTGGCCTGACTGCCTTATTTGATCTACTAAGTATGGATGAAAATGAAAGAGGAGGAGGACGAGTAGCAGGAGTAATCTCTCATTACAAATCAGGATTCACCTGGATCTGAATGACAACACACCATAAGGTCACCTGTCTGGATGGTTTACAGGGCCAATGGCTCTAACATCTGTTATTCATACTCTATCTTAATGTTGGATGAGGTGAATGACTCTCCTTGCTGACTGTTATCACAGCACTGGTAGCATCAAAACAGCACAAGTAGGCAAGGGCTGTCAACTAAAATGTAACTGATTAATGACCAGTATAAACTGTGCTTAGACGCAGCATGACTGAACAGTGGGATGGCCCCCTTTAGTCCTTGAGGATAGAAACTGTTGATAAACGAGAAGAAAATTGTATATCTTTTTAATGGCATAAAATTGAAAATCCAACAGAATGAAACCACTTCATAGAAGATTCTGAGGAATAATCCAAGCAGTGTGAAAGCAGGGAAAAAGATTTAAAAACAACAATGAAATACTGAAACTGGCTTAAAAATCCTACATCTGGCACAGGAGGGCCTGTCAAGTCATCATCAACCCAAATTCCTAACAAGTCAAAAACAAAACGTACACAAGACAGTAAAAAATTGAGCCAATGCAGATAAAATGGCAGGATATTTTCAGACGAAAAAAAAAAAAAAAAAAAAACTGTCCAGTATGAGACATCAGACAGAGGAAATGTAGAATGTAGTTTATTCACCTCATAACGTACAGCCACAAAACAAAGATTTTTGTACTGGAGACACATCAAATTATTTTAGAAAATAAGGTTATAATAATTAACCTATTTCAGCAGGCATTTCTGAATTTTTATACATGAACATATTTAACACTTACAGTCAGTTTGGAGCATGCAATACAATTTATACAATATGTTAACAATTTATTATACAATATATAAACTTTATTGTTTCTTTCCTTTTCAAAATACGAAACCGGCCAGCACTGAATAATAACATTTTCTGACTAGTGTATTAAATAACAATCTTTTAAGTGGGTCAAACTCCATATTTAACAGATTTGTGTTATTTAATCTACTGTAAATTTTTAATCCCATGTACAATGGCGTTTGAGCGTAAAGTTTTAAATTATGAGAGGGAAGTTTGAAACTGAGTCCCTGATTTAGAAAATAAGAGATACCCACTCTCACTCTGTACCTGCCAATGCCCCATGTGTAAAGATTGCTTACTTGACTGGCTAGAAGAGGGAGCTCTATAGTGTGTTTAAAATAAGTTGTGATTTTTGACAGTTCTGTATGGAGCGAGTGGAGGGAAGCATGTGCTAGGTGCGTCAGCAGCTCACTTGACAGCGTGCTGCAATCTTCCTCAAACGCTTTTTAAAGAAGCCAATCGGTAATACACTCTCATTCTTGCACATCTTAAAGTTTAATTAGTCAGCTTCATGATGAAACACCTGTTGTTGTTGTTGTGGTCTTCAGTCCTGAGACTGGTTAGATGCAGCTCTCCATGCCACTCTATCCTGTGCAAGCTTTTTCATCTCCCAGTACCTACTGCAACCTACATCCTTTTGAATCTGCTTACCTATCACACCTATCATTTCCTTAATGGCCATATTTATTGTGATATTTCAGTAGTAGGTAACTACTGCTACTACCGCTAGAAATTCTTAGTCTGCAGTGAAAAATAGGTGACACTATCAATTTGTGTTTGGTGTGTGTTAGGTTACATATTGTTGCATACTGAATTAAGATAATATATTGAATCATTCTGTAAACTTGGAGCGATATCACTGTCCGTTTCCAATCTTGAGAAAATGGAATGTATGTAAAGCACTCCATCACAAAACTGTGTGTCAGTGAAAAAAACTGGAATAAAATATTCATGAATTCCTTGTATTTCATAAAGGGTCTGAGATATTGAAACAAGATTTTGGCAAATGATAGCGCACAACACGAGAGTGTTTTGCCATATGATAAATACGTGAAAGTTCCATATCTATGGTATTCAAGTAATTACAGATTTTTTTTCAATGAAATACTGTAATTATTGCGTGCCATCACAGCTAGTGAAATGAGAACTGCTGTGGGTTTTGTAACAATGTAAATAAAGACGTTACATGTTTATTTTTGTATTGAGAATGGGCTATTTCATCAACTATTGACCTGAATCACACTCAATAATACACTATCTCTCGATTCTGTGGCCATTTTAACTGCATTAGAATGTTACAGAGATGAATTTTTCTAAGCTCTAATGTGTTTTGACAAAAGCTGCAGTTTTTAACATGGCAAAAACAGAAGCTACATATTCCTCAAAACTCATTACAGTCCTTCATGAATCAGTGTCTCCTCAACTACCTTCCTGGTATGGCTAACGCCTCAAAATCGGTCCTCTCATGCAAAATTTTCAGTGGCTTCTTTTGTGAACATCTCAACTGCAGTAAGCATAAACTTCTTGCTGTTTTTTGTCTCATTACTTTTCACCTAGGCCCATATATTCTCACTCAGATTTAATGGACCATAATGTGGAGGAAGCGTAATTTAATTATGCCCTTTATTGTCGGCCTGTTCGTCGACCAGGTAGCGTGAAGTTTTGGCTTGTATAGCAGTACAAGTTCCACTAACTTCACTCTATACATGCTAGGTTCAACTTACTCTTGTGGAACATTTCTTTGCAAAATTTCCACATTCCTTCACTGCAGTGTTGGAGCTTTTTGCATCACAACAGAGTGGTATGGCATTTCGCCCATTACTGTTGTCGAATTCCAAGGGATGTTTTGCAGCAAAATGTTATCTTCCCAGCCAATGAATGTGTTCTTGGACGACACTTTTATTGAAAATCATATATTCAAATGTACTGCGCATGCAAAACACTTTTTCATAATACCCGACGACTACAGAACACTTCAAAGTCAGAAAATATGACTTTACTACCGAGCTGAAAAATGTTGATGTATCTAATGTGTGACACGACATGGTACTGTTTGTTCATGGTATGGCAACAGGGGCACTTTACCAGCAAAACTGCAGGCAGCATGGTAGGGAAAGCCAGCTTGCCATTCGTGTTACCTGGGCAATGGCACCACATCCCCCTCCGGTCAGCCAAACGTCAAAAGTCGAAACTAATTTTAAAGGCACTATAAAATACCTGCTGGCTTCTTAACTGATTATGGACCTGACTGAACATTCAAAAAGCAATGACCATAACTGGACACCTATATACAGGGTGATTCAGGAAGCATGTCACATAATATGTGAGGTGATTTGAAATGAGACTACCTTCACATCCCAATCTGAAATTTCTTCCCCATGTCAACATTCTCTGAAGAGGTCAATTGAGCCGTAATTTTTAACTTTCTGGACTTTATATTGTTATGTCTATGTTCCAGTAGAAATCTTCCTATTTAAAAATTAGTACAAATGAGTTTACTATCTCAGATTAAATTTCACATTAATATGTTACCAGATTTATATCAGCAACTAAGGGGAGTAAGCCGTTTGTTATTAATCCAGCTGTGAAATTTTGTGATATGAACCATGGAGCCATGTTGCACCATATATTCTTGAAAATGTGCTTCTTCCCTATTTCTGAAAAACTACGTCATTTATTCATTATGATTGTTTAAAATGATTGCTCTATGTGAGTGCAAATCCAAAACACCAACAAAAATATCTTATTCAAAGCAATTTGTTTATAAATTACTAAATGTAGTTCAAATTATTGTACTGTAAAATTCATTGAAATTGAACATGAAATTAAGTAAACTCTTCCAAATTGCCTATCAGAACATGCATGGCATTATATGGCCCATTTTTTGGTGTAAGTAAAAAAAACTATCTAATGACTTTTGTTATTTAGTAAATCTTACATTTAATAATGTATTCCGGTTTTATATAAAAGTTCAGTTTTATATAAAAGGAAGTTCATGTTGGTGAGGATTTGCTGCTGTGCTCACTGACAGAACTGTACACAATTCTGGAAATCATTCTAATGCAATTCTTGATGTAGGTGTACACGGTAAGGATGGAACTAGTGACATGTAAGAATACTATGTACATTGGTTTTAGGAATGCCAATCTTGTGTTCAATCTGTCGTGGGCTCACATGTGGGTTCGTAGCAACAGAACCAAGAATAGTAACTTCGGCAGCTTCGTCTGTGCAAATGCTATGACGATTGAATTGTCGTGGGTTGAAACTTCCCGTTTCCTGAAGCATCGCTACAAGACAAGAAAACATCCATTGGGAAGGTGGGTTCTTGTCAGGATATTGCTCTCTGTACAGTTCCGCAGACTGCGTAGCAGTCTGCCTACCTTCAACAACTGCAATAAAAGAAACGTTATGTCGATGCAGTTTGTAGGAAGGACAGCCTTTACTGTATGCCTACTCTACACAACAGTATTTAAAAGGACTAAACTACTTTACTAAATGTACTCGCACATAAGAAAACAGTATTGCGATTACTGTTCTGCTAACTTACATTCCCCATAAATGAGTAGCATTTGTTGGTGTACATACACAACTCTTCAACTGACGATGGTTGATGGAATAATGGGGGTGCAGTCTACTTATGTTTACATTTGTCCTCTGCCAACATCAGCACGTGGATGTGGTCCTTTACCACCAGTACCTGCACTAACCACTGGGAGCATCAACATCAATCTTGTGTTATGTAATTAATAATGTTGTGGTTCAGTGAATGGTACACTGTGATACATTTTTGAATATGTCTTTAGGAGAGGAAATGAATTACCAAATAAAAAATACAGGATGCCATTTAAAAAAGTTATACCGCTGTTCATATCTTTGCAAAAAAAGAGAAGAAGAAGCACCTGCAACAAAGGCAATCATGCTGAATGATGTTCCCCTGACATCTAAACATGCTTGAAACATTTTGTAACTTGCATCTGGACAGACAGCTATTTATGGTGGTCAAGATAACTGGGACACTCTGTATAAAAGGCATGAGGCACGTGAGTAGTAGTAAGAGTATGGAAGAGGCTTGCAAATGAGAGACAGTTTGAGGCAGTGAGTCTGCATTCTTACCTTTCGGAAGCTGTATGTGTGAGACTTTTGGAAGCTGTCAGACAAGATATGTAAATATCATCAATGTATATCCAAATCTGTCACAACACAAGACAAGTGATATACTCCGTGTTTTATTTAAAAATTAGTATATCAGCAACGTCAAATGCAGGGATTTCCTGAGGCAACAACCACACCCGGCGATATCAAAGTTGAGTCTCACATCATATGGAGCAGCTAAGTTATTATGTGAACTTTTTATTAACTGTGAGTTTTCACTCGTCTTCATACTTGCGAATGGTGGAGACCCAGACAATTAAGTTGCTCCAATGGT
The DNA here is from genome assembly GCF_023864345.2 of Schistocerca serialis cubense. Taxonomy (NCBI): domain Eukaryota; kingdom Metazoa; phylum Arthropoda; class Insecta; order Orthoptera; family Acrididae; genus Schistocerca; species Schistocerca serialis. Next base: position 918,887,149 of record NC_064638.1, on the reverse strand, counting down.
ATGACTGAGAATTCACTATTACCACTGTCCAATTATAGACAGAACTACAAAAAGTGCATATTTTATTCTCACTGAGTGTCAGTGGTAATTAAAATGATTTTCTCCCCTTACACGTAAGACTGTGTACTAATTTTTGCACTCCATTTCAGAGTCTAATTGTGACATGTGACAATCAATTATTGGACAACAGTTGGAACGAGACAGAGAGTGTGGTGTGGCAACTCGTCGTTCGACCACATTTTAGGTGAGTATAATTTTTGAATTTTAAATTACTTTTCCTCAGACTATCATTTTTCCAATTTTCTTTTGGCCTGTGACTGTTGATAGGCAGGATTATTGTGAATTTGCATGTGACAATAATCTGGTTAGCTAAATTTATTTTTTTGTTTTGTACCTAACATTATCTTCAAATATGGCAAGCATGGAAAATCTTGATGCAACTGGAGAAATTTCATATAAATCCTCAATCGTCAATGCTAAACCTGCAACAGCCATCTGAGGCGTCACATTCCTTAGAATTTTCTCCAAGTGAACAGGCCTCAGGTTTAATATAAAGATTATCTCAACTTACAAGTCAGTCTCAACTCCTGGAACACAACGAGCTTACAAGTCAGAACAATGGTCTAAAGAATGAACTTACAAGTAAAAAGTAATGACCTAAAAATGAGTTTTATTCATCCAAATGACACTGTTAAAACAATGGGGACAAAAATTCAGGCAACACAGGAACAAGTAGCAAACTCCCTTCCTAAACTTAGTCAATTAGGTGACTCAATTGCCCTTGAAATTCAAACAGTAAACGATAAGGTTGATCACGTACAGTTGCATGTAGAGACCGTTGAAGATGTTATTCATACAGAGTTAGGTAGAAGGAACTCTGAATTCAAAATCGTGCACAAATATATAGAGCAGGAAAATGAATTCATCGAACAGAAATTAAAATTAAACAATGATCAAATTTGTAACATCCTATCAGTGTTAACAATATAACTGAGACTTCATCTGAAAATTTACAACAGGTTAACATCCAACTAAGTGATGTTGAAACAAATATGTCATATACGCAAATTGGCGGAAGTTTCGACCATTTTGTAATAACTTCTCTCTTAAATACTTTGCTGGGTATTTTAAAATACACCCAGTGGTCTTCCTATGGCAATGTAAAGATAGTTTTCTCCCAAACTTGCCTCATTATTAAAATAGCCAAATGTTTCCTAGATGGTGAAGCATTTTTATGGGCTAATCAAAGCCAAAAATAACATTTAATGAATTCTAATAGATGGTCTTGAATAACTTCTGGTCTGAAAGTAAACAGGTGTGCACGAATACAGCAGTTTTGAATGGTAGTGGGTACAGACCAGGTAATCTCTTGATGTGGGAATTTCATGAGAAACAGTTATGTAAGCTTGATCAGCTGGACAAATCTTTTGAGATCTTATTCTCATTGACATCTTGAAAAAGACATCTACCAATGAGTGGTCATTAGGGGCCTCGTTTGCAGTTCTGATGATTCATTAGAGAATTTTTTTAAACCCGTTGATGAGCCTGACAAAGCTTTTGAGGAATAGGACAAGGTTAATAACTCACATTACAACAGAAACAAAAATTACAATGAGGGGTCATCTCAACACAACCAGCAAAACAGAATGGTAACAAGAGGAACCATAATACTTATGATAATAGTAACAATAATAACAGGAATAGAAATTATAATAGTCAAAACAGAAACCTTAGTAACAGGAACCAGGAAAACTTTTTATGCCCTTACCTGGTACCTGTCAGGTGGGGGAGGTAAATAATTTTCATGACCAGCCAATAACAAATTCAAATCAGGAGGAATGTGATGATGAAAATGTATGTGACTATCCTGTTAAAGTAACTAATTTTGAAAGGAAGTTTTGGGATGTTATAATTAAACAGGTGTATAGTGGTAAGAAATGTGCTGTTGATCGTTATGAACTTGAAGAAGGTGTTTTAGAAAAATTGTTTAATGGAATGTTCTGTGGAAGATGTAGATGTTGATAGTGATTACTCTGGTATTGGTGTTTTGATGTACCCTGAGCAGGCGACTTATGTGGCTAACTGTGATGAGGAGGGGGGGGGGGGGGGGGGGGGTATCCTGAGTCAGTAGTGGTGGAAGTGTGCGACACTCAGGTCGGTGGCGTCAGCACTAATGATTTAGTGGTTCAAGCTGATACACTTAATTTAGGAGAGCTGGACAGTATGGTTTACGTTGAAGTAATTGATTATGACTTGGCCAGTGCTGAGGCTCAGAAGAGTCAACTTGTGCCAATCGACATTAGTGATATTTTGTGTGAGTGCCAGGACATTAGAACACAGCATTGTGAGGTAAATAAGAGGATTATCAAACATTTCAGAAATGTTGGTAAGGATGAGTCAGATTTCAGTTTATTGATCATTCTCAGCCAGATTTTACTTGCAACACTAATGAGTACAGCTATTCAAGTCCAATTGTTATGTTCAATCAAGCATTGGAAGTTATTTATAACAGAAGCACACTGATACCACTTTGCCCTATACATCTGCCTAATGATAATGAGAACCATTTGCAATAAGATTTATATTTCGAAGACATAAAGGATGATTTGCTTGGAAAAACTAATGTGAACAGACAGCACGATTTATGTGGTAGTCCATACATCGAAATCACAGTTGGCAATTGGAAAGATTATTGTTTGATTGGCACAGGTAGTGCAATTTCTATCATTTCTGAAAAGTTCAATGATAGACCTAAGCAGAGCTCTGAATACATTGAATTTCCTGTATAACGGGAGTTAGGATTAAAGGTGCTACAGGTAAGTTTAGCAAAGTTGTAAAAAGCAAGCTTTAATCACATTTCATGTTGACAATGCAGTTTTTGAGGAAGGATGCTTGGTAGTCAGTGACCTGAATGAGGAGTTACTACTAGGCATGGACTGGATATTGAAAAATAATGTAACATTTGAACGGGCGAAGTTCACATAAATTTTTCTGATGCCAATACACATTTTTCTAGTTATACTAGGTTACACTTAACCCTTTAACTGCTCTGGACATGTTAACGCACATGCCTTTGTACCTGCCCCTGTGTGCTCTGAACATGTTTACGCATGCCACCAGTCCTTCTACCTGCTACTCTATGCATGGACACTTTCAGAGTACTAGGTAGGAGGACTGGTGGCATGCATAAACACGTTCAGAGCACACAGGGACAGGTACAAAAGTGCACACGTTAACATGTCCAGAGCAGTTAAAGGGTTAAAAGCTGGTGACACATCTACTAATAAAATATATGGTTTTGACACTGAGATAGAAGGTGCTATATAGATGATGATTTGTCAAGTAATAATACAACTGATAAGGATTTTGATCAACTTGTTGCTGATAAGGTAAAAGAAGCAGACAAGCTTACTGGAGACGAGAAGTCAGAACTGGAAGAAGTACTGTGATCCCATCAAGATACATTTAGTGAGAAACCAGGTAGAGTTAAGGACTATGCATGCAAGTTAAAGCTTAAAGGGCACCAGCCTTTATTTATAAAACCATATTCAGTTTCTATTTTTGTAAAAGACAGGTTGTGGAGAGAAAGTTGAAGATTTTGCAAAAGTAGAGGATTACTGAAAGGAGTACTACCCAATGCAACAACCCTTTGGTTGTCGTAATGAAAAAGAGTTTGTGGGGTCAGGCTCATGCTTGATTCCCATCATCTAAACAAATTTTTGGAAAGAGAAGCTGATCACAAGTCAACAGAAGAATTATTCAATAAGTTTTCTGGTGCCAACATTTTTTTCATGCCTAGATTTGACCTCAGGTTTCCACCAGATACCATTAGAATCAAAACCTAGGAAATATACTGCTTTCTCATTCTCTAGTAAAGGCTACCAGTATTGTGTAGCACTGCTGACGACATACTCATAACAAGCAACACCTGAAACGAGCATGTCAGTGCAATCAAAGAGGTAGCTAATAAGCTCAGGCAGAGAGGAATGATTCTTAAGTTAGTTAAGTGTAAGTTTGGTGTAAGAACTTTCAAGTTTTAAGGACACACAACTTCTAGCGGCTGAAGCCAGACTGCTAGTAGAAGCACACCATGAGAGAGGCATCCGGGTGGTAGAGGTAAAGAGGAAGCTGGGGCAGGGAAGGGGAAGGATAGCAGGTTGGGGGTGAGGGACAGTAAAGAGCTGATTATGGTGGGAGTGCACAGGGATGAGATGCAGGAAGGGTACGACAACTAGGAAGGTTGGTTAGACGGAAGGCGGGAGGAGGTGGGGGTAGTGGAAAGGAAGAGAAGTAAAAAAACTGAGGTTGTGTTGGTGGAATAAAGGGTCGTGTAGTGCTGGAATGGAAACAGAGAGGGGCTAGATGGGTAAGGACAATGACTTACAAAGGTTGAGGGCAGTAAGATTACAGGAATGTAGGATATATTGCAGAGAGAATTCCCACCTGTGCAATTCAGAAAACCTAATATTGGTGGGAAGGATCCAGATGGCACAGGTTGTGAAGCAGTGACTGAAATGAAGAAAGTTGTGTCGGGTAGCATGCTCAGCAAGGGGATGGTAAAGTTGTTTCTTGGCCACAGTTTGTTGATGGCCATTCATGCGGACAGAGAGCTTGTTTGTTGCCATGCACATGCAGAATGCAGCACAGGGGTTGCAGCTTAGCTTGTATATCACATGACTGGTCTGACAGGTTGCCCTGCCTTTGGTAGGATAGGTAATGCTTGTGGATGGATTGGAGTAGGTGGTGGTTGTTGTGGTAGGATGTATGGGATTGGTCTTTCATCAAGGTCTATTACAGGAATGTGAGCCATGAGGTAAGGGGTTGGGAGCAGAGGTTGTGTAGGGATGGACAAGGATACTGTGAAGGTTTGGTGGGCAGTGGAATACCACTGTGGGATGGGTGGGAAGGAAAGTTGGTAGGGTATTTATCATATCAGGGCATGACAAGAGGTAATCAAAACCCTAACGGAGAATGCGATTCTGTTGCTCAAATTCTGGGTGGTACTGATTCATGAGGGGATTGCTCCTCTGTGGCCTAACAATGGGACTTTGGGAGTTGATGGGTAACTAGCGATATAAGGCATGGTAGATCTGTTTTTGTACAAGGTTGGGAGGATAATCATGGTCTGTGAAGGCCTCAGTGAGACGCTTAATATATTTCAGGAGGTACTGCTTGTTACAACAGATGGACGGCCACGGTTGGCTGGGCTGTATGGAACGGAATTCTTGGTAGGGAATGGGTGGCAGCTGTTTAAGTGGAGGTATTGCTGGTGTTTGATAGGTTAGATATGGACAGAGTTACTGATGTAGCCATCTTTGAGGTGGAGGTCAACATTGAGGAAGGTGGCTTGTTGGACTGAGTAAGACCAGGTAAAGCAAAGGGGGGAGAAGTTGTTGAGGTTCTGAAGGAATATGGATAGGACGTTCTTACCCTCAATCCAGATCATGAAGATGTCATCAACAAATCTTAACCAGGTGGGGCATGGAATTCTGGGTGTTTAGTCAGCTGTAGTGCCAGTACTGCCAGTGTCGTCATAACTGCCATCTGCTTCACATCTCCTGTGCAGCAAGCTACGTAAATTTAAGAACTAACTGTCTTTTTCTTACTTGTCACTTCTTTTTCCATGTGTTTTTGCTTTTAGGAAGCTTTACTTTTCGAGTACTAGTAATAGTGTTCCATAGATTTCGTGTTTGTTTCAAATACAGTCCAGTGACAGATAGTGCTTATTTTCATTGTTTCCAACAAGAAGTGTCTAGTAACCACAGTTTAGTCAGCTATCAGCTGCCTTTAGTGAATTAGCAGTCTACTTAAAAGTTGATTACTTAACTCTCTACAGTAAATTGTTGATTTCTTAGGATGGATAGGATGTGTGACTGCTGTGTATGGATGCAGGAGGAGCTGGCCACTGTTCGCGAACAGCTGAGTGTGCTGATGGCCACGGTCAGCCATCTTCAAGCTGCTGCCTCAGAGTGTAGTGGCTGCTGTCGAGACATCTTTTCAGGTACCAGGTGTGGTTGGGCCACCCTCTCCCCAAGGGGAGTGGCATGTTCAATGGCGTGCACATCGCACGAGATGGAGGGTCAATGTGGAGGCTGGCATTGTGGCATTACCCGCTCTGCCTGCGAGTGGAAATGTGGCCGCTCCTTCAGCAAGGCACACGGGGGGAGGGGTTTATTAGTGATTGGGAGCTCCAATGTTAGATGGGTGATGGAGCCCCTTAGGGAAATAGCGGAAAGGTTGGGGAAGAAGGCCAGTGTTCACTATGTCTGCTTGCCAGGGCTCTCATCCAAGATATGGAGGAGGCCCTGCCAGCAGCAACAGAGAGCACTGGGTGCACCCGACTGCAAATTGTTGCTCATGTCGGCACCAAAGACTCCTGCCGTCTGGGTTCAGAGGTCATCCTCAGTTCATACAGGCGGTTGGCGGAGTTGGTGAAGGCATAAAGCCTCGCTTGTGGGGTGGAATCTGAGCTATTTGTAGTGTCATTCCCAGAACTGATCATGGTCCTCTGGTATGGAGCTGAATGGAAGGCTTAAATCAGAGGATCAGACGATTCTGCGGAGATCCGGGGTGCAAATTTCTTGACCTTCGCTATCAGGTGGAGAAATGTAGGGTCCCCCTGAATAGGTCAGGTATGCACTACACGCAGGAAGCGGCTACAAGGGTAGTGGAGTACATGTGGCATGCACATGTGGGTTTTTTAGGTTAGAGAATTCCCTCTCTAGGCCCAACAAGATGCCTCCTGAGACACGACAAGGTAGCAGTAGGCAAAATGCAACAGGGAATGACAATAATAATATGGTAGTAGTAAACTGCAGAAGCCCCTATAGAAAGGTCGCAGAACTGCTCTCATTAATAAACGGTCACAATGCCCACATACTACTAGGAACGAAAAGTTGGCTGAAACCAGATGTAAACAGTAATGAAATTTTAAACTCAGATTTGAATGTATACCGCAGAGACACGCTGGTCATTGAAGAGGGGGGCTTTTTACAGCGATAAAAAGTGCAATACTATCAAAGGAAATTGACAGAGATCCGAAGTGTGAAATAATTTGGGTGAAGATCACGTTTAAAACATGGTAACTGGATATCTCTATAGGCCCTCTGGCTCAGCAGCTGTTGCGGCAGAACACCTGAAGGAAAATTTGGAAAATATTTCGATTAGATTTCCCGAATATGTTACAGTTTTGGGTGGAGATTTTAATTTACCGTATATAGACTAGGAGACTCAAACAAGTGGCAGGGACAAAGATTCCAACAAATTTTTTTTATGTGCGTTATCTGAAAACTACCTTGGGCAGTTAAACAGAGAAATAACTCGTGGTGATAACATATTAGATCTTCTGGTGACACAGCATCGGTGATTTCAGCCATAAATAGAAATAGTAAAAAAAGTATGAAGATTTTTCTGTTTAGCAAAAGTGACAAAAAGCGGATTTCAGAGTACTTGACGGCTCAACACAAAGGTTTTGTCTCAAGTACAGATAGTGTTGAGGTTCAGTGGACAAAGTTCAAAACCATTGTACGATATGCATTAGATGAGTACATGCCAAGCAAGATCGTAAGATATGTAAAAGAGCCACCTTGGTACAACAACCGAGTTAGAAAACTACTACGGAAGCAAAGGGAACTTCACAGCAAACATAAACATACCCAAAGCCTTGCAGACAAACAAAAATTACATGAAGCGAAATGTAGTGCGAGGAGGGCTATGTGAGAGGCGTTCAACGAATTTGAAAGTAAAGTTCTATGTACTGACTTGGGAGAAAATCGTAAGAAATTTTGGTCTTATGTCAAAGTGGTAGGTGGATCAAAACAAAATGTCCAGACACTCTGTGACCAAAATGGTACTGAAACAGAGGATGACAGACTAAGTGCCGAAATACTAAATGTCTTTTACTAAAGCTGTTTCACAAAGGAAGACTGCACTGTAGTGCCTTCTGTAAATTGTTGCACAGATGACAAAATGGTAGATATCGAAATAGATGACAGAGGGATAGAAAAACCATTAAAATCGCTCAAAAGAGGAAGGCTGCTGGACCTGATGGGATACCAGATCGATTGTACACAGAGTATGTGAAGGAACTTGCCCCCTTCTTGCAGCGGTGTACCGTAGGTCTCCAGAAGAGCGTAGTGTTCCAAAAGATTGGAGAAGGGCACAGGTCATCCCCATTTTCAAGAAAGGATGACAAACAGATGTGCAGAACTATAGACCTATATCTCTAACGTCGATCAGTTGTGGAATTTTGGAACATGTATTATGTTTAAGTATAATGACTTTTCTGGAAACTAGAAATCTACTCTGTAGGAATCAGCAAGGGTTTCGGAAAAGATGATTGTGTAAAACCCAGCTTGCACTATTCGTCCACGAGACTCAGAAGGCCACAGACACGGGTTCCCAGGTAGAGGCCGTGTTTCTTGACTTCCCCAAGGTGTTTGACACAGTTCCCCACAGTCGTTTAAATGAACACAGTAAGAGGATGTGGACTACCAGACCAATTGTGTGATTGGATTGAAGAGTTCCTAGATAACAGAACGCAGCATGTCATTTGCAATGGAGAGAAGTCTTCCGAAGTAAGAGTGATTTCAGGTGTGCCGCAAGAGAGTGTCGTAGGACTGTAGCTATTCACAATATATATAAATGACCTTGTGGATAACATCGGAAGTTCACTGAGGCTTTTTGCGGATGATTCTGTAGTACATCCAGAGTTTGTAACAGTGGAAAATTGTACTGAAATGCAGGAGGATCTGCAACGAATTGACACATGGTGCACGGAATGGCAATTGAATCTCAATGTAGACAAGTGTAATGTGCTGCGAATACATACAAAGAAAGATCCTTTATCATTTAGCTACAATATAGCACCTGAGCAACCGGAAGCAGTTAATTCCATAAATTTTCTGGGAGTAGGCATTAGAAGAACCCCCCCACCCATGAACCATGGACCTTGCCGTTCGTGGGGAGGCTTGCGTGCCTCAGCGATACAGATAGCCGTACCGTAGGTGCTACCACAACGGAGGGGTATCTGTTGAGAGGCCAGACAAACGTGTGGTTCCTGAAGAGGGGCAGCAGCCTTTTCAGTAGTTGCAGGGGCAACAGTCTGGATGATTGACTGATCTGGCCTTGCAACACTAACCAAAACGGCCTTGCTGTGCTGATACTGCGAACGGCTGAAAGCAAGGAGAAACTACAACCGTAATTCTTCTCAAGGGCATGCAGCTGTATTGTATGGTTAAATGATGATGGCGTCCTCTTGGGTAAAATATTCCGGAGGTAAAATAGTCCCCTATTCAGATCTCTGGGTGGGGACTACTCAAGAGGATGTCGTTATCAGGAGAAAGAAAACTGGCGTTCTATGGATCGGAGCGTGGAATGTCAGATCCCTTAATCAGGCAGGTAGGTTAGGAAATTTAAAAAGGGAAATGGATAAGTTAAATTTAGATATATTGGGAATTAGTGAAGTTTGGTGGCAGGAGGAACAAGACTTCTGGTCAGGTGACTACAGGGTTATAAACACAAAATCAAATAGGGGTAATGCAGGAGAAGGTTTAATAATGAATAGGAAAATAGGAATGCAGGTAAGCTACTACAAACAGCATAGTGAACGCATTATTGTGGCCAAGATAGATACGAAGCCCACGCCTATCACAGTAGTACAAGTTTATATGCCAACTAGCTCTGCAGATGACGAAGAAATTGAAGAAATGTATGATGAAATAAAAGAAATTATTCAGATAGTGGAGGGAGACGAAAATTTAATAGTCATGGGTGACTGGAATTTGTCAGTAGGAAAAGGGAGAGAAGGAAACGTAGTAGGTGAATATGGATTGGGGCTAAGAAACAAAAGAGGAAGCCGCCTGATAGAATTTTGCGCAGAGCACAACTTAATCATAACTAACACTTGTTTCAAGAATCATAAAAGACGGTTGTATACATGGAAGAATCCCGGAGATACTAAAAGGTATCAGATACATTATATAATAGTAGGACAGAGATTTAGGAATCAGGTTTTAAATTGTAAGACATTTCCAGGGGCAGATGTGGACTCTGACCACAATCTATTGGTTATGAACTGTAGATTAAAACTGAAGAAACTGCAAAAAGGTGGGAATTTAAGGAGATGGAACCTGGATAAACTGATAGAACCAGAGGTTGTAGAGAGTTTCAGGGAGGGCTGAGAGAACAATTGACAAGAATGGGGGAAAGACATACAGTAGAAGAAGAATGGGTAGCTTTGAGAGATGAAGTAGTGAAGGCAGCAGAGGATCAATTAGGAAAAAAGACGAGGGCTAGTAGAAATCCTTGGGTAACAGAAGAAATATTGAATTTAATTGATGAAAGGAGAACATATAAAAATGCAGTAAATGAAGCAGGCAAAAAGGAATACAAACGTCTCAAAAATGAGATCGACAGGAAGTACAAAATGGCTAAGCAGGGATGGCTAGAGGACAAACGTAAGGATGTAGAGGCCTATCTCACTAGGGGTCAGATAGATACTGCCTACAGGGAAATTAAAGAGACCTTTGGAGAAAAGAGAACCACTTGTATGAATATCAAGAGCTCTGATGGAAACCCAGTTCTAAGCAAAGAAGGGAAAGCAGAAAGGTGGAAGGAGTACATAGAGGGTCTATACAAGCGCAATGTACCTGAGGACAATTTTTTGGAAATGGAAGAGGATGTAGATGAAGATGAAATGGGAGATATGATACTGCGTGAAGAGTTCGACAGAGCACTGAAAGACCTGAGTCGAAACAAAGCCCCGGGAGTAGACAACATTCCATTAGCACTACTGACAGCCTTGGGAGAGCCAGTCCTGACAAAACTCTACCATCTGGTGAGCAAGATGTATGAGACAGGTGAAATACCCTCAGACTTCAAGAAGAATATAATAATTCCAATCCCAAAGAAAGCAGGTGTTGACAGATGTGAAAATTACCGAACTGTCACTTTAATAAGTCACGGCTGCAAAATACTAACGTGAATTCTATACAGACAAATGGAAAAACTAGTAGAAGCCAACCTCGGGGAAGATCAGTTTGGATTCCGTAGAAATATCGGAACACGTGAGGCAATACTGACCCTATGACTTATCTTAGAAGCTAGATTAAGGAAAGGCAAACCTACGTTTCTAGCATTTGTAGACTTAGAGAAAGCTTTTGACAATGTTGACTGGAATACTCTCTTTCAAATTCTAAAGGTGGCAGGGGTAAAATACAGGGAGCGAAAAGCTATTTACAATTTGTACAGAAACCAGATGGCAGTTATAAGAGTCGAGGGACATGAAAGGGAAGCAGTGGTTGGGAATGGAGTGAGACAGGGTTTTAGCCTCTCCCCGATGTTATTCAATCTGTATATTGAGCAAGCAGTGAAGGAAACAAAAGAAAAATTCGGAGTAGGTATTGAAATCCATGGAGAAAAAATAAAAACTTTGAGGTTCGCCGATGACATTGTAATTCTGTCAGAGACAGCAAAGGACTTGGAAGTGCAGCTGAACGGTATGGATAGTGTCTTGAAAGGAGGATATAAGATGAACATCAACAAAAGCAAAACGAGGATAATGGAATGTAGTCGAATTAAGTCAGGTGATGCTGAGGGAATTAGATTAGGAAATGAGTCACTTAAAGTAGTAAAGGAGTTTTGCTATTTGGGGAGCAAAATAACTGATGATGGTCGAAGTAGAGAGGATATAAAATGTAGACTAGCAATGGCAAGGAAAGCATTTCTGAAGAAGAGAAATTTGTTAACATCGAGTATAGATTTAAATATCAGGAAGTCTATTCTGAAAGTAGTTGTATGGAGTGTAGCCATGTATGGAAGTGAAACACGGACGATAAGTATTTTGGACAAGAAGAGAATAGAATCTTTCGAAATGTGGTGCTACAGAAGAATGCTGAAGATTAGATGGGTAGATCACATAACTAATGAGGAAGTGTTGAATAGGATTGGGGAGAAGAGAAGTTTGTGGCACAGCTTGACTAGAAGAAGGGATCGGTTGGTAGGACATGTTCTGAGGCATCAAGGGATCACCAGTTTAGTGTTGGAGGGCAGTGTGGAGGGTAAAAATTGTAGGGGGAGACCAAGAGATGAATACACTAAGCAGATTCAGAAGGATGTAGGTTGCAGTAGATACTTGGAGATGAAGAGGCTTGCACAGGATAGAGTAGCATGGAGAGCTGCATCAAACCAGTCTCAGGACTGAAGACCACAACAACAACAACAACAGGCATTAGGAATGATTTAAAATGGAATGACCATATAAAATTAATTGTAGGTAAAGCAGATGCCAGACTGAGATTCATTGGAAGAATCCTAAGGAAATGCAGTCCAAAAACAAAGGAAGTAGGTTACAGTACACTTGTTCGCCCACTGCTTGAATACTGCTCACCGATGTAGGATCCGTACCAGATAGGGTTGATAGAAGTGATAGAGAAAATCCAACGGAGAGCAGTGCGCTTCATTACAGGATCATTTAGTAATTGCGAAAGCATTACAGAGATGATAGATAAACTCCAGCAGAAGACTCTGCAGGAGAGACACTCAGTAGCTCAGTACAGACTTTTTTTGAAGTTTCGAGAACATGTCTTCACCGAGGAGTCAAGCAATATATTGCTCCCTCCGACGTATATCTCATGAAGAGACCATGAGGATAAAATCAGAGAGATTAGAGCCCACACAGAGGCATAGCAACAATCTTTCTTTCCACGAACAATACGAGACTGGAATAGAAGGGAGAACCGATAGAGTTACTCAAGGTACCCTCTGCCACACACCGTCAGGTGGCTCGCGGAGTACGGATGTAGATGTAGATGTAGATTTCTCTAGATCACTCATGAATATAGGATGGTGCCATATGGATACCCATAGTTGTACCCCGGATTTGTTTGTACTGAAAGTCTTCAAAGGAGAAGTAATTGTGGGTGAGGATGTAGTTGGTCATGGTAACTAGGAATGAGGTAGTTGGTTTGGAATCCATTAGGTGTGGGGGAAGGTAGTGTTCAACAGTGGTAAAGCCATGGGTATTAGGATTGTTAGTGTAAAGGGAGGTGGCATCAACAGTGACGAGCAGAGCACCATGTGGTAAAACTGTGGAGAGACAGTGTAGGAAATGGTTGGTATCTTTTATATAGGAAGGTAGGTTGTAGGTTGTGGGTAAGAGGCTGTGTGTGTGTGTGTGTGTGTGTGTGTGTGTGTGTGTGTGCGAGCGCGCGCGCGCGCGCGCGCGCATGTGCGTGTGTGTGTTGTTTACTTCCAACAAAGGCCTTATTGGCTGAAAGTTACTTCCTGACAGTCTTTTTGTTGTGCCTATCTGCAACTCAGCATCTCACTAAATGGTGAGAAGCAACTATCCTTTTCTTGGTACTGTTACATTCCATCCAGGATTTTCCATTGTTCAATTCTTATGGAAACGATATCGTGCATTTTCCTTGTAAGAAGCTTCCGACCCCTAGTTATTTACATGATAAGGTTGCCTCCTATTAACGTAATTACACTAGACTGATGTCTCCACACATGCAATTTCGAACTATGAAATTACCAATCAGCCGTCACTGCCAGAGGTTGCCTCTGCGAAGTGTCGAAGTGCCGCACCTCTGCACTAAATAACATCACTCACCTTCCATTGTTGGAAACTGCTGTTGAACCTCTACACTCATGCACAGGAACATAGCTTTAGGGCTTTTATAGTCTGATACTCTGACTGTACTTAATCGTAAATGTCCAATGTCAAGGAATCACAAATGTTTCTTGAGAGACAAATATGCATGTTTGCATGTGCGCCCCCCCCCCCCCCTCCTACTCACACACACACACACACACACACACACACACACACACACACACACAGAGAGGGGGGGTGGGTGGGGTGGATGGGGGGAGGGGGGAAGGGGGGGGAAGAGAGATATTCAATATTAAAGTTCAATTCTTTCATTCAAGACTCACACTCCATAAATTTATTGGGCATTTTTTCTGATATAAGACTCCATATCTTTCACTATTTTCTGAATATTAAAACTATTTTGATTACTGTGCACTCTATATGCAGTAAGGCCAGTCATTTTGTTACTCTCACAGTCGATTACACAATGTTAGTACGCATTTCCCTAAATTTCATGGTTGGGTTCAGCAGAAACTACTGAATTTATAAACTTTACACATGGGACATAGAAAGCAAGAGATAATATTCTGCATTTTCTATATCAATTACTCACTTTCTCTGTCTGATGTATCTCACTGGTCCAGTTTCTCTCCTGCTATTGCAAAATGGTTAAATTTTCTGTTATTTTGCCTACAGTGGACCAATTTTTTGTAAATACGTAATGGAAATGGGGGAAGTTGGAAGAAATAAAATATGAGACAAGATACAACAACATAAATCTTGAAGGACTACATCAGATCCAGCCGCTATAGCAGAGCGGTTCTAGACGCTTCAGTCCAAAACCGCACTGCTGCTATGGTTGCAGGTTTGAATCCTGCCTCGGGCACAGATGTGTGTGACGTCCTTAGGTTAGTTAGGTTTAAGTAGTTCTAAGTCTAGGGAACTGATGACCTCAGATGTTAAGTCCCGTAGTGCCTAGAGCCATTTGAACTACGTCAGACAAAATCGAGGGGTAACACACAGAATGAGCTCAGAGTGTTTTATAGCTTTGTGAAGATGAGTGGAAGGTACAGAAAAGGATGGAAATTAGAGATCCATATCATGTTGTTGGCCAGGTCTTAAGGGACAGACCAGAAGCTCAGATTCCTGTACCTGTTAATACATATTCTTACATCAAATACTAGACTAGTCTAATTAGATTGTTCTATCAAATGTGTACATAAAACTGCTATAAACAAACAATAACATTTTATAACAGGAAAAAACCTGATGCTTTCTGTAAACACTGTGTTTCGGGTGAAACATGGAGCACTATTTGTTTGGGTTGACTCCACGTACACATTGCATAAATGAAGTAACAAGCAACTGCTGAGGTACCTAAGAAAATGCGTCTAATGAATTTTTGGGGGAGAGACTTAGTTCACATCGAATAAACCATATAAACCAAGAAAGAGAAATAAATAAATAAAGTCATTAGTGAAGAGGTACCCAACATTAGATCTCACTTGGTTACAGATTCATTAAAGGAAAATGGAGATAAAGAATGAGGACACTACATTTACTTAAGTAAAGTAGTTCTGTTATCTTTGGTATGCAGTTATGGGACGCAGTAGATGTTTACTAGAAGTGAAGGGGTGAATACTACTACCAAAGCAGGTATTTACAGCTAAGAAATATATTATTATAAACACAAACATCAACTCAGATACATGGACATCCTTGAGAAAACCATTAATGTGGAGCACACTCTTCAGTATCTATGGACATGAACACAAAAGTATAGTCACCAACTGAAGGCTAGTGGCTGTACAGTGGCTCTTGCAGTAATTCTTACTATTGTCCAGCTGAAAGGATTTATCTGAAATGCAAGCATTTTAAGTTAAGCCTAAATGAGGTTTTTATGGCTATCAGTTGAAATACACAAATAACTGTAACAAGTCACTTTTAATTGTCTTTCCACTACATGTTTTGGGAATTATACTTCAATTATGATGTAAATTTTTTTTAATTAACGTAATATAGTTTCTAATTACACTGTCCTGCAGTTCTCATTATCAACTTTATTGAGTTGTATTTACATTACACCCTACACTTTTTATAAACTGACTTAAGCAAACACTGTGCATAATGTGCCGTATGCTGCTAGCTATGCCAAATTGTGGGCCCAACGATTAGAAGATAGTTAAATCTGTCAATTTATATTAGGCAATCATGCTATATTAAATGTGCATTCCAATTATATCCTGATGTTCTCTTCATGCATTAATGGTAAATCCAAGATGGAGACAATTACATATAAGAGGACAGATCATTGCTCACCATCTACAGAAGCAGTCGAACATGGGACAGGTACAAAAAACAGTCTGACAATGCTTCCACTACTTGAGTGTGGCAAGTAGTAACTTTGATGGTATGAGTGGTGCACATTCACATAGGAAAGACTGCAGGGGTTAGTGCAAGTTGTTTCAAACCCTGATGTGTATAGTTTTCAATTTCATGGATGATCCTTAAGATCTCACCATCCTCCCCTCCCAATGCAAACTGTCTCAATTTGATAAAAGTATACCCCTACCTCCTCTGCCCTTAAATCACCATGACATCTTTCGTGGGAAAAATCTACAGGGGTAATAAAAATGAACAATAACCACTCACTTCGTTAACTGGCACTATTATATGGTAGGTCTCATATGGAACTGTTAATTCCATAAAAAATAAACACATGTCTATAAATAAAATGCACTCCTATGCATAATGCAACTAAATGAATGTAAAAAAAAAGAAGAAATTCCTTCCAGACAGAGCAGACAATGAGGCCAGAATTTAACAAACTGAAGCCTTCAGAACCAGAGACAAGGCTGCTTCTTTAAAAAAGAAATAAAATAAAATAAAAAAGAAAAAAACTGGGACTACTCTGAGATTAATAGAAAAGCTGCCAAAAATATAGGGTGGAGGGAAATTGACTCTGTAATGAAGGCTGTGATTTAACATCATGATGACATAACACAAAGAGAGACAAGAAACGTACATAAATTAAACTTTACAAATTGCTTTATGAGAGATGAAAAAATCCACTAAATGCAGATTGCCTACAATATAATTTTTTTTTTTAACATTTGGAATTAGCTGTGATAATTAGGGCAGCTTTTTAAAAATATTTGAGGATGATTATCTTTATTATTACAGGTTTGACCAAAGCCTTCCACAGTAACAATAATCACCCTCAACATAATGGTTGCTTACCTATTTAAGACCTGCACAACAAAATATGATATGCCAAGTAACTATTAACATTAACACTATTTCTCTGTTTAAAATTACTTTGTGATTAACAGATGGCAGTGGAGGGGAGCGGGATTGCACACTCGTTCACAACATGTCACGTGCTCACGTGATGCGATAGTTGGACATGCATCAAGTAGAAACGGGTTATCTGCTTACTGTCTGTTGCCATGTCTTTGTAGGTAGTAGGGAGGGCAGTGATGAGTGCCCCTGCTGCTGTATGGTCAGCAATGTGTAAAATACCATAATCACTAGTTATTGGTGAATAACAGTAAAAGACTTACAGTTCAGTCACAAAGTAATAAATTATCTGTGTACAGTACAATGCAACTGTTCGGCCAACTTAGACTGCAGCTGTGAATGATCTGGTAAACCACTTATGAAACAGAAACACAAAAAACACAAATGAATTCAGCTTAGTGTATGGAAACAACTTTGATTGTGGCACACAGTGGCATACTAAGAATATGTAAATTAGATTTACTCCACTTTATAGTGAGAGACAGCTTTCGTTCCACCCTTAAAAACCATTTCAGTATGGTAGCTGCATTTGGCTTACAGTAATGTATGACTGAGATTCCAGTGAAGGTAAAAAATCATGGGGCCAAATTTTTCACAGTAAGTTCTCCAAATTAACTCCTGTAGGTTCCAAAACATCATAATAACTATGACCACTAAAGGCAAGCTATGATGTGAGACTCTAAGTTGTGAAAGAATTGAATCTTTTTATAATTGGTTGATAAAGATTGTGAATCTGACATTGTTATTTTTAATAGTTTTGTGCAGAAACTAAATGTTTACAATAGTACTAACTTCAGCAGTAGATCCAGTTTTGCCTTATTTGCGTAAAAACATTTTCACACTAGCGCAACTAAACATGCAAAAATTAGTGCTCATTTAAGGTCCTTCCTCCCCGCCTGACTCTCTCCCAACTCCTACAGGCCATTTCACCTGGCAAGGCTTGTGCCCACAAAACAGGCAACACACCGATCATGTGGAGCCCAAGAAACAGCTATGATTGGCTGATGCCCACTCCCTATCACTTGAATCACTGAAATGTCAATCACAAAGTAATTTTAATTGAGATATAGTAACACCAATGCATTTTTAATAGCACATACTGCCAATGTACGAAGGAGAACCACAAAAAATTTCATCAATTGTTGTCGTCTTTCATTAACAACATGATGTGCAAATAAGATCCAGAGACTGAAAATATCTTTTAATACTATTATACTGAATAAGATGTTCATTGTGAAACCTCAATTAGACTTAATTTTTTTATTAAGTTTAACTGAAAAATTAAAAACAATTATAAAATCTGATAGAAGAATTCAATAAATATTTTTTAAAGTTGTGGACTTACTTTGTAAATATTCTGTTTATAAACAAAAAAATGGGAACAAAGTCATAGCTTCAGGGTAGGAATGTTGTCAAATAATTTTCTGAAAAAGATAATCATGTTTACCAATGTTATACTCATTTCATGTGTGCCATGAGGGGTCTAGCTTGTTTCTATTCACTGTTATACTTTCAACCTCTTTTTACACACCTGTTCATTGTTCAGCTGCTTCTGTATTTGATGAATAGTGATGAATCCTAAATTATATTGTCTTCACTGATTTCAATGTTCCAGTAACCCCTCAAGACCCTCTGTATGTCCCACCTCCATGAGTAAACCTAACACAGCAAAGGTGCAGCAATTTTTCTAAAGTCACTTGCTAATGTGTGTTTTGGAATCCTTGTGATCTATACCGTTAAGCCAAGAACCCTGTCCTCTGAAAACCATTATGTTTCACTGTCATACTTACAGGTCATGACAAAATCATACCCGGGGTTTACCATAATTGGTAACCCTTGAGCTCCACCTGTGTACATCATTTACACTATAAATCCATACTGCACACGTAACTTTCAGAATCACATACTCCACCGATCTGCATTATACTCCAGATCAGAAGTCTAGTCACATTATTCTTCAACTTTTCTCGTGTTTAAATAAATAGCAATCCTCCTACCTATTCTACACCATTCTGATGGATCTATCTTCAGACGTCATATGTTTATGTGGGATAGATTGTGAGCTTAGTATGCCAACTACAGTTTCTAACTAGTGAATGTTAAATGAGTGTATACAAAAAGATGTTATGTAAACAACATAAGGCATATATAACTTGGGACAATTTCAGTATTCAATTATGTTTCATTTACTATTATGTAACAACATACTGGCCACACATTATTGTTCTCCAAGACATTGCAATCAAAAGCCTTAACAAAAGTTACTTTAAAGAAACACACATAGCACTTATGCCACAAACATCAATTTTGCATTTACAGCTTCAGTTTCTGAGCAAATAGAAGACTCATTAAAAAGTTACACTTGAGGCTTACCCTTCTCTAATGTAGAAAGAAAGTCTTTGTTCCAACGTAATTCTGCCATAAACTCTTCATTTTGCAAGAAAAGAGCAATTCTCTCATCTTCAAGATAGCGATCTAACTCAGGGTCAGCACCATCACATAAAACACCACGGACTTTTTGGTTTTCTGCAAATTTCTTCTGTAACATCTGCTGATTAAGCATCATTGCCTGTGCAGAACAAAAAATATTTCCCTAAACAGCCACCAGCTAATATAAAAAAAATGAACTACTTCAATTCAATGTACAAAATTCATATTATTGCCTCTCATAAGATACAAGTATAGCTAAGAAAAATATATACAAAAAAAAAAAAACATATCTGGAAAGGATTTCATTCTTAAGTCAATTTTTAACTATACATGATTAAAAATTCTAATTACAGGTTATAGTAGATTAGTACTATCAGTTTATGGACAACAAACCAAATCCACATTGTTACCAGTCATTAAATCTACATTCACATGGTTATACCTCTTCTGCTTTCCGTCTCCGTTTTTCACGAAGTAAGTACCTCCTGCGAGCTCTGTATTCATTCCATCGAGTTGATAAACGGCGTGACTTAGCTTGCAGGCGCAAAATCATTTGACGCCACATTAGAAATTTCTTTTGTTGGATCTAACCAAGACTGTAGAGTGTTTGAGTGGAAAGTCTTGGAAATAATTTGGCCCTCAATTATTTTATTACAGACACTGTTCAGTTGAGCAAATTAATTTCAGATACTGGTAAAGTTATGGAGCACATATCCAGTGGTGTCACTAAGAAAACTAGTCAACAATGTTAGGTTCATGAAAAATGTTTAAATGCAACCATGTCCATAAGTTAATATTTTACCCAATGATAAAATACTGCAAGTGTAATATCAACTGAAAAAAGTATAAAAAAACTTCCGTTTCTGCTACAGAAAGTAACTTTTCATAACTGTCACACTCCAACCCAGAAAAGCAAGATAGTTAACATCAGAAAAGTTAATTTTATAGTTTACCAGCATTGTTTCCATTATCTACAACTTATCTCAGTATCAGTGACCTAAAAATAAAGTATTAGCACAAACACTGGTTCCAATATCCTACTTTCTTTTAATGTGGAACAAGTGAAGTGAATTCTTTCTATTTATGTAAATCATTCATATACAAGAAAACATCCAAATATGAATGGAAGAGGAACAACACAAATAAAAGCAACTGTCCAGTGCATGTGGCCTTCTTGGAGTGTACTGAACTGCCTAACGGCTGCAGCCCACACAAAAGCCCACTGAGTTGATTGGCTCAATTAGGTAACAACAGTGACTCATGACACACAAACAGAGGACCACTCATACGGGGACACTGATAAATTCATTTTATATATAACTGAACAAATCATTCTTGATTCTGTGTAATAGCCCATGATTACAGAATTGTGTGCCTCTTGTTAAAATTAAATAATATCATGTTACTGATAAGAAATTGTGTTTCATGTAATAGCTATAAAACATTTCTTTACAAGCACAAATACGGATGGGGTAGCAAAGGAAACAGTGAAAAGAACGTGTCCTGTTGATATTAAAAAGACTTTTTTATAATGAAACAAAGTTATAAGTTGTAATGTTGATATTACAGGCTGTGGCATATGCTTCATTTGTGTGTGTGTGTGTGTGTGTGTGTGTGTGTGTGTGTGGAAAAATGGGGAGGGGTTAGGGTATTGCCCTACTGTGAGTTGTTTTTATAAATCACTAACATCTGTTTAAAATGTAAACATATAGGATTACTATTTTTATACAGCAAACATGTACAGTTTTGTTACTTGATTCCTTCTTGCCTTTGTTTCTTTTACTTATTCTTACCGCTCCATCTGTAATCAAATGTTGTGTGTCTCAAAACAAGCAAGGTGGCAAGTAAGGCTGTGTAAAGTCATCAGGACAACATAACTCTAATAACTAAGAAATTTCACAAAATTAGTCAGCAAAACTAGACTGTTAATATTTGTAACATGGTGAGTGACATTCATTTGTATAAAAAATAATTACTTGTGATAATAACAAAATGCATGTACGTAGTTGCCTGTAATGTTTGTAGCTGATCATATTACCACATCATTATATGAAATTAGAATGATTTAAGCAAATTGTTTAAGTAAGATCTTCACTGTTAATGACAAGTCAGTGGTCATTGTCGTTTTACTCTTACTATGGTTGTGTATAGCTCGTAATGATTTTGACTGTTTTAGTAATTCAGCAACCATATAACGTAATTCATATATTTCACTAAATCCTCAGGTCACAAGATGTGAGGACAAATGGGAACTACACAATCTGTTGTGCATTTTTAATATAATTAATTATGAAAACTTTGTGAAATAACATTTTATTAAATGAAAATCAGTATGTGCATTACTATGACTACACATACATGAATTCTTGAAAGACACTGTGTAACAGTAACAAGTAGTAAATAGAAAGTTATCAAAATCTATTTGCATATCCTAAAACGATCCCTTAAGTTGACAATATGAAGTTCAAATGTACAGTTACTTGTTCACTTACATCATAACACAAGTTTCTTACACATGTTTCATGTCTTTGGGGTTAGGGGTTTCATAAAAGCATCAGCTAGCATTTCTCCAGAAGGCAGATGTTCAATATTAGTAATGCCTACCTTACAAGATGATATTTTATATCTATATGCTTGGATCTAGAATTTATCACTAGATTCTTGCCCAACTCAAGGGCTCCTTTATCGTCACAATATACTTTAAGTGACTCTGTGACACTACTTGGATCTACCTCAGACATGTTGTCTAAACCACAGTAAATTTCACAGTTGATGCCAAAGAAATATATCCAGCTTCACAAGCGATGCAATAATTTTTTGTTTTATACAAGACCACAGTAAGAATTTTGCATTTTTATGCACAAAACAGTAGCAGAGTATCTGTAATTGACTTTATTTCCCCATCTGCATCACTGAAGGCCATTGCTTCTCTACTGCCACCTCCAAAAAGTTCTGGCTTATTTCCCATGGTTCCCTTTAAATATCTTTTAACTGACAACCAATGGACCTTTTTTTAAAACAGTGATTACATCTGATAAGGACATTCTGAGCAAAACACATGTCAGGCCTGTAGATTTGGGATAAATATAGAAGACTTCCTATTGCCTCCTGATAAGGTACACTGATGGCAGCTGATTCCACTGCCTCAAATTCCAACCCAAATTCAAGTGATAATGACATTGGCTTGGCTTCACTCATTCCAAATTTCTCCAGAACTTTTCTTCCATAGGATTCCTGTCAGATCCAAATCTTTCCTTTTTCACAATTTCGTGTAATTTTCACATCTAAACACCGGCTCCCTTGTCCTAAATCTTATATCTCAAAAAATCTCCTTCAAAGAATGTTTATGTAATTCAGAGCACTTCTATCACTTGAGAATAACAACATAGCATTCACATATAAAGCTAGGATGACTAGCTTGGTGTCCTCCATCCTATGAAAATAGATACAGGGATCAGAGGTTTAGCTGGTCAATTTATGTTTTTTTAACATATCATCAATTTTTTGATTCCAGTTCCCGTCAACTTGTTTAAGTCCATAAACAGCTTTCTTCAACCTCCATACCTTTCCAGGAGCTCCAAAATTTTCTGGTGGAATGACACAAACTTTTTCATTTGTCTCCATCGAGATAAGGAATGGTGATATCAACAAAGCCGATCTGCCACAGACAAGAGATATCTAATTGCTAACCAATGTTTGACCACCACTGTGAAGGTTTCCTGAGAACTGACACCTATCACTTAAGAGCACCCTTTTACCACTTGGCATACAATAAATGTTTCTGATGTACTGCTAGTCCTAGGCTTTATCTTTAGTTGTTACTTAATCTGGAGAGGTTTTTGTCATTTGGTTAGCAAAACCTTTTCAAATGTATTACTACAAACTAGAAATGAGAATTCTTTCTGCATTGCCTTTTTCCATTCTTTCTTATTTATCCCTTCCAAGACCTCATTGGCATCAATGTCTTCATTTGGAAGTCAGACCATTCCTTGGGTTTTGGTTCCCTGCTTGACCTTCGAAGTGCAACCCCTTGTAGAACTATAGGACCCATATTTTAATTCTCAAGTTACTCATCTCCATTGCATCATTGTCAAAACCATAAAAGGCTTCATTATCACTGTCTTCTGATTTAATTTCTTCTTCAGTATGTAAAGTATTGATGTCATGAAGAAATGCTTCTTGTTCCAATCCTAAGATATTGGCTATCTTAGGTTCTCCCATCTTTTAACTTGGAAAAGTCTCACTCTCTGGAAAATTTACATACCTTCTGGCAGTTATCAAACAAGTCTTGCTACTGATGAATCAATAACCTTTTGTTGCCCAGCAGTATCCCATGAATGTCAAGTTCTGTCACTTCTTGATTAGGTTTCAGAATGTTAACCATTGCATTGCAGCAAAAAACTCTCAAGTGTGATAAAGAAGGCTTTCTCCTGTGGTGTTTTATCTCCATGTTTGGAGGAAGGAGGATGATTTGATAGGTATACAGCTGTAGACACAGCTTCAGTCAGAATGATTTGATAGGTATGCAGCTGTAGAAAAAGTTTCAGTCCAGTGCTCCTTTGGTAAGTTGGCATCAAACATCAGGGTATGAGCTTTTTCAACCCAAGTTTGATTAGCTCTCTCAACAACAGCTGCAGACTGTATACTATTGTAAGCTGGTGGATGGTATCTTCAGAATTCAGAAATCTTTGTAGGTCATCATTGGCATATTCATTTCCACTGTTAGACTGCAGCTTCTTGATACTTCCGGCTATCTGCTTATCCACCATGACTTCGAAGTTTTTAAATATCTACATGACCCCAGACTTTTTCTTCAAAAAAGAGGAACTTGTATCTTGATAAATCATCAATAAATGTGAGAAAATAACGCAATCCATCAATAGACGATGTCTCCATTGGTCCACATAAATCAGAATGAACAAAGTGCAAGATATTTTAAGAAAACTGTTTGCTAGTTTTCAATGGAAGACATGATTGTTTTCTCTTGATGCACAACTTAAGGGGATCCTTTACCACCATGTTGTCATTTAATCTCAATGAAACCTTTGCCAACTTCGGCATACTTTTTTGATTTGTATGTCTTAAACTGTGATGCCATACAAATCCACTGCCTCATGTGTAGTAGCATTGTTCCATATCAATCACATTCAAGCAACAAATGCCATTATTAAGTTATGCTACAGCAATTAGTCACATTCTGCATCATACATGAAACCACTTCTCATTTTAAATGTTACTTTATACCCTTTGTGTACAATTTTAATACCCAAGATCAAATTCATGCCAGAGTCATGTATGTGGATGACATCACATGCATCTACATCCACTATTTTATCGCCACTATAGATGGTCAGATATTACTTACAAAGCCTTTGCTACTGAGCCGTCACCTCTCACACTGATCACTGAGCTATTACACGGCTGAGTATTATGAAGCTTCCATCTATCATTATTGATGCAAATTGATGCCCAAGAATTTGAATACCACATGCTTTTGTGAGACTGTTTAGAATCTGCTGCAAGAAAGGCTTTCTTGTGTTCTGGTTGGTTTCTGGTTACATTTCCTTTATTGCTTTTGTTACAACAGTACTTAGCAATACGACTGAGTCTGTTGCACTTGTAGCATTAATGCTTTTTGTATGAGTCTTGTTTGTTTAAATATAATTCTGATTCTTAATTTCCTTTTGTCCCTTCAAATTTGACATCTTGCAGTAGTTATAATTTACTAGAATTGCCAGTGATGTGTGTGCCACTATTTTCATATGCCATAATCATAGGTCGATAACGATCATGTAATTCAGCCAGGATCAAAGAAAAGAAGAAGAAGAAGATGGGAGAGAACTTTAAAAAAACTTTTAAAAAATCTGAGTCGCAGTACAAATGAAAATTAATATTTCAGAACCACTAACAAATAAATAACCAATAAATACCAAAGATTCAATCCAATTCAACTAGATCATTACTACAAACCACTTCAGAAAAACAAACATCCACCACAAGAGTGACACCAGTAACAACAACACGACCCCTAAAAGAGCAATCAATATCATACACCCAGTGCCTCAACGACATTATGTTCAAAAATATTTGTATAAACAAAAATTATCAGTAACATTACTACTCATTTCCCTTATTACCATGTAGTTATGCACTTAGATTCCTACTAACCTTCACACTCAACAAACTTGTCTCCTTACAAAAACAGTCAAATAAACAACATATTTCACTCTCAGTATAAATAAAAAATAGAAAAATCACTACTAGTATATCTATCAGTTGTTTAAGCTATGATCCCAGGTTCCACCCAAACCACACCCATGTACGTAACAACATATTTGAAATAAACAGCAAACCTTACAAACATCAAAGATTACCCTAGTAACTAAGACAACCACATTAAACATTTAGCAACAGGCCACTTACATCATTTGCAATGTAAACTAATGACGTCACATAAAACGTTATGGGAACAGCACGTGGGTGGAATTGGACCATGTGCTTGACCTCATACAAAGGCATGAGATGATAAACAGAGGAATGATGTTTTCCAAAAACTTAATTATTAGTTCAATCTCGTTTATGAGCCTCTGTACTACTCGACATCTGAAATAAAATGTCAATTGTTTTCTTTAGTCTTTCCATTTTTTTAATTCCACTAAGAACTTACCAATATTGAGTTATTACATTAGCAGAAAATTCATACAGTTTTGTTAGTTTTAGATTATTAAACAGTTCCCTTCACGATTTTTTTATAAAAAAAAAGTAATTACTTATGATTTGCTGATCTGCCTTTCCTCACATCTGGTCTGGAGGTCGCACTACCACTTTTATCACTGCCATATAATCACATCCTTGTGTTCTCACCTTCTCACTCTTTTTTTTTTTTTTTTTTTTTTTTTTTTTTTTTTTTTTTTTTTTTTTTTTTTTTTTGTGGTGGGCTACTGTTCTTTTGTCACTCAATACAACTATTTTGTTATACACTGTTTTTCACAATGTAAATATTGCGACTCCATTATGTGTTTCATCTTCTTTGGTATGTTTACCTATTTGTTGCCAACCTAACGAAGTATGTGTTCGAGATAACTTCTATTTATGATGTTTATACCGTGTGTGTGTGTGTGTGTGTGTGTGTGTGTGTGTGTGTGTGTGTGTGTGTGTGTGTGTGTGTGAGAGAGAGAGAGAGAGAGAGAGAGAGAGAGAGAGAGAGAGACAGAGAGAGGGGGGGGGGGTTAGAGCTGACGAATCTTTTTTTGGGGGGGGGGGGGAGGGGGGGGAGCCGGGTGTACTAGCTGTTAGCGAGTGGTTGAAAACTGTGGTGACAGCTGAACTGACTTTTCGTTTCAATATTCGGTGGAGGGGTTCATGGATGAGTGAGTGTAAAGATGTTGGGTTCTATTATTATTATTACCATTATTATTATTATACTGGACAGTATTATTATATTAATACTTTTTGCAAATGTGTTTTGACAAAGGAAGATAGGAATGAAAACAACTGTTTCAACATTGGATTAACTAGGGAACTAGTAAGAAAAGAAATCCAGAATATAATAACCAGTATAAAAACACAACAACACAAAAACAACAAAAACACAGAATCTGCAGCAGTCAGAAAACTTAGGATAAAACTTCAAAATGAAAAAGTTATCATTTCAAAAGCAGACAAAGGGAACACATTAGTACTGATAGACAAAGAACAATACACTGAAAAAACACAAGAATTCATCTCACAAAATAGTATTACAAAATTAAAATCAGACCAAACAAACAGATTCCAGACAAAAGTAAAAAACGCTCTGAAATACATTGACATCACACTGGATAACACAGACAAAAGAAAGTTGACACAGATCAGTCCCACTGCACGGGTCCTCCGAAGCCAACCAAAAATCCACAAACCGAATCTTCCTGTGAGGCCAATACTGCATTTCAGAAAATCCCCTACTTACAAGCTTGCAGGATACATTTTAAAATTACTTTCTGAAAATTTCAAAGTACAAGGAGACAGAACCATTAAAAACACTACACAGCTAATACAACAAATAAAAGATATAAAAATCCCAGACTCAGCAACACTCCACTCATTAGATATAGAAAACATGGATTCCAACATACTAGTACCAAAAACTATAGAAATTATAGATAAGAACCTGAAAACATATAGTCAACTCACTGAAGAACAGATAAAGGAAATATGCACACTAATAAAGCTCATAACAGAACAAAATTACTTCCAATTCAATAATGAATTTTATTTACAAGAAGATGGATTACCAATGAGGTCCCCAGTTTCAGATGCCTTAGCAAATATTTTTGTAAACCACATTGAACAGATCATTTTCACAAAAATAGTAGCAAAAGAATACAACATGCTATATTGGTTCAGGAATATGGATGACATCCTTTGCTTAATAGATGAACCACAAACAAAAATTGAAAAATTACATACTGACAACAACAAGATACATAAAAACATAAAATTCACAATTGAAAGAGAACAGAACAACCAAATTAACTTTATGGATATAACAATCAAAAAACAAAACAATAAGCATATGTTTGAAATTTACCGTAAACCCACAGCAACAGACATTATCATTCCCCAATCCTCGAACCACCCACAAGCACAAAAGCAAGCAGCACTTCAACACACTCTCCATAGACTCAACACAGTACCACTCACCAAAGAAAGCTACCAAAAAGAACTGGACATAATAATGCAGGTAGCACAAAATAATGGTTACAATAATAACACAGTCACAAAGCCAAACTACAAAATTATAAGTAAAATAAAAGCAGAAAGCTCCAAACCACAGACAACAACACAACAGAACCAAACACACAGTCCCATAACAACAACACAGGATAGTCAGAAAAAGATGAAAGAAAACACAAGATGGTACACAATGACATACAAACACAAACTCACCCATAAAATCACCAACATTTTCAAAAGACAGGGAATAAACATAGCATACACAACAGATAATTCTATACAAAAATACACCCCAAAACTGACAAAAAACAGAGATATATACCAGAAAGCAGGTATATATCAGCTACAGTGTAACACTTGTGAAAGTATATACATAGGGCAAAAAAAAGAGAACATTTGATGTCAGATACAAAGAACACATGAGAGCCTGGAAATATGGGACAAACCACTCCACATTTGCAGAACACCTAAGAGAAAATGACCACAAACCAACCACTAGAGAAGATGACATGAAAATAATTAGAATCAACAATAAAATACACCTCCTAACCATACAAGAAAATTACCACATACAGAAAACCAAAGCAGAGGGGAAAATCCTGTTGAATGACCAAGTACACATGCCAAGCAATTCATTGTTTACACTAACAGATAAAATAATAGAATAATGTTCGCAAAAAGTATTACTACAATAATACTGTCCAATATAATAATAATAGAACACAGCAGCTTTACACTCACTCATCCATGAACCCCTCCACCGAATATTGAAACAAAAAGTCAAATCAACAGTCACCACAGTTTTCAACCACTCGCTAACAGCTAGTACACCCACCTGCCCCCCCCTCCCCCCCCCCCCCCTCTCTCTCTCTCTCTCTCTCTCTCTCTCTCTCACACACACACACACACACACACACACACACACACACAAAAACACACACACAGTATGTCTCGAATACATACTTCGTTAGGTTGGCAACAAATAGGTAAATAAACCAAAGAAGATGAAACACGTAATGGAGTTGCAATATTTATATTGTGAAAAACAGTGTACGACAAAATAGTTGTATCAAGTGACAAAGGAACAATAGCCCACCACAGAAAAAGAGTGAGAAGGTGAGAACACAAGGATGTGATTATATGGCAGTGATAAAAGTAGTAGTACGACCTCCCGACAAGATGTGAGGAAACGCAGATCAGCAAATCATAAGTAATTACTTTTTTTTACAAAAAAATCGTGAAGGGAACTGTTTAATAACCTAAAACTAACAAAACTGTATCATTATAGATCCCACTGATGATGCCTTAGAACAGGAGAAGACGAAACGCATATGGGATAAATAAAGTAACTAGCAGCAGGGAAAGGCAGTTTTATTTACAAAACAAGTATTTATATGCTTGCTGTGGAGGATGGCCCCACAAACAAACGAGTTATTCTGTTACTTAGTTTCCGATCCATTCGAACAGGAGGGAAAAAAAATCAGAAGAGCTAATAGGATGGTTTAATGGTAATTTAATTACAAAATAGAGATCTTAGAGATAAAACTGCCACTGTTAGCACATATCTACATCTACATCTACGTGATTACTCTGCTATTTACAGTAAAGTGCCTGGCAGAGGGTTCAATGAACCACCTTCAAGCTGTCTCTCTTCCATTCCACTCTCAAACAGCACGCGGGAAAAATGAGCACTTAAATTTTTCTGTGCGAGCCCCAATTTCTCTTATTTTATCATGATGATCATTTCTCCCTATGTAGGTGGGTGCTAACAGAATGTTTTCGCAATCAGAGGAGAAAACTGGTGATTGAAATTTCATGAGAAGATCCCACACAACGAAAAATGCCTTTGTTTTAATGATTGCCACTCCAATTCACGTATTATGTCTGTGGCACTATCTCCCCTATTTCGTGATAATACAATACAAGTTGCCCTTCTTTGTACTTTTTCTACGTAATCCGTCAGTCCCACCTGATGCGGTTCCCACACCGCACAGCAACACTCCAGTGTGGTGTAAGCAATCTCTTTAGTAGACCTGCTGCACCTTCTAAGTGTTCTGCCAATGAATCACAGTCTTTGGTTTGCTCTACCCACAATATTATCTATGTGATTGTTCCAATTTAGGTTATTTGTAAATGTAGTCCTTAAGTATTTATTTGAATTTACAGTCTTCCGATTTGAATGACTTATTGTATAATCGAAATTTAGCTGATTTCTTTTAGTACTCATGTGAATAACTTCACACTTTTCCTTATTAAGGGTCAATTACCACTTTTCGCACCATACAGATATCTTATCTAAATCATTTTCCAAGCCATTTTGATCATCTGATGACTTTACAAGACGGTAAATGACAGCATCATATGCAAACAATCTACGACAGCTACTCAGATTGTCTCCTATGTTATTAATACAGATCAGGAACAACAGAGAGCCTATAACACTTCCTTGGGGAATGCCGGATTTAACTTCTGTTTTACTCGATGACTTTCCATCTATTACTACGAACTGTGACCTTTCTGACAGCAAATCACAAATCCAGTTTCACAACTGAGGCAATACTCCATAGGCACGCAGTTTGGTTAGAAGACGCTTGTGAGGAACGGTGTCGAAAGCCTTCTGGAAATATAAAAATATAGAATCAATTTGACATCCCCTGTCAATAGTACTTATTACTTCAGGAGTATAAAGAGCTATTTGTGTTTCACAAGAATGATATTTTCTGAATCCCAAAACCCTACTGCAAAGAGCAGATTACTCCTACTTCCCTTTTTGAGTATTGGTGTGACTTAGGCAATTTTCCAGTATTTAGGAACGGATCTTTCTGTGAGTGAGTGGTTCTATATAATTGCTAAATATGGAGCTATTTTACCAGCATACTCTGAGAGGAACCTGACTGGTATACAATTTGGACCATAGGCCTTGCCTTTATTAAGTGGTTTAAGTTGCTTCATTACTCTGAGGATATCTACTTCTATGTTTCTCATCTTGGCAGTTGTTCTTGATTGTAATTCAGGAATATTTACTTCATCTTCTTTGGTGAAGGAGTTTTGGAAAACCGTGTTTAATAACTCTGCTTTAGTGGAACTGTCATAAAATGATAAGTAGTGAGTGGTACCATACAAAGTTGCTATGACTAGTAAAAATTTGACCTGATTAACTGTACAATATGGTTCAAACTTATATTTAGGATCTCACAATAATAAATTGTACTTTGTTCTACAAAATTTAATGTGCAAAAAGAAAAAAAAGTTGCACTGGGCAAGTACCAAACTTATGATCTTTCATTCACTAACCATTAACGATACCGGGAGTCTATCATTACTGTTGCAACCTGCCCACTAATCTACATTGCATTAATATGAATACAGTTGTTACTGTTTCCTACAGCCTACTTTTGATTGTAGGACTAGTTTTATTCATACACATTTTTAAAATATTGTATTCTCTTGTATTTTTGTAATCATTCTCCTAATGTCATAGAACAATTTGCAGGCAAAATCTTATGGGATAAATCTGACAAAAATATAATGCATGCGTAATCATGTACACAAGTTTATCAATTCTATTTACTAAGGTATCGCGCACATATATTTGATTCCAATGCTTTATTTCGTATAATAAAAGAGGCACTGAGCAAATTTTTGTAGTGCCAAGTAGCAGGAATAAGAAGTAAGTTGTTGTTGTTGTTGTTGTTGTTGTGGTCTTCAGTCTTGAGACTGGTTTGATGCAGCTCTCCATGCTACTCTATCCTGTGCAAGCTTCTTCATCTCCCAGTACCTACTGCAGCCTACATCCTTCTGAATCTGCTTAGTGTATTCATCTCTTGGTCTCCCTCTTCGATTTTTACCATCCACGCTGCCCTCCAATACTAAATTGGTGATCCCTCGATGCCTCAGAACATGTCCTACCAACCGATCCCTTCTTCTAGTCAAGTTGTGCCACAAGCTCCTCTTCTCCCCAATTCTATTCAATACCTCGTCATTGGTTATGTGATCTACCCATCTAATCTTCAGCATTCTTCTGTAGTACCACATTTCAAAAGCTTCTATTCTCTTCTTGTCCAAACTATTTATCGTCCATGTTATACATGGCTACACTCCATACAAATACTTTCAGAAATGACTTCCTGAGATTTAAATCTATACTCGATGATAACAAATTTTTCTTCTTCAGAAACGCTTTCCTTGTCATTGCCAGTCTACATTTTATATACTCTCTACTTCGACCATCATCAGTTATTTTGCTCCCCAAATAGCAAAACTCCTTTACTACTTTAAGTGTCTCATTTCCTAATCTAATTCCCTCAGCATCACCTGACTTAATTTGACTACATTCCATTATCCTTGTTTTGCTTTTGTTGATGTTCATCTTATACCCTCCTTACAAGACACTGTCCATTCCGTTCAACTGCTCCTCCAAGTCCTTTGCTGTCTCTGACAGAATTACATTGTCATCGGCGAACCTCAAAGTTTTTATTTCTTCTCCATGGATTTTAATACCTACTCCGAACTTTTCTTTTGTTTCCTTTACTGCTTGCTCAATATACAGATTGAATAACATCGGGGATAGGCTACAACCCTGTTTCACTCCCTTCCAAACCACTGCTTCCCTTTCATGTCCCTCGACTCTTATAACTGCCATCCGCTTTCTGTACAAATTGTAAATAGCCTTTCGCTCCCTGTATTTTACCCTGCCACCTCCAGAATTTGAAAGAGAGTATTCCAATCAACATTGTCAAAAGCTAGTAAGTTGATATAGAGCTTTAAATTAGCGATGGACTTTTCCTTGCACTTGCAAACTAATATTGGTTCCGTTTTGTCCTGCTGACTATTGGATAGGACCAATTTAACGCTAACTATGAAAACAGGTATTCATACTTGATACCCCAACAAGAACTGCAAAATCTGCTTTTGCTATTAATAAAGGATAACAGGGGAAAAACTGTGTTTCATACTCGCCACAACAAATGCTTTTCGACTCATTTAGCATAAATTTGATGAGATTTTTAGTTGTTAAATATTCGACAAGTTCCGTTTGCAGCCACTGATCAGTTTTAGCAGTGCATTAGACAATCAAGTGCACTTCTTTAATATACACAACTAAATTTGCTGCAGAAGTCAATGTATCACCAGCGGCACAGTGGGCCCAAAATGGTGGCCACTGGCAAGTTGGCTGTACTTTCCCTATACAGAGCTTTAGCACCCGATTCCTGCGCATGCACACACATCTCCAGTCCACCAGGAGGAAGGAGGCATGGCTAGCCTTGCCTTACCATGAGCTCCAACATCTCTTGCTTTTTAGCAGATGATTTTATTGTTGTTGTTGCTGTTGTTGTTGTTGTTGTCTTCAGTCCTGAGACTGGTTTGATGCAGCTCTCCATGCTAGTCTATCCTGTGCAAGCTTCTTCATCTCCCAGTACCTACTGCAACATACATCCTTCTGAATCTGCTTAGTCTATTCATCTCTTGGTCTCCCTCTACGATTTTTACCCTCCACGCTGCCCTCCAATACTAAATTGGTGATTTTATTAACTACTTAGAAAATAAATTCTTAGTAGAAAGAGTATAGTTGCTCAGGAAATGTTATATTATAAAAAATGTGTGGGTGGCATGTTAATCCTTTTTTATGGAAATGAGTATAAAATTAATTAAACCTTTATGGCATTTAACTATTTACATAGAAACATCTCAGTTATAGCAAAACATAAAGAAGAGTAATTTATCGATCTTCTACATCTCTGGATTACAAGAAAACACCTGACACACAAATGTCAGATAGGCCTATACAAAAAGGCAACATACAGCAACATTGACTTTCACAGCACATCACATTATCATCAGATACAAAAATCAACATCATTTACAAGTATGCTGCACAGTTAATGTATAATTCCATTAACAGATCATCATCGCCAGCAAGAATTGAAGGACATGAAAATAGCAGAAAAAACCAGTGGATGCTGGAATACATCAGCACAATATTACTACGAATTCAGTCTTCCATGCAAAGCAATAAAATGATGGACAGCAACTACATTATGAAATATACCAGTTTTACCCTAGAATAGGAACATTTCCAAGAAGCTGCAAATGTATTCAGAGAACCAAATATTCACACACACAGGATGAGACACTGATGATAACCTATTACAACTAATACACAACAAAGGTGAGAGCGGAGGGCGCAAAATTTGCTGTTAAAAGTGACTTGCATATTATATACTCTAGATTTTAAAAATAACTGTAAAAAATCAAAAAACAGTTCCAGGAACACTGTGATACATTTAGTTTTAACCACTTCAATAGAAATCATCCATGACTAAAAACTTGTGGGACACAGGTCAAAAATATATAAATCCCTCAGTATCATACAAACTACATTACAGAGTGTAGTGATTTGAGAATTTCTGTGTAAATTCTAGAACCACTCAGCCTTCTACCATCTTGAACACACGATAATCTGTTCATGAGTGTGGGATGGTAGAATCCTACCTACTGCACGTCACATGTTTGTGTGTGCAGGTTTAAAATCAGTCGCAGGAAGAAAGTAAACGCAGCGGTTGAACAGCACCGACAAGTACCTGTCAGACAATCCATAGATGTGTTAGTGAGTGTGTAAGGAAGAACCATGGAATCTGCAGCTCTGTGCTTATTGTGTCACTGAGTATTTTTATGTGAAACAAGAACAGTTGAAAAAGTACTCTTGTAGACTCTTGACTCAGCCTTGTGAGAGGCAAGATGTTTTTTCAGTCTCTTTTTCTGAAAGTCATGGTGTCTAAGCAGACTTTCTTTCGAATATAAAACAATTTGTTTCTAACATAGAACTGTACAAGAGACTTACTGAAGTTACATATTATGTTGAAAGTGAGACTTTATATTGCGCTTGAAAGTCAAGTACATCATTGATCGACGAAACGTAAAGTTTGTACGACTACTTATTTCACCAGTAGAAAGTGGCTTGAACGTTCCTGTACCTAGTGTTATCTGATGGAGAAGAAGTCAAGAAAGTTTCCAGCAGCCAGCTATCCAATAGAGAAGAGTGGCTGCAGACCCCTAGTAAGTCATCTCGTAAAGAATTGGAATGTGGTTTGGGGAAATAAATCAGTATAACCCAGACCCACACTCATACTTTAAGTCGTCAAAACATTAGAAGAGGAGTCATAAATTTATTTACACATTTAAATAGGCAGCAAATTTGCTGAATGAAAAAACTGATTTCTGCAACGTAAACTTTTAGCAACTTAGAAATTGTTTAATAAGTAACAATTTAGCATCTTCTGTAATGCTTATACAATTTAATGCAGGAAGTAGCTTTAAGGTAACATCTCTGTATACAAATTATAATTTTAAGTTGTTTTGACTGCCATGTTTATATTAATTAGTTATCTTCAAGAGTCTGCCAGTTCAGTTTCCTCAGCGTCTCGGTAATGTTCTCCCATGAATCAAACAGATCTGTGACTATTAGTGCTGCCCTTCTCTGTATATGTTCAATATCCCCCATCAGTCCCATCTGGTATGGATGCCACACACTTGAACAACATTCTAAAATGGGTTACACGAGTGATTTTTAAGCAGTTTCCTTTGTAAACTGATCACTCTTCCCCAGTATTTTACCAATAAACCAAAGTCTACCACTTGCTTTAACCACAACTGAGCCTATGTGATCATTCCATTCCATATCCCTACAAAGTGTTAACACTCAGGTACTTGAATGAATTGGTTAATTTCAATTGAGATTAATTGATATTACAGTCATAGGATACTATTTCTTTTTTTTTTTTTCTTTTTTTCATTTTGTGAAGTGCACAATTTTATATTTCTGAACATTAAAAACAAGTTGTCAATCTTTGCACTACTTTGAAATCTTATCAAGATCTGGCATTATATTTATGCAGCTTCTTTCAGACAGTACCATATTTTCATCATAGATAACTGTATCATAGACCACAAGCTCATTAATATACAACACAAACAGCAAGGATCCCAGCACTCTTCCCTGGGGTACACTCGAAGTTACTTCTACATCTGACAAT
Source organism: Schistocerca serialis cubense (assembly GCF_023864345.2). Classification (NCBI taxonomy): domain Eukaryota; kingdom Metazoa; phylum Arthropoda; class Insecta; order Orthoptera; family Acrididae; genus Schistocerca; species Schistocerca serialis. The sequence continues at coordinate 918,851,074 of NC_064638.1, read as the reverse complement.
GACTCTCCACCCAAGAAGATAATATGCTGCAATCTCCCTACCAAACAGTCCTCCATCCTGTCACAAATTTCACTTGATGCCCCATGTGACCAAACTTTCGACAATAAGGGTAGGTGTGGAAATGAATCAAATGCTTTTTGGAAATCAATAAATACTGCATCTACCTGCCTGCCCTGATCCAAAGCTTTCAGTACGTCATGTAAGAAAAGTGAGAGTTGGGTTTCACATGATTGATATTTTCAGAAACCATGGTGGTCGACAAGGATGAAGTCATTGTGTTCAAGATACCTCATTAGGTTTCAGCTCAGAATATGTTATAAGATTCTACAACTAATCAATATCAGGGATATTGGGCAGTAGTTTTGTGGATCACTTCTATCACCCTTCTTGCGGACAGGTGCGATCTGTGCTTTCTTCCAACTACTGGGCATGGTTTTTTTGTTTGAAGGATCTACGACAGATTATAGTTAGATGTAGCGCTAACTAAGCCACAAATTCAGTATAGAATCTGACTTGGATTCCTTCGGGCCCTGGAGCTTTGTTCAGTTTTAACAATTTCAGCTGTTCCTCAACACCATCAACACTAGTACTGATTTCACTCATCTTTTCAGTGGTTCAAGGGTTAAATTGGGGCAATACTCCTAGCCCTACCTTTGCAAAAGAACATTTGAAAACAGAGTTAAGCATTTCAGCTTTTTCTTTACTACCCTCAATTTCAGTTCCTGACTCTTTTGTTAGGGACTGGACACTAACTTTGGTACAACTAACAGCCTTTATATACACCCAGAATTTCTTTGGGTTTTGTAAAAGATCATTTGACAATATGATATTCATTGAAGGCTTCATGCATTGCTCTCTTGACAGCCAAACATGTTTCATTCAACATCTCTCCATCTATAGTCCTAAGCTTTGTATTACACCTTTATGCACTACTCTCTGTTTCTTTAGAAGTTTCTTTACAGTGACTTTATACCCTGGATGGTCCCTCCCATTATGAACTATTCTCCTGGGTACATATCCAGTGCATGGCCAACTATTCTTTATAACTTGAGCCACGGTTCATGAAGAAAAACAAACTGATGTTCTGTATGCTGGAGTGTGGAATATTAGAGCTCTTCATTCAGTATTTAGGAAAATGGATATGAGACACAGCAAGTTGTAATTACTCCGTATGTTATTGCTTCAACTTTTGATAACCCTTTTCCCTGATATTTATCCCATCTGGATACAGATATTTACATAATTTACATGAGGTACATACATATATATTTCAAAACATTATGCAGACTGAATTTCATTGAGATACACTGATCGGGTTATTATATTTAATGTGCTGATACTGCTAATGTATGTAGTTTTCATGGAAGTGTTCATAATCAAAACATACAGATAGCTGAACCTTTTACCATAGTACGACTTAGCAAATATCATGTGACTTAATGCATATGTATGGGCTTAATGATACCACTCCTTATAAAGACTAACATTCCAACATTTCAGTAACATAGTTCACAGAACTAACTAACTTACGAGATAATCAACAGTAAAGTTCGGAAGCAGTTACTGCTTGCTTATATTTCACAAACAAAATTTTTATCAATATTTTTAGACCGTCATGAATAGCAAAATCTAACATAACAGTTTCTCAAATGATTGTGTAGTTCCCAAAACGACAATCTGTTCATACGCCAGTATTTAAATAGTGGGACAGCACCCAAAAAATCAATCTCAATTGAGCAACTACATGAGCAATACCTATTTCAAGTCTGCTTCCAGTAATCCCTCATGTAACAGCTATGTGCAACCTGGCTGCCAAAATACAGATGTCACTGGAACACGAGATTGTTGAGCATGGCGGCTTTCACTGAGGGCTGAATTAAGTGAAGTGTTACAGAGCACTTTTATCTGATGGGTTACTGTCAGACAGCTATAATGCAAACAGGAACTGAATTACGTGCCACAGTTTATCATTTCAGCTTAATGACTTGTTAGAGGTACTACTGATTCTTGGACAGTGCTTCTAAAAACTGTGCTTCAATAACATCACAATTTATCTGATGAATTCTGCCACTGGACTCTTGTTTGTTAGTGAGTGCTAACCTGATTTGAGCACAATTAATCTTATGAAGTTGAGAAACTGTTCATCATCTCAAAAATAGAATAATAAATGTATGGAAAAGTAAAACCAAAACTGAGGTGTTGTGTACACATGTACTACCAAGGAGACAGAGAGAGAAGGAAATACCGCAAAAAATCAGGTTAATCATATTACAGGTAGGTTGATGTTAGATACACAGGGAATTAGTGAAGTGGAGGCAGAAAGAATAAGACTAGTAGTCAGGTGAGTACAGGGTTATAAATACAATATGAAACAGGGATAATGCACAAGCAGGCCTATTAATGAATAAGAAAATATGAAGGTGGGTAAGCTCCTATAAACACAGTAAACACATTATCGCAGCAAAGCTACATATGAACATTATGTCCACCATATTAGTATACGAGTATATGCCTACTATCTCTGAAGATAAAGACACTGAATGGATGTATGAGGGTGTAAAGGAAATTATCCTGACAGTTACAGGAGGCTAAAATTGATGGTGGACTGGAATTTAGCAGTAAGAAAATGAAGAGAGACGGAGAAGTAGTAGGAGGAGGACATGGACTGGGGAAAAGGAACGGAAGGGAAAGCAACCTAGCAGAAACTTTGTGGCTTATTAAAACTGTGTGCCAGATCAGGACTTGAGGCCAGGACCTTTGTCTTTTGTGGGCAAGTGCTCTCTACCAACTGAGCTACCAGAGCGTGACTCTCAACCCATCCTCCTCATAGTTTTACTTCCACAAGTACCTCATCTCCTACCTTCCAAACTTCAGAGAAGTTCTCGCATGAAAGTTAAAGGAGTAGCAGAAGAATTGCCATGAAGTTTGGAAGGTAGGAAATGACATACTGGTAGAAGTAAAGCTGAGAGAATGAGTTGCGAGTCATGTTTGGGTAGGTCATATGGTAGAGTACTTGCCTGCAAAAGGCAAAGGTCCAGGATTCAGGGTCCCAGTTCGGCACACTGTTATTATCTTCCAGCAAGTTTCATATCAGCGCACATTCCACTCACAGATAAAAATTCATTGTAGGAGCATCCTCCAGGCTGTGGATAAGCCACAACTCCACAATATCCTTTCTTTTAAGTTTCCTGCAAGTTTCGCAGGAGAACTTCTGTGAGGTTTGGAAGTAGGAAATCAGTTACTGTTGGAAGTAAAGTCATGAGTACAGGTCATGAGTCCTGCTCATGTAACTCAACTGAAAGAGCACTTGCCCATTAACGGCAAAGGTCCTGTGATTGAGTCCTGGACTGGCACATAGTTTTAATCTTCCAGGAAGTTTCAGATAAGCACACACACTCCACTACAGAGTGGAAAATTCATTCTGGAAACAACCTTGTAGAACTTTCACAGAGCATAATTTAATAACACTAGCCAACAACGAAAATATAACTAAGATAAAATAAATGTTCGTTAACTATATCAACCACACTGGCAACGAAAATGACAATCAAAAACTCGAATTAGCTCTCACATCCAAGTTAAAGTAGGGTGGATTTAACTATAATATATCTTATGAGCATTCACTGTCAATCCCTTCCCATATAGGCTTCAAAATCCCACTGATGACAGACAGAATAATGAAGTTCCATGCAGCAATAGCTGTATTTGGGAGCTATTTTTAGCCTGAGCTCGTAGCAGGAAGTTGTAGGGGAAGGGGAAGGGGAAGGGGAAGGGGGAAGGGGTGGCAGAGGGGAAGGGGAAGGGGATTCTAGAGTGTAGTTAGTGTGTGTGGTCATCGTAATTCCTGTGATTCAATATGCCTTGCAAATGCATCAACAGTGCTGACAATTTTTGCTACATCTGCAGACAGGCTACACTGAAATCACAAAGGAGGCCAATAACCCCACATACTAGGAAGGCAAAAAGACAGTACTTAGGCTTGTAATAAGGGACCGAGACAGGTCCTGGGCTCCTCATGTATGTCGCATATCTTGTGTCTCAAGTCTCCATTCATGGTTGGAACATAAAAGATCTTCCATGGGCTTTGCTATACCCACGATCTGTCAAGAACCATCAATGGTTGACAATGAATGACATAGTTTTGTATGACAACTACGTTAATGGTGTTTCTAAGAAGTCTTCCCTGACATATTCTAACATACCGTCTGCCATGTGACCAATGCCTCATGGAGGCCACTTGATTTGACAGTGACGAGGACAGTAGTGAAACTAGTACTACACCATCACCTTCAAAAACCAGTTCTTCGAAAGATCTTGATTTTGTGTGTAATGGTGAATGTACAGAGATTCACAAAATAACAAAGTGTGAACTTAATGTCCTAGTGTGGGATCCGGAATTGCCAAAAGGTAAAGCTGAACTGCTGGTGTCAAGATTACAACAGTGGAATCATCATGATCAGGCAGTAAATGTGACTGTAAATTTGCCATTCCTTCCATTTTTCAAAAGTGAAAAAGGACTTGTTTTTTGTAGTGATGCACAGGACTATTGATAGCTATGGGCATTAATTATAAAAGTGATCAGTGGAGGTTATTTATCGACTCCTCCAAAGTAAGTTTGAAGTGTCTGCTACTGCATAATGGCAATTTTTTCCATTTCCAATTGGATATGCACCTTGCATGAAAGAAACATATGATAACATGAAACAATTGTAATTAAATTTGAACTATGACAAGTTTAAAGGGCAGATTTCCAGAAATCTGAAAGTCATAGGCATATTACTTGGGCTACAACAAATTGCTGCCCTACTAACAACGGTACAACAACTCCTGGCTACAGAAGCTGTGTAGGCCACGTGACAGACAACCCAACCAGCCCAATAAATGCGGCTGACAGCATACCGCTGTTCTGGCAATTTAATGACACCAGAGAGAATGGTTTGAATACCTGACACACTTCCAAACACTTTGTGAACTTCATTGAGTTCAAGGTACGGTAAAGCTACAATACTTTCTTTCAACTATGGGGTCCCTACTGCATCTCCTGATGAACTCAGTTATGATGAAGTAATCGCTGCATTAACTCAATACCAGCAACTCCAAGTAGCTGCAGCCAGATATCAGTTTTTTCGCTTGTAGAAAAATCCGGAACAGACGTACCATCAGTTGTACACAGCATTAACAGGCATGACTAGGAAGTGTAAATTTAAGTGTAGCTGTGGCAACTTTTCCAGTGATTTATTGATTAGAGATGCAATAACATTCAATGTCCCCAATAGTAGAATACAGGAACAGAACCTAAAGTAATCTGATCCATCACTTCCTCAAGTACTGCAAATAATAGAGCAATATGATTTGGGTGCTATAGCAGCCGATTGGTTTGATCAGGCCCCAGTTTGTAGGGTTGAGTCAGCCCTTGCTCGCAACCGCACCAAGCAGCCACAACACCTAGCACATACACAACCGCATGGACAGCCAGGTAGACAGGTAAACAGACCTGTGCATTTTGTCAAGTCTTGCCCTAGATGCTTTGCTCACCATAAAAGAGAGGATAGTCCATCGTGTAATGCAACATGTTGTACATGTAGAAAAAAAGGCCATATCCAAGCAGTTTGTTTGCAATGGCACGAAAACGTCAGTTTTGCCGACCCCTAGAAAAAAAACAGACTCATGCACATGCAGTGAATGTTGTATTTTCCAAACCTACAACAGGTTCTGACAAAAGTAAGATTAAGGTTGTGCCTCCTTTTTGCCCTAGTGCTGTGCAATGACGTTCTAACAAACTATTTGTCTCTTTATGAATTGCTGGCCATTGTATGAACTTTCAGTTAAACAAAGGTGCCTCAGTAACCTTGCTTAATCATGCCCTGTACAAGCAGTTAGGCTCACCATGCCTTTCTAAATCTAGCAAGCTCCTCACTGCTTACAACAGGCAGGAATTTCCAGTGCTTGGACAGTGTAGTTTGCCTGCAACTTACAAATCTTACACTAGGAAGGTGAATTTTATTGTGTTGAGATCAAGAGACAGTGAGAAAATATTCAGTTTTGATGCCTTTGATTTGTTTGGCCTTACCATCCAAGACAATGTACTTTCAGTATCAGCTTTTGACCCTAAACACAGTGTTGTTAGCTTGCTTAGAGAATTTCCTGAACTATTTTCAGAAGCAATGGGAAGAGCTAACAGCTTTGTAGCGCATATTACATTGAGAGAAATTCACAGCCTACATTTTTCCGGGCACACCCCATTCCAATTGCTTTAAGAGACAAAGTAGACAGTGAATTGAAATAATTGCAAGATAATTGTCTAATTGCTACCATTAAAGCTAGTCAATGGGCAAGTCCTCTCATTTTGTTGCCTACGCCTTCTGGTCACTTTCGCATTTTTATTGACTTCAAGTCTACAGTCAACCCACAGACAGTAGTTGACACTTATTCGTTACCTCACGCTGAGGAACTCATGGATAGGCTTGGTTCAGGACATTACTTTCCTAAGTTAGATTTGCATGATGCCTACTTGCAGATTCCATTAGATGAAGAATCACAGAAAGTGTTTGTTGTAAATACACAATCTGGACTGTTCAAGTATTTGTGTTTGCCCTTTGGCCGTGCTTCTACACCTGCTATTTTTCAACATTACTTGGGACAGCTGAGTGCAAAAGTGCCATTTTGTTCAAACTAACTTGCTGATATTGTTGTCTCGCATCGTACACCAGAGGAACACATTGCCAATTTGCATACTCTTTTTTTGAGTGTCTTCAGAAGCAAGACTAAAGTGTCATCTCGAAAAGCGTGACTTTTTTCAAACTGTACTATTGTGCTTAAGTCATGTGATAAACAGTCGGGGTGTGCACCCCTTCCAATCTCTTTTGCTTGCAATCAGTGACTGCCTGTTCCTTGTAATGCATCTAAACAGCAGTCAGTATTAGGCAAGATGACATACTACATTCAGTTCACACTGAATGCCACTCAGATTACAGCTCCAGTGCATTACTTGCATCACATAAATGTCCATTTTGTCTGAACTACAGGTTGTATGCATTTCAGAAACTCAAAAATGCTTTGCTCAGAGACAGATGTCTAGTGCATTTTGACCCTGCCAAGCTGGTAGTTTTGCAAGTCGATGCTGCTTCTTACAGAATCAGTGCTGTACATTCACACAGAGTTGGTGAACAAGACAGATCTATCACTTTTGCCTCAAAGTTGTTAACACAAACTTGGTGCAATTATTCTCAAATTGAAAAAGAGGCTCTTACTATTGCTTTAAGAGACAAAGCAGAAAGTGAATTTAAAGAATTGCAAGATAATTGTCTAGTTGCTCCCATTCAAGCTTGTCAATGGGCAAGTCCTCTCATTTTGTTGCCTACGCCTTCCGGTAGACTGGCAATGGCAAGGAAAGCATTTCTGAAGAAGAGAAATTTGTTAACATCGAGTATAGATTTAAGTGTCAGGAAGTCTTTTCTGGAAGTATTTGTATGGAGTGTAGCCATGTATGGAAGTGAAACGTGGACAATAAATAGTTTAGACAAGAAGAGAACAGAAGCTTTCGAAATGTGGTGCTACAGAAGAATGCTGAAGATTAGATGGGTAGATCACATAACTAATGAGGAGGTATTGAATAGAATTGGGGAGAAGAGGAGTTTGTGGCACAACTTGACTAGAAGAAGGGATCGGTTGGTAGGACATGTTCTGAGGCATCACCACAAAACAAAATAAACAAGTGAACAAAATCTCAAAATATTGAGCTAATACTTCACAGATTTCTTTGTTGGATAATGTTAGGTTTCCATTATTTTTTCAACAACAGATATTGGGGGGATTAAACTTTGAGAGGTTATACCCAAAACTTGGTAGAAATCTCTGATTTTTTCCCTGACAATCATTTTGAATTTAACCAAGCTGATCATTATCATATGCATCTTTAATGTTTATCATCAATTCTGCTGCTTGTAATCACACTTCTTTAAATTTTAAAAACCATCTTTCCTTTTTTGTGGATAGCATTCTTGCCACACTTCCTTCTAGTATGACAATGTTTCTTCACATTCTTGGTTCCACCATCCATGCTACTTGGGTCTCATAACCTGAACTGTTTCCTCAGCAACTGTGATCATACTGTCCTTCACTTCCTTCTCTGCCTGTTATTTGCTTATACTGTCAATTGCACTTAACGAGCAAAAACTGGTAACATGGACATTTTATAACAATTGGCGATCTTGGCTTAACAAAAATTTTTACTGAATATTAAACAATGGAAAATCCAGGTTGGAATATAACAATACAGAGAAGGAAAGTTGCTACTCACCATATAGAGGATATGCTGAGTCGCGATAGGCACAATAGAAAGATTCACACACTCATAGCTTTTGGCCATTAAGGCCTTTGTCAGCCGTGGAGACACACACACACACACACACACACACACACACACACACACACACACACACACTCACGCAAACGCAACTTGCATACACGTCTGCAGTCTCAGAGAGCTGAAACTACACTCACAGCTCTCTGAGTCTGCAGATGTGTGTGCAACTCAGCATCTCCGATATTTACTAAATATTATATAGTCAAGTTTACCACTGGAAGATATGTCGTGCAACTTAACCATAAGTATTATGTAGATAGCAAATACACATTGACAGGAAGAGCTGCAACAACTAATTATTATGTCACACATTTATAGATGCAGTTACCTCCACCAAAGACAAGAAAGTGCCTGAACATCAGACTTTCTTCCACTCTTCTCTAGAGATTGACAGCAAATGGGCATCATTACTTACACAAGATGTGGATGATAGACTGTTGGTATATCAGAAAAAAATATGTGTATTTTAGGCACATCCTAGTGCACACAATGCTAATTACCTGTTTCTTATGGTGACTATCCCATGTCGTGGCTGGTGTTATCCTTAGAAAGTCATCAGGCAATGGTCCTACAAGTGGTGGTACCCAACCACGGAGTGAATGTAGTGGAGGTGTTGTAGACAATGTCAATGGCACTTCATCTCCAGAAGCTGGCCTCTGAGGGCTTCTGATAACAGACAACAATTCTTTTATATCAACTGTAAGTACTAAATGTCTACTGATGAAATAATGCATTTCATAAAATATTTCCAAGAAAAAACAGTATGCCTCTGTGAATAAAATGAAGCAATGAAAATAGAAAACTGCAATTGGAAGGACAGTTCAGTATTTACTTATTTATGAAGCAAACAGCAACAATTTCCCACAACTCTTTATCACTGGGTCTACCATAACCTTAATGAGAAGTTTCTCATAAAAAACAGTTTATATGAAAGGGGCAATATATAAGCATGGAAAAACAAAAACACAACACATTACCATGCCTAATACAATGTAGGAAACCCATTGGCATTCAAAACAGGTTACAGTTGTCTCAAGATGAACAAATACAAAGTACAGACACAGTATGGTTTTCAAGGGACTCTTAAACAATTCTCCCTGTGAAACTGTGGCAATTTCAGGTATAAATGATGGAGGTGGATAGCGATCATGCACCCTTCTCTCCAAAGTAGACCACAAAGGCTCAATAATATTGAGATCTGGTGACTAGTGTCCTGAGGAGATGCAGCAACTCATCTTCCTGCTCACAACACCAGTCATGGACGATGCAAGCTGTGTGAAAAGGGGGCCTGTTGTCTTGGAATAAGGCATCGCCACTGAGGAACAAATACAGTACCATCAGATGGATCTCATCAGCCAAAATGGTGACATAATCCTTCGCAGTACTGTAAGCTTGCAGAGTAACCACAGTGCAGATAGAATAACATGATATGGCTGCCCAAATCATCACTGAACCTACACCATGTTTCACGCTTGGGACACAAATTCTACAAGAAGCTGGAAACTGTGAAACAAGAAGCATCCTACCAAATGGCTTTCTTCCATTGCTCCACATTCCAGGTTTTATGGCCTTGGCAGCACATTTTCATGTTACAGCCATTTGGATCATTAATATGTTGTTTTGGAATTCCAACTCAGTCTGCAATTCCCAGCTTATAAAGCTCCCTGCTTGTTGTTTTGGTTCTGACAGCTCGCAAGGGTGGCATTCAGTTCTGCAGTGACTTTTGCAGGCGTAGTCCTTTTATTTTTCATCACAATTCTCTTCAATGGTCATCTGTCACCTCACTCAATGGCCACTTTCAACTGTAATGTGACTTCGCAGACAATGTTTTTCCACTTTCCCTGCATGCGGTATAAATATTCGATATTGTGCTTCTTGGAACATCAAAACACTCTGGCTGCCTTGTTTAGAGAAGCATCCACCATACAAACATGAACAATTTGCCCACGTTTGAATTCAATGAGCTCTGACATAATGCATTCACAACTACACAGAACACTGTTTTAACCATGAATGACACTTATAATGTATAATGGCACAAGTGGCATATGTGGTCAAATACAATGGCGCAACCTGCGGGCTTGGTTATCCTCTGTACTGATGTTCAAGTATGCATTTGTCACAAAGTTTCCATATTTTCTGGAATTCTTGTACATAACTCATTTCTGCCACCGGATCATACTAGTTAGTTATGTAACTTTTGTTTAGTAATTAACTGACTCCCAAAAGGAATGACAATGAATAAGGAGATAGAATGCAATCACACAAAATTACAATTTAAGCATTCTTCAAACTCTTATCTGAAAACTACTGACTACATGTAAATAATTTAAAAAAAACATATGTACTGATATTAGCTTAAAATTGCCCATGATAGCCCACCAGCAGTACTTTCACTATCAAAAGTCAGTAAATTAAGGCTGTAAGTTGGTATCTGTATTAAGATCCCGATATCTCCATTTCAATACTCTTTCTACATATAGATGTGTACCCAGCAAACAATGGAACTGTTCACATCAGTACTTATCACTGTCCCAAATATTAAAATTCCACACTTTTCCACCCACACATGAAATCTAGGATGACTTAGTGAATTTTAAACCTCCATGAAAGATATTTTTATCACCATATTCTGTAAGTGAGCATGCATGTTTGAAGGAGCTTTAAGGAGAGTCACACGTTCAGCACTAAAAATATTTTTCTTTGATATTCTAAGATTTTGACAAAATACCAGGCATTTTCTTCAAATCTGCTAGTTCTTTTTTTAATTTTTGCGTGGCATGAAATGCACAAATTTACATCTCGATATGCTTATGTAGCTGAAAGCCTTAGCATCAGCTTCTTATTTAGATAAGATTTAATTTTATTATATTTTTTACTGGATACATTTCGGCACCTAAGTAACTATCATCTATGAAAAAAGTCTGAGATTTCAACAAACACTGCGCATGAGGTCAGTAACATATAACACAGTAAGCAATTTCCGGGATTGTATCCAGAATTACTGCTATGTCTGTGTATGACTCACCAGAATAATAGTATGTATGTGTTCTGTCCAACTGTGGTGTAACTACAAGGGTTGGAACTTCAATAGTGGCAACTATTTATTTACAGCTTGTACAAAATAGATACGTGTTTCAAAGTTTTACTGACCTTCAAAGTAGTCGCCAGCACTGTGTATAACCCATTGACAGTGATGTGGAAGTCATAGTATACTCTTAACAGTGCCAGTTGTGTTGACAGTTTGCCCAACATATTTGTAGCAGTTCTGAAGCAAATGTTAGGTGTTTCCTTCAGTTTAGAAACTGAGTTGATCTTACAAGGGCTTAAGGCAGGGGAGTGCAGTAGGTGGTATAGCACTTAGCAGCCCCATCAGTCAAACAAATCAGTAAAAGCTTACACTGTACGTGCTTGAGGATTGTCCTGCAAAATGATGGTCAGGTCCTGCAGAAAGTGTCATCACTTCTGTCTCTATGCTGTTCATTTTTGGAACACAACCTACGACCAGCATAGAGACAGAAGTGATAACACTTTCTGCAGGACCTGGCCATCATTTTGCAGGACAATGCTCAAGCATGTACAGTGCAAGCTGTTACTGATTTGTTTGACTGATGGGGCTGCTAAGTGCTATACCACCTACTGCACTCCCCTGACTTAAGCCCTCGTAAGTTCAACTCGATTTCTAAACTGAAGGAAACACTTCAAGGCATATGCTTCATAACTGCTACAAATTCATCGGGCAATAGACTGAGCTGCTCAGACTGTCAACACAACTGGCACTGCTAAGAGTATACTATGACTTCCACACCACTGGCAACGTGTTATACATAGTGTTGGTGACTACTTTGAAGGTGAGTAAAACTTTGAAACACGTATCTATTTTGTAAGAGCTGTAAATAAATAGTTGCCACTATTAAAGTTCCAACCCTCTTACATATCTCGCAAGAATGTGCTATGTTTACATGTCACTGCAGCAATGATCAAAAACATTTGAAAAGTGAAGACACTGAACTGGCCAAGTAACCTTTATCCATGGGTTCTAGCATATCATGCAGATAGAATGGACTGTGTTTGACACTATTGTTGTTTTTGGAATCCCTGCTGAAAATCAAGAACCCCACTATGTTAAAACTAGATCATTGTGTCTGAACATGGATGGCAGAATTCTGCAACAGATAGAGCCCCCCCCCCCCCCCCCCCTCTCTCTCTCTCTCTCTCTCTCTCTCTCTCTCTCTCTCTTTCTTTCTTACCATTTGCTGCAATAAGGAGTCCACTATTTTACTATGTCTCTTCATTTGACAGTATTACGAACAGTATGGATTGTTACTCACTGTAAAGATATGCTGAGTTGCAGACAGACACAACAAAAAAAGCTGTTGTATATCGAGTTTTCGGCCTACGTCTTCTTCAGAAAAGAAAACAAAACACATACACACATTTACACAAGATAGCATATCTCACGTACATGCGACCACTATCTCTGGCTGTTCTAGCCACATAATTCCAACCTGGTCTCTTCCATTTGACTTGGTTGTTGATATTTTCATGTTTTAAACCAACATAGTGAATGTCCGCAATAAACAACAATACGCACAATAGAGAAAGGTAATTATATGAATCTGTTATATTGTGACATTTCTTCCAATTACAGGGAACAGATCCCTGATCAAGAGATCTGCAGAATATAATAATGAACAAGAACTGAGTTCATTCCATTTCATATTCCTACAAATTATAACACCCAGGTATTAATATAGTTGACTGACCTAACAGAAATATCTTACTTACATTACTAACATTTATGACAGGGATACATTGCCACTGACCATAAAAATGATACACTGAGTTGCAGTCAGTCATAACGGAAAAACTGTTACACACTGAGCTCTGCTTCAGAAAAGAAAGAAAACATGCACACACACACATATTCACGCAAGCAGGCACATCTCACACTCATGCGACCACTTTCACCGCCCACTTTGGGCAGATTGGATTTTCCATTGTTTCATTTATATTACTACTAGTTTCAATTTTTTTCTGTGTTAAATTTTGCCTAAACAGTTGCAGAGCTCGCCTCAGATATTGGAGCACTCCAGTGAAATCCTAAAACCTAGAATTCTCTTTTATCTTCATCTGAAATTTTGCACAGCTTACTTTTAATCTGTGGGGAATATCTGTACAAAATTTAATTTGGTTGGAGATGATGAGATGGGAACCATTGGTGTGTAATGACCCAGCAGTGACATAAAAAGATTTGCCAGAGGAAAAAATCCGCAGTGGGTGGATGGAAACCAAGTTTTGAGGGACAAGCAACAAATAACAAGACAGAAAAACATTAGCATTGAGAAAAGAGTGTTAAGAGGATCATATCTCCTTTAAAGGATGAAACATTTTAATAAGCCCAGTAAATAAAAATGATTTAAGGGCAAGAGGATACAGAGGGCAAACTAGTCAAATTGAGCAGACACATAGCCAAAAGAAAGGATTTTCTTTGTTGAACAGAAAAACTAACATGAAGATTTACATTTTAAGAAATCAAAAAGGATCTGGATATTAGATTTAAAATAGTGAAAGAAGACACTGATACTAGACTTATATCAGTAAATAGTGAAAGAGTAAAGGAATACAAAGACATTAGGTTTGTTGAAGTAGATAAGTGATTGCAAGAAAATGCATGACAAGATGTCACACTTACTGCAGCCCCTGAAAGTCTTGCATGACTTGGCAATCAAAATTCACTCAAGAATCCAGGACAAGAAATTGATAGGTTAAAAAAAAAATTATTTTTTTACACCCGTCGACAGACATTGATATGGATGTGGATCAGGTCGTGTGGGTAGCATAGCAGAATAGTGCAGAATGCTGTCACTGAGACCCTGCAAGAAGTGTACTATGGACAGACTCCTGAACCAGGAATTTACCTGCCTGTGGCAATAGACCTGGCTCGGCAGTTCTTACACAGACATCAACTACCTTAGAACACACCTAGGCCTTGTGCTGTGCTCTGTTTTCTATGTATTTGGTTTGTAAGTCACTTGCGCTGATCCTACTGTGTTTTTCTCTGCACTCGTCTCTATGCGGTGCTTGGATTCTAACTCCCACAAAGATTGACTGGCATATCGAGTTTCATTTCCCTCTTCCAAGGTTCTGCTTCCAGACTTTGTAGATGGGTCACTGTCAGCTAGTATAGTTATATATGTGCTGACAGTGATGGCTGTACAGTGTTGTCATGTCTGTGGAGATACAGTGGCAACGTAGAACATTCTTACATGTACATCACTTTTCATTTTTCAGAATTAAATTGTAACCAACATGGGCACAACATTTTGCACTGGCAGGAGTGTGTCTCCAGGAGCAGCAACAAAAGTTGCAGCAAGAGCAGATGTAGGAACAGCTTAAACAGAATGTGAAATTGTTCTGTGCTCACAACACACTACTTGCTGGCCAAAGCACCTGCCGTTAAGTTTCCCCACCAACCCTCCACTTCCCCCGATGCTGTTCACCAGTTTCAACCAGAGGATGTTCTATCTGAAAACTGGCAGATGACAAAGTTACATATGTTGAATAAACAGCCCTGATGCCGCGTGGGGTGAGCCAGGCAGCCTCACGTTCCAATGAGCCACCATATGTAAATGTCACTCATGATTTGTGTACAGTGATGTCATGGCTCTGCCTGCTTTCAGTCATGTTGGCCTCAGCGGGTACTACTCAAAGTGTCATAATCTCCTCTTGCATCATTTTTCTAATTCTCGGCACCATTCACTTTCCACACCTGTTTCTACTCAACGGGCATACCAGCAGTTCTACCCTGATTGTCATTTGGCACATATTTGACAGGACTGCCCGCACACTGATGCCTTGTGGGGTGTACGGTGTAAAGTAGGCAATTTTGGCAACAGTTTGAGATGGTTGGGAAGCTGCAGGACAGACGCTGGAGATGCCAGTGTTTTCCCTGGACTCAAAGACTGTCCCCAACTGCTCACAAGCATCGCCCACTGTATACTGCTAGGTTTTTAATAATTTATTTATTTATTGTTTATTTCGTTACTGATTTTTTAGCCTGACCAGATTAGGATCTTTACAAAACATTTACAATAAGAAATGACACTAATAAAAGGCTGTTGCAAAGGAGCACGAGGATGTAAAGAGCAACTGATAATAGATGCAGAGGTGACATATCAAGCTAAAACTAAACAAAAGGTCGCTACACTACGCATACATTGATTACCAAAAAGCTTTTGATAGTGTACCCCACTCATGGTTACTACAAATATTGGAAATATACAAAGTAGATCCTAAACTGATACAGTTCCTAAACATAGTAATGAAAAATTGGAAAACCACACTTAATATCCAAACAAATTCAAATAATATCACATCACAGCCAATACAGATTAAGCGTGGAATATACCAAGGAGACTCATTAAGTCCTTTCTGGTTCTGCCTTGCTCTAAACCCACTATCCAACATGCTAAATAATACAAATTATGGATACAATATTACTGGAACATACCCACACAACATCACACATTTGCTATACATGGATGATCTAAAACTACTGGCAGCAACAAATCAACAACTCAACCAATTACTAAAGATAACAGAAGTATTCAGCAATGATATAAATATGGCTTTTGGAACAGATAAATGTAAGAAAAATAGCATAGTCAAGGGAAAACACACAAAACAAGAAGATTACATATTGGATAACCACAGCGACTGCATAGAAGCGATGGAAAAAACAGATGCCTATAAATATCTAGGATACAGACAAAAAATAGGAATAGATAATACAAATATTAAAGAAGAACTAAAAGAAAAATATAGACAAAGACTAACAAAAATACTGAAAACAGAATTGACAGCAAGAAACAAGACAAAAGCTATAAATTCTTATGCTATACCAATATTGACCTATTCATTTGGAGTAGTGAAATGGAGTAACACAGAACTAGAAGCACTCAATACACTTACACGATCACAATGCCACAAATATAGAATACATCACATACATTCAGCAACAGAAAGATTCACATTAAGCAGAAAGGAAGGAGGAAGGGGATTTATCGACATAAAAAACCTACATTATGGACAGGTAGACAATTTAAGAAAATTCTTTCTAGAATGAGCAGAAACTAGCAAAATACACAACGCAATCACTCATATAAATACATCGGCTACACCATTGCAATTTCATAACCACTTCTACAACCCTTTAGATCACATAACATCAACAGATACGAAAAAAGTAAATTGGAAAAAGAAAACACTACATGGCAAGCACCCGTATCATCTAACACAGCCACACATCGATCAAGATGCATCCAACACATGGCTAAGAAAAGGCAATGTATACAGTGAGACGGAAGGATTTATGATTGCAATACAGGATCAAACAATAAACACCAGATATTACAGCAAGCATATTATTAAAGATCCCAATACCACAACAGATAAATGCAGACTTTGAAAACAACAAATAGAAACAGTAGATCACATCACAAGCGGATGTACAATACTAGCAAATACAGAATACCCCAGAAGACACGACAATGTAGCAAAAATAATACATCAACAGCTTGCCTTACAACATAAACTTATAAAACAACATGTTCCCACATACAAGTATGCACCACAAAATGTACTGGAGAACGATGAATACAAATTATACTGGAACAGAACCATTATAACAGATAAAACAACACCACATAACAAACCTGACATCATACTCACCAATAAAAAGAAGAAATTAACACAACTAATTGAAATATCCATACCCAATACAACAAATATACAAAAGAAAACAGGAGAAAAAATTGAAAAATACAACCAACTGGCTGAGGAAGTCAAGGGCATGTGGCATCAGGATAAAGTTGACATTATACCAATTATACTATCAACTACAGGAGTCATACCGCACAATATTCACCAGTACATCAACGCGATACAGCTACATCCAAACTTATATATACAACTACAGAAATCCGTAATTATTGATACATGTTCAATTACCCGAAAGTTCCTAAATGCAATATAACATATACCGTACAGTTAAAAGGAAGTCACGCTTGATCAAGGTCCGCGTCACTTTTCATTTTTGACCAGACATAACGTCTGAGAAAAGAAAGAAATAATAATAATAATAATAATAATAATAATAATAATAATAATAATAATAATATAAGGTGTACAACTTTGCTTCTGCCATTTGCCGATAGGTGGCGACAATGGTGAGTAGAGGTCGAAAGAAACAGATTGCAGATGTCAGGCAGTTAGTTTGGACCTCGGTCAAAATAACCTAATTCAAACATTAATCAATTTGTGTCTGCATCATAAAGTTGTTCTTGATTGAAAATGTCAGTTTACGATCCTAATTCTCGTCATTTGCGGGAGGTGTTACTGTTTTGTTTCAATATGAAGAAAACAGCAGCTGAGTCTCATCGTATGCTCTCAAGTACATATGGTAAGGAGGCTATTAGTGAAAGAATGTGTCGTGAGTGGTTTCAATGCTCCAAGAGTGGTGATTTTAATGTCGTAGACTGGCGTACTGATGGAAGAGAGAATTTTTTCAAAGATGCAGAATTGCAGATATTGCTGAGTGAAGACTCGCGTCAAACTCAAGAAGAATTGGCATGATTAGTGAGAGTGACACAGCAAGCCATTTCAAAATGTCTCAAGGCTATGGGCATGATTCAGAAAGAAGCAACTTGGGTCCCATGTGAGCTGAAACCAAGAGATGTTGAACGCGTTTGTGTGTTTGTGACCAGTTGTTTCAGAGGCGAAAACGGAAGGGATTTCTGCATCGCATTGTGACCGCGGACGAAAAATGGGTTCATTATAATAACCCTAAATGCAAAAAATCGTGCGGATATCCCACCCATGCTTCCACGTCAATTACCAAACCAAATATTCATGGTTCCAAGGTCATGCTCTGCATTTGAAGGGACCAGCTCGACGTCATGTACTATGAGGTGTTAAAACCAAGTGAAACAATCACAGGTGCACATTATCGAATGCAATTAATGCATTTGAGCAGAGCATTAAAAGACAAATGGCCACAATACAGTGAGAGGCACGATAAAGTGAGTTTACAGCAAGACAACACTCGACCCCACATTGCAAAAGAGGTCAAAACGTACTTGGAAACATTAAAATAAGAAGTCCTATCCCACCTGCTGTATTCTTCAAACACTGCTCCCTCTGACTATCA
This sequence comes from Schistocerca serialis cubense, assembly GCF_023864345.2. Classification (NCBI taxonomy): domain Eukaryota; kingdom Metazoa; phylum Arthropoda; class Insecta; order Orthoptera; family Acrididae; genus Schistocerca; species Schistocerca serialis. The sequence goes on along the minus strand of NC_064638.1, from coordinate 918,832,499 downwards.
CCGGTTTAGATTAATGGCACATGGCCTGGCTGACCAACACTTCTGATCTCATGAAGAAGTCACAAATTGGATTGATTTGTGGATTGCTTCAAAAGATGAACAATTCATACACTGCCCGAAAGATGAGAGTTGTAATGGCCAGTGATGGAAAATACTTTGAATGATACATGTGTAAGCAATTTGTTTCATTAAAGCCTCAAATGTTGGGGAAAAAATGGCGGAAGCAAAGTTGTACACCTTGTAGTAGTAATAATAATAATAATAATAATAATAATAATAATAATAATAATAATAATGGGCATTTAGAATTATATAATTAGATTAGTACATTAGAAGGCATGTTTAGTATTATTAAAGTCAGAAAGAATACAGAAAGAGAAGATTGAAATGACAATGACAGTGGCAGTTGCTATTATGACAGAACACAATATAAATGTAGAACTTCACTGCCAAGAGGTAGAGAAAAATAGTGGTGGAGGGCAACTAACGAGAGTGAGGTGCATGGAATATAGAAGAGATGGATACTGTGATAGAAGGTGGACCATTAACTGCCTTTTGAAGTTTGGAAGGAATTTAATTTCTCTGATGTTTTAAGGAAGGTTGTTCCAAGGCTAGGCTCTGATACATAAAATGATTTGGAAAACATCACAGCATTACGTGATGATACAGAGAGGATTTTACTTTGTTGAGAACAAGTATTTCTGCTATGCTGTTCAGACGGTAGTGTGCTAGTTGAAGACAAATAAGAGGGAGTGTATTAATTGAGAAGACCGTAGAACAAACAATATGATAATCTCTACCCTTATGAGCATGCACGTAGCCATGATAACTGTTCATATCGCAGGAGCGATATGGTCCAAAAAGCATACATTGCAATGTATCTTACACAAGCATTCATCACCAGTTCCAGTCCAAGTGAGTTTCTTTACAAAAGTCCTTCGAGAATAGTATCATCATAGTCAAGTATATGTAGTATTATTGCCTCTACAAGCTTCTTTTTAAGCTCGAAAGAAAATACTTTTTTTATATTTCTACAGCATATGAAGTGATGAGAGTTCCTTTCTACAGACTGTAGTTCTGTATTCAGTCCAGTCTAACTGATGGTTCAGAATGATCCCTAAGTTCTTTGCAGAAGAGGAAAAGGTTATTTCTGTGCCATTCAGTATTATTGGTGGAACAGTCTCTGAACCAAGAGGAAATAAGTTTTTTGTGAGTGACTAAGTTGCTTGCATTTTGGATGCTGAACATCTGCGCACAGATTTGTTGGACTTGCACTTGATGGGTTGGTGCACAAGTGTACAGTGTTTTTCTGTAAGTTTATAGACACAGCAGATACACATAACTAAGACTTCAATCACCACTAATGCATTCTCTTTTGCTATTTATTGCTGTTTGCCAATGCTGCAGTAAATCTTCGATTCCACAACTGTAGAAATAACATGGTTTTGAGGTGAAAAACTCATTGAGCCACATTTAAAGCCCATTTTCATCTGGAAAGGAAGTTGATGAAGATTGTTCAACAGAGACGAGAAAAGGTGAAAACTTGAGTGTACAAGATTACATGAATAAAATGGATGCAGCACGACTTCCCATCCCAGTTCTCATACAGTACATTTTGTCAGTCTAGCAGAATGCGAACAGGCATTACTCTGGAATAACATCACTTTACGCAGAGTACCTGGTCATTATTCTCGAACTGCATCTGCAAGATATCTCACTTGTTGACAATAAATGTTAGCAGTGATGGTTACACCTCAGACAAGCAATTTGTCATACAGCACACTATCACTGTTCCACCAGATGCATGACATGATCTTTTGTGCAATCATTTATTTATTTGCCTTATGTTGGCATAAAGGCCCTATTTCTTGTCGCCAGTAACAAAAGAGTAAATGAAAGGTCAGTGTTGTTCATGAGCCAATTGATGACAAATAAGCAGAGATGTGCCTATGGCCACCCACTGATTTTTGTGATTTTGGCTTAGAGCCTGCAGTACCCATACAACTGATTTTTGAATCATTCCCACAATGGTGAAATGACCACAGTTCATCACATTTACTAGTTCTCGAGTTCAATGATGTGGATAATTGTGGATTAGTGTGTTTAAATAATTCTCATCAAATCCCGAGGGTCTTCCTGAATGTGAAGACTCACTAATGTCAAAATGATCATCCTTAAAAGAAGAAAACCTTTTTTTTGCCATGCTCTGTCCAATGGCATTATCCCCATGCACGGTGCAAATGTTTATGCCTGCCTCCACTATTGTTACCCCTCTACTGAACTCAGACACAAGAACATGTCGAAAATATTCTGATTTCTCCACTTCACACTCCATTTCCTAGCATCCACAGCTCCACTCACTATCTCCAAATGACAAAATGACAATATGTAAACTCAAACAGCAACAGTGAATTACAAATAAAAAATAATTGATAGTTAAACCCATAGCAACTGCAATACCAACACACAACACAAAAGAAGCTGTGAACCAATACACCAACCTAATAAATTTAATTGAAAATCATCAGTGCGTAGGTGATATTTGCAGTGGGAGAGAATAATTGACATATCATTAGCATGTAATGAGAAGAGTAATGAGTCCAATGTTGGTCCTTTTGGGATTCCTGATTCAACATCCTTCCCCTGTGATATTTTTGTTTCAATCATTACACACCATTGGCAAAATGTCAGGTGTGAGTGGAACCATTGCATCGCATCTTAAGAAAAATTTTGACTTTAAGTTCTGCAAGAAAAATGTCAAAGTAGAAAGAGTAAAAAACTTTGCTGAAATCCAAAACGCACACAATAGTCACCTGTTGTTTGTCCATAGCTTGTTTCAGTTCTTAGTCCATTTATGTTGTTTTTCCATAGCTTGTTTCAATTTGTCAGTCAATTTTGTACTATTTATTATGTTATTTTTTAGTGAGCTGTTCATGAATTGTAGACTCTAAAGCCTCGGATAACGTTGGCGGAACACAAATGAGCCTGTAATTGGAACTTTGTTTCACAGATTCCTTATTGGGTAATGGATTTGTGTGTCCCTGCTAGCAGGCTGTTGGGAAAAGGATAAAGGTTAGAGAATGGTTAAAAAGTCAGTTATTTTGGACAATAATGGATTGACAAAAAAAAAATGAAAATTTGCACTGTACCAAATTCATACATCTGACATCTTGACTGCATTAGGGTTTTCCGACTGAAGGAAAATTTTTCATTTATATCAACAATTGATGGTTTGAGTCCTTGTGATTTGGTGAAGTAAAGATATCAGTGAGGCAAAATACTCACTTAGGACCTCAACGTGAACTAGAGATTCAGCTGCAGATTTCAGTTTGCCTATTCCTAAATCTCATAGATTTATCCACAGGATGGTGGGTATATGAAAGTCCTGTTAGTGGATGAGGATACCTGAGCTTTTCATACCTCACACACTAGCTGGAAGTGTTGGTTGTGGATAGACGGCCATTTTTCAGGTAGGTGGAGCAGCAGTCAACATAGTTAACTGAGATACAAACAGGATCTTTGGCAGCCTTGTTTTGCAACAGCCACTACACCAAGTTTTGTCTTATAGTAAACAGTGTATTCCTTCGAGGGAGCAAGTCTCCATCTCTGAGTTCTATATGAGTGTCAAACAACATTTGTGGTTAGTTCACTGTTGGCACAAAATATTTTTAGGTTAGATGCTTAGATGCCTTTTCTGTTTTTGGCTTCCAGATGGTTGACAAAGCATATTTGGTGACTCAATCATTTCCTTTTCAAGATTTGGGCTGTTTACTGCAGTTGTATGGACCAGCTGTTTGAAAATACTTTAGTTGGGGCAGAAAATTTCGAGGTACACATCTCCCTTAAGCAGTCTACAATACCTGAAATTTGTACCCCTGCCCCATCCCCTTTTTTTACGCGACAAGGACAAGGACCTCAGAGTCATTTCTCCTATTTTGTTGAATCCCAGGGCCAGCCCTATGGTGGTGATTCAGAAGCCAGGTGGGACAATACAAATAGCTGCAAAGTACAGCAAGGAATGAGCTGCACCAGGAGCCCAGGCCACAGGCTCCAAGCATGCAGTCACCACAGGGTGGCACCCCGTGATGCACATACCTCAGTGGTTGCTACCCTTATGGTGGTAGTCTGGAGTTACCGCTCATAGCCTTAATACCTCTGACATGTCAATGTCTGTGCTAAGTGGTAAATCCAAATGATTGTTGGATACAAAACCACGTGCTGCGCATGACATACAATTCCATGGCCAGCCAGGTTTTCGTCATTATTGTAAGGGGGTCAGTATTTATCACACATCGACTCAAGCAACACATACTTGCAGTTGCTGTTGGATGCCACTTCTCAAAATTTCTTAGTGCTGAACACTGACTTTTGGTATATATAATATACAGGATAAAGCAGCTAAGACAGGCTAGCCCAAAAATATCTGAAAGGAATAAATACAGAGTCTGCCAGAAAAATGTATACACACTTTAAGGAATGAAAATTATTACTTATGTGTTTATGTTACATTTAATAATTGGTCACACATGTACAACCTCCAGTTTAGCATATGGTTACTTTAAATGTTCAAACTCTTCACTGTTGACGGTAACACACATAATAGAACAACGAGTGGTCACCGCAACTACGTCAGTCAATGTTACAGTGGAGATCACTGCACATGTCACAGTAATCTCCTGGCAAAGTTCCTCCAGCCTGCATGGCTTATGTTGATAGACATTATCTTTCACAGTTCCCCACAAGTAAAAGTCCTTAGGTATTAGATCTTAGAAGACCACTTCATCAGCTGCATAAAGCACACGTATACCTGGCAAAATTGATGTGCGTAACATTTCCAGATACACTTCTCCAGTGAGAGTAGCATCAAAGAAAAAAAAGAGTCCTACTAAGACCATAGATGATAGTCCACACCACACATGAACCCCCAGTAGATTGAGCACTTTATCCACATAAACATGCGGGTTTTCCGGTGCCCAGTTCACAATGTGACGCTGATTCACGGTTCCATTAAGTTTAAATTGTGCCTCGTCACCCCACACTACCTTAGTCATAAATTGTTCAACATCAGTTACCATTCGCTGATACAATTCGCAAAATTGCATTCAGCAATCAGGATCATCATCATTAATCACATGCAGTAATCATGGAATGTAAACTTTCCATGTTGCAGCTTTCAGAATTCTTTTTACACTTGTACTGCTAACCCCCACTTCACGTGCACATTGTGAAACAGACTTCTGTGGAGAATTAATTGATGAGTGTGGAGACAATTTTGTGCTTCCTGAACAACTGTTCCGATGCTCTCCAAATGTTCTCTTACAAGGGTCTGTCATCACATGTGTGGCAGAGGAGGGACATTTACCATGCTGGTACCACAATGACTGCTTTCTGTCCAATGGGAAGTCTTTGAAAAACTGTGGCAACAGCATATCTGAAGATATTTCAGTGTATTTAGATTCCCATCTGTACAATATGGACTAATGATGAATGATGTAGGTTTTGAAAAACACACACCCAACACTGAGAGACCAAGAGTGTTGTTATTATCCACTTCTTCGAGTCAGTGTGGATTTTCAACTGAAATTTAATGCATATTGCAAAGACTGACATCCCATTAAACTTCCTGGCAGATTGAAACTATGAGCCAGACCGAGACTCGAAGTCATAACCTTTGCCTTTTGCGGGAAGGTTCCAGCACACAGTTTCAATCTGCTAAGAAGTTTCAGATCAATGCACACTACTGCAGAGTGAAAATTTCAGTCTGGTGACATCCCATGGTTTGTAATCAGTTCTTCTTCCTCAAACAAAATTCTGCATAAATATGTCACATCACTAACTTATTTTGCATCTTTCACAGAGAACATTCAGATAACTGTAAACAATTTAGGAAGCTGTTGCCACGAAGCTATAGATGCAACGAAATGTGAAGATGATGAAATGCAACTGACTGTACTGATAGCAGAACATTTGTTTGGTTGATCCTCTCATACTTCCGAGATGCCTCTAAGTGACATTTGCATTGTGTATTACTGCTGTTAAACTGTTAAGTTTCATTTCTTTCTTCGGTTGCTCTTCATTTTCCTTGGTGTATTCTATTCCCCACAATTACTGTTTCTAGAACATTTTATTTATAATGTTTGCAAAGACAGATCATGAGTGCTTGGCATGCTCTGAATGCTCTTCAGCATACAACTGCACTGCTGCTGTAAGTCTGGTGACATTCACCATGAACAGTCAACTGTCATATACATTGTGAATGTCTCAACAGCTTTATGTGCAAGTTATCTGATTGCTATAACAGCTGAGGACAAACTGATGGACTTCAAGCACACAGGTAAATATTGTAACCGTAAGTGAGTTACATGTTTGCTTACTTTTGGTACAATAGACATCTGTGGAATTTGTTCTCCTGACAGCAGGACAATGATTTGCAACATTTATCTTGATACCAAGGATCAAGTCCCATATATATTATGTGGTTGGAGTTCTCTTAGAAGTTCCTTTCAAATGCCACAGAAAAAAGTACACAGTCCCATTAAAAAACTTGAAGCCAGTGTCTTAATTCAGCAACTATAAACAATAAAAATTACTTGTGAAGTAAGGAAAATTCACCATATTATCCGCTATAACTTGGTGAAAACTACACCTCAATATATTAATTGATTCTGGATGTTTTGGATTGACCTGTCTTAGCTGCGTCAATATATTAATGTGGTTTGTGAAAGATGTCACATTAATACATGAATCTCAATTACTTTTTCGAAAATCCTAAAATTGATTTTCAAATTTTTGCATCAAATTGAAAAGTATAGCTGTGTATTTCATCCTGCTTTTAGGCTTATGTTAGGCCAACATGTTGCAATGAAAAAAAAAATGCTTTTATTTACTTGCACATGCCATAATTTCAGTTTCATTTGGAACATATTTATTGTACTGATAAGAAGGTTTCTATCTTGAAGACGCCTGTCTACATCACCTAAATGAGCAGTTAAATCCACCAAAAATACTAAATCTGCCACCCATCTGGCACAGTCAAGTTCTTGCACAGATTTTGCTTTTCATATCATGAACAATTTGATTTCATTAATTATGTTATAAAATACTTTTAACACCTGGCATTGACTGAGCCAGTATACGATATTTCCATACTCAGCATCTAAATATCTGAGGAATTCCTTGAATTGATGAGGATTAAATCTTATAGGAAGCTAGTCTGTAGGCTGTCAAATGAAAAAAATGAATTCAATTAAAGCTCATCTCCTAGTACTAATCATTTACTATGGTAGAATTTGCATACAAAAGTAAAGAGCCATCATGAAAGCCGATTATATAGATGATCATCATCTTAGCAATGGATTTGTGGCAAAGGATATCATACCAAAACTGTTGTAACAGAATTATGGTCCTATTAGTTAGCAAACATTGGCAGTAACTGCAATTCACATGAAGATTTTTAACTTCTACTAATGTTTATTTGCGACTATAATAGTAAAGCCATAGTCATAGCATATAAAAATTTTTCTTTAAAGAGAAAGGGTTACATTACTGGTTTCAACGAACTACGTCATCATTTTCAAATGTAAAACATCAGTTGGAGACTATATAATAGGAATAATAACCATACATCTCACAAAAATTACGTGAAATAATGAGACCAGGCAACTGAGGCAATGCGGGCACAACCAAGTCAATACAAGTTATGCCTCTGCTTGCCCAAATGTTCATTCCTTGTCCTAATGTATAACAGATAAAAACTACACCATGGTGAAATTTGTCAAGAATTCTTACAATGTGTCCTGCTGTGACACAACCCGTCGTAATGAATTTTTTGTGCCAGTGGTACATGGCCTTCCTTGTTGGTGGCTTCTTACCATACTTGGTTCTAAACATGCGTTGAACAGATGTAGCACATCTAGAGAGGTGCCTAATTACTGTTACAGAGATTTAGCATGGTGGAACTACATTAGCCAGCAAGTTCACTTCATAACTATTTCCCTGACTTATGGATTCTATGCGCCAAACAAAGCTCAAATTTTTATCATGATATAAATTCACAATTCTGAAAATTAAACGCAGATGCAGGGTGTACGTTAAGTCCGGGAACATTTTCAATTATTTATTGCAGAAGAACCAAACATTGTACAGATATACATATGTTATTTTGAAGAGAAACCCTGAAAGTTTTTGTTTCATGTATACCACCACAGCGTAGTTTGGTGATTTGCCGATAGTCAGCACTAGTCGCAAACATGGCGAGTTCAGGTGCGGAGCAAGCTTTCTGTGTGTTGGAGTTCGACAAAAGAAGTGTGCTACAGCTGTTCAACGGATGTTTAGAACCAAGTATGGTAGGAAGCCACCAACAAGGAAGGCCATGTACCACTGGCACAAAAAATTCATTACGACGGGTTGCTTGTGCTCGGCAAAGAGAAGCGGACGTCCCAGTGTGAGTGAAGTGAATGTGGAGCACATACAAGAGACATCCTTAATGAGTCCAAAGAAATCAGTTTATCATGCATCCTGTGAACTCAAAATGGCTACAATGACAGTGTGGAAAGTCCTGCAGCAGAAGCTGTCTATGAAACCATTCAAATTGGAGCTAGTGCAGAAGCTCAATGACGACAACAAAGACAAGCATTTTGAGTTTTGTTCGCAGTTGCAACAATTGAATGAGGATGGGGATGACATTGTTGATCACTTAATTTTTAGCAACGAAGCCACTTTTGACACTTATGGGGAAGTGAACAAGCATAACTGTCAAATCAGGGGTACAAAGCATCCACACGAATGATCTGAATTTGAGCATGCTTCCCCAAAGGTAAACATTTTTTGTGCCTTGCCACATCACGAACTGTACGGGTCATTCTTCTTCACCGAGAGCATTGTCATTGGATATTCCTACTTGGACATGTTGCAGCAGTGGCTGATGCCTCAAATGCAATTGGACTCTCCATTCATCTTCTAGCGTGATGGGGCTCCACCCCATTTTCATCGTGAAGTTCGTGGGTGGCTGAACACGAAGCTGCTGCATTGATGGATCAGCCGTGCTACATAAGGGGACAACTGTTTCACGAAATTGCCTCCCCGATCACCAGATCTCACTCCGTGTGACTTTTTTTCTGTGAGGACTCATTAAAGATCTGGTGTATGTACCGCCTCTACCATATGATGTAGCAGAGCTCCGGAAGGAAATACGGGAAGCGACTGCCACAGTCAACGATGCCACGCTGGGACGAGTATGGCAAGAATTCGATTACCTTATTGGCGTCTGCCGTGTGCATATTGAATGTTTGTAAAAAAAAAAACTTTCAGAGTTTCTCTTCAAAATGCTTTATGTATTACATCTGTCCAATGTTTAGTTCTTGTGCAACAAATAATTGAAAGTGTTCCCGGACTTTATGTGCACCCTGTATGTATATTTAATCATGGTTATGGCACAACCTCCTCTGAGATAAATACATACAATAATCTCACTGTAAGTGTATCAAGCATAGCAAGTTTCCATATGGAATGCAGAACATAATTTACTATGTTCCGAAAAAAGAATCTCAAAACACAATGTACTTTCACGTATGACTGACACACTACTAACTTGCTAACATAACACACCTCCATTTGCTTGGCAGCCCATTCTGTCACTAGAGTGTATGAATGTAGTATAGAAACACAAAAAACAAAAAAGGACCTACATAATGTACAATAACAGGTGCTAGATGGCACCACTGTCAAGTCTTAACGAAACTAGTCTCTAGTTGAAATATAAACACATACTGAACACGTACACAGTCCAAAACATTGGTATACATTGTTTACTGCTTGAAAATTAGCTAGCACATCACAGTCGATAGGACATGATAACAAAGAAATGAAATTTCATCTCAATACAGCATTACAACAACCGAAATATTGTTGTACATATGTTACAATATGCCAGTCCCAAGCTTCCCATTAAGATGTCATTTGTTACAGTCTTTCACACAGACAAGTACAAAAACAAATTAAAATGCTATTTATCAAAAGTGTAGAGGGCTGGATGCGTTGTGTATTTGAATTGGTGGAAGGGCGGTGTGTGTGTGTGTGTGTGTGTGTGTGTGTGTGTGTGTGTGTGTGTGTGTGTGTGTGTGAGGGGGGGGGGGGGCAAGAACGTTAATTTTTTTATTTGTTATATTTTAGTCACACTCCTTACAACAATCATGTCAGAATATAAGAGTTCTACTAATGTGTAGTGATCAAAACACAACTGTACCGAAGTAACACAGACTTTCCTTGTCTTCTCATAAATTAATTTCATTATTCATCCCTAAATCTCTTGTTCCATGGTTGCAGCTGAATTAGCTGCAAAATAATAACAGGTGGATTGGCCCGTTATAAGAATGAGATTCTGGTGGTTCAAGTATAGTGTGAGCAGCAATGTTAAGAATGGCATGGACCAATGACAGAACAGTATTGTATGAAGGAGGTTTCAAATTGAAAATATTCAGTTTATCATAACTTTATATAAACAGATTTTTTAACTGAGCACGTGATAGATGCTCACTTTTTGAGCCGCATACAGCTCGTGGGCAGGACACCCGTCCTATAGATCATGTCTGGGATGCTCTTGGAGGATGCATTTCTCAATGAACACCCATCCCCAAACTGTGCTAGAATTGAAAAACGCCTTGAGAGAGGAGTGGGATAATATCCCCAAAACACTCCTCTGCAGTTTGGTAGCCAACATGAAAAACAGGTGCCAAATGTGTATTAGTACCAGTGTGCTTTACTTACTGAAAGTTCACTATCGATCTTTATGTTGAGAATCTCACCTGTGCCAAACGCAAATGTTATTTATGTATGTTATCCTTTCCCATGTGGGAATATAATTTTTCATAACAAATATACCACTTCACCTCTATTACATATGTACTATGTTCCATGTCGTCCATCATTGCCTGTGATTGTTCCTATCCAACACTGTCTCTGTTCCTTAGCAACTGTCAAGTAGTGTGTATTCTTTTACTTAAGTTACACAAAAATTGTAAACACAACGATGTGCTGTTTTGTTTTCTTCCCTGCTGTCGGTTTTAACAGAGTATAGGAAAATTTTATTTATGGCTTTATGATTAAAATATTACTACTGAATCCGAATTGTCCGAATCTTTATAATCTACACATTCACACAGATTAAATGTATGTGAAATATTGTCACTCAAGTTACTATCCCCATAGATCCCGCAGCTGGAGAAGTCTCTCTCATGCCCCATATACCAAAGATCCCAACCTATTTACTGAATCATTTTAAGTGGCTTCGGATCCTAATCAAGCTTTCATATGCAATAATAACAACCATAGCTCAAGGTCAGAGAAGGCAGGGAAGAAGGAGATGGACAGAGGGGGAAGGAGGAGTAGGTGATCAAAGAGAAGGGCAAGAAAGAGATGGACAGAGAGAGGGGGAGAAGGAGATAAGAACCTATATCTAATTTTCATATTTAGCAATTGAGAAGCACTGTCGGGTAAGCTAGTCTAATATAAATTTAAGTGTTAGGTAATCTTTTCTAAAAGTCTGTCTGAAGTGCAACCTTGTACAGGGGCAAAACATGGACCATACCACATTTTTAATAGACTATAAACACAACTTTTTTCTTCGAAAAAATGCCCCAAAAATTCAGGTACATCTTATGCTTGAAATTAATATAAAAATGTCCAGTGTTTCATTTAAATTTCCTGCCAGTATTAAGAATAGCCACATGTTCTATACTGCTGGTAACTTCTCTCTATCTGGCAACTCTCGATTCATATGGCAGCAATAGTGCTCCGATGCGACGAACATGAATTGCAGGGATTCACAAGCTTGCTAACACTGTCTCCTTCTTGCCCCACCATCACAAACCCAGAACACAATCTAGTCTACTATGTGTCACTGCAGTCTTATGGTGCCAGTGAACTCGAACTGAAAGCAATTTGTGTTTTCAGTAACAGTAATCTTTGTTTGTAGCTAATTTTGTAATGGAAAAAATAAAAGGTATTCATTTGATGTGGGCCATAAACTAAAGTATTAGCATATGCAGAAGAACATAGAAACAGAGCAGCTGAGCAACATTTCAACCGTCCACCAATGGAAAGAACATTCACAATTGGCGTGCTGGTAGAGAAGAACTGAAAAAAATTAGGGAGACTACATGTACAAATACAGGACTGAATGCAAAATGGCCAAAACTAAAAGATGACGTACTGAAATGGATTCATGGACATCGTCAAAATGACACTGGAATTAACACAAAAATGATTCAAATACACACTTTAAGCTAACACTAAGTGGAACTTAACAGCCTTTAAGGGTGGCACTAGTTGGTGCTACAGGTTTATGAAGCACCATGGAGTTAGCATGTGAACCAAAAACAAAAAATCTCAGAAAATGCCACAAGACTATGAAGAGAAAATATTATTTTTCCACCACTTTACTGTTCAACAACAAAAGAAAACCAGTGTGAAACTAAGGCAAATAGGAAACATGGATGCAACTCGTCTGACATCTGATGTGCTGAGTAACAGAACTGTTGCCACAAAAGGTGCTAAAACTGTAGCTATAAAAAGTAGACCTGAAACAATGCACTACACTGTTGTCTTTTCACGTCATGCTGACAGTACTAAACTTAATCCAATGGTCATGTTCATGTGTAAAAAATGCCAAAGTCTTCTAAAATACTGCAAGGGAGTGGTGTTCATGTAAAGGACAAGGGTCAGATGGACAAGAAAGGTTTGAAATTATGGATTAACAGAGTGTGGGAGAGAAATAAGGTGCTTTATTGGAGAAGGGTTCTCTTCTTGTGCTAGATCAGTTTAGTAGTCACTTGAAATATTCTGTGATAGGAACCTTTTCATCCAGTCTAGGAAGTCTCCCCTGACCTTGGGTTCTGGATGACTTTTCCAAGCCCTAGCCCTTTTCCTAAACCTCAAGTACTTTTCCTTCACCCCTCATCCGGAAGGAGCCACTGGTTCAGAAAGCTTGCATAAGTAAAATCTTTCTTATGTGTGTGTTTTCCCGTCACTGCTTGGTGAGTATATTCTTTTATCTATCCAATTACATTAAATTATGGGTCATGATAGGCATAAATTATTGATTCCATAATGAAGAGTGTAGTTATTCTTCTTGTGGATTATACCCTTAGTTATATGTAGGTTATTGCTTATAAAAATCTAAATGTACTTCACAAGCACTTAATCAAAATTATTTGAATGTCCCTTTCTGCTATTACTTTATTTTTTATCTCACTACAACTACTTTGTTTTCAGGGATGGCACTTACATACACTCTTCAACATAAAACCTGGCCGGTGGCTGGCCGCTGCAGAGTCTAAATCTGTGACTATCACTACATGGGACAAGTAACATGGCCACACTGATAATACTCAAAGCCCTGCTACCTGTATAATCTGGCAACACTGCACAATGTGGCACTTTCTGGAGGAAGTCTTGTCTCCAATTTGTGTCACTCCATGATGTCTGCACCCATGGTCTCGCAGTAAACCATGTGTCACCTGAATGCAACGTCTGGTGATCTTCTCCAAAAATTTTATAACACTTTCATCCACATACTAAAGTCATGGATGTGATGGTATCACAGTTTCAACAAATTTCATTTTCCAACACACTGGTAATAACAGTTCCATCCGAGAACATTTTTATGACAGATTTCTAGGCAGATTGTCTGCTTGTGCTCTCCAGGACCCATTACCTGGAAACTGGTAGCAGCTGTAGCTCCAGCGCTGCAGTCCCTCACCCTTTGTCAAAAGTGCCGAGGCACTTCCTTGCCCTTTGTCAAAAGTGCCAGTTGCTTGGTCATCACTCTGGATGGTATAAAATGCTTTAAAGTCATTCAGCGATGTTCCGCAAGAAATATTTACAATTTTCATGTCATGCTCAATAACCACAGACGCAAATACTCCATGTGAAATGTATTGTACTATATTAATATGCAAGACATGAGTAAGGCTCAAAATTAATTATACAGTTTATGACCCAATCAGAATAATGTTGTTATTAATGCTGTGTATCACATTTCTTTTCCTTTAAGAAGAGATTCTTCATGCAATTTTTTTAAAATTTCTTTCCTTATTTTTTCCCCAAGAATTCTTGTTTTTTTGTCGAGTCACAGTGAGTACCTGTGGTACAATGAGTTTTCTGTCATTGTTTGATCCCTTAAAGCAAATGTATGCAATAAACCATGTGAATACACAGCACTGCATGCTCCACTGCAATGCACGCACACTGCACATTTTGAGGTCTCTGTATGGACGCATGGAGAACTTGACAATGGTTGAAAGTGATATGTAAGGTATTCAGTTACTTTTAAACCAACAAAACTGCCCATTTCTGAAGCTACACAGAGTAGAAGGAAGTTGCTAATGCCTGTGTCGGCAAACATCTAGAGAGGTGCCTAATTACTGTTACAGAGATTTAGCATGGTGGAACTACATTAGCCAGTAAGTTCACTTCATAACTATTTACCTGACTTATGGATTCTATGCGCCAAACAAAGCTCAAATTTTTATCATAGATGGTAGAGATGGAGCTTTTCAGAGATGTCCGTATAGTGCTGCTGCTTGATATTCATAAAGCAGATACCTATGACCATAAACACAGCTTACAGAGGCGAACCTGTGAGAAGACTTCATATGTAAAGGTTTTCTTCAGATATTGTCAAAGAATTTCTTCTAGAAATGTGCTGCTTCATTAAATAGAACTGAAACTAAGAGCTATGAGTGCACTTATCACTTGTCTGTAGTGCAATTAGAACTGGAAACTCACACCGCCCTTGTTTGGCACAACACGTGTGGAATCACTGAGGTAAGATGCTGCAGGCAGCAGGTGTCTCTCATCGCAATAATGGTTACTCTGCCTCATGACGCAATGTTAAAGATAAGAACAGGTGTTACTTATATGAAGTGTGGCATCCTGGGAGTCCAAATATTAAATATTCTGTCTTGGTGTCTTATCTTACTTGAGTATTATGTAGTGTAAGTTCCAAGCGTGGAAAGGGAATGTCAAGTAAATTTAGTGGAACAATTCAGGACCACATGCAGAAAGAAATGCACTATTCATGGGACTCCCAAATGTTTTCAACAATTTTGTCACTTCTTAGCTGCGTTAGGGGCAGCTATGAATTGAAATGCTTGTTGTGCTTATATCATAAGGATTCTGAGGGGGGACAAGTGTGTGTGATTTCTATGCAGCATTGTCTCCTCACGTGTTCTAATGAAACCTGTCAAGTGTTATGGATTTACAGCATTCAATTAGATTTAATCAAGACTTCCTCATTTTTGAAGCTTTCAGAGTGGAAGGAGGCTGTTCATGCCTGTGTGGTATAATTTCAGCACAGGGACAGGAAAGTTAGTGATATCAGTTTCTGCTCATGCAGCATATGGCATGTAGAATATTGAGGTATACAATTTTCTATCATCATAACGTTTTCCCCAAAATACAAACAAATAAAACACTCACACTGACAGTTTGCAATGACAGTTTATTTCAATGGAATAAAAAGTAATTGGAAATCAACACTGCACCACAAATCACAAAACAGTACAATGTCAGACACTTTGCACTCCAAAATCAACTGTGTCTACGAGCAGTTTTGCGCCACGTACTAACAGAATTTCGCGACTACCATGAGATTGCAAAGTATGGTGGTGGGGACCGAAGTAGAAAGAAACACAGTTAACTAATTATTTGATGCCACACATTAATCATTTTGTTTGAGGATTCAGAAGAGAACAAACTGAAAATTATGTTCATTACACAGAAATTAAACTGTAGATGTGGGCAATGTTCAATTCTGCACCAATGTGTCTCACCTTGAGATTTATACATATAACAGTTATTAATGAAACTGCAACCAATGTGCAAATACATACAAATACAAGGCTGACTTATATTGCTATAGTCCTAGTTATATTATTGACGTTGTTCTTTTTCTGTAGTTTTTTGCACGATATCTTTCACAGCGTTCCTTGCGCAGATCACAAATGCAGTCTTTACTCAGCTGGTGGAATCTCTTGTTTGGGCAGAACTTGTGGTGGAATCATTGTATTGCATATCATGTTACCATGTGTTGGAGTTTGTAGTTTTCCTGTTTCCACTCTTCTGTTGTTACGGTGTCAGTCAAGTCGAAGTTGTCCCAGACAGAATTCTGTTTTTCTATGAGTATTTTACATGTGCTTTCACAGGCCTTGGTATTGGGCAGGAGAATCTGCATTCTGAGGTTTTCTATGAAGAAGGATTCTTGCATTAAGATATAAGTCAATCTTGAACACACTGTCTTCCTAATGCCCATGATTTGTGGTGCTATAGCCATTTTAAACAGTGTCATTGCCATTTTGAGAGTTTATGAGGCTGCTGTTTGCAGAGTGACTCCAAGATATTTATATTTTGGTGGTACTACTACTACTACTACTACTACTACTACGACCACCACCACCATCACCACTACTACTGCTACTACTACTAGTTTGTACTGATGGACAAGCCTGTCTTTTGATGAGAGTTTACCACCTCTTCTGAAAATCACCTGTAGCTCATTTTCTACAGCCCATGACATAAGTCTGTTTAGTAGCACTTCTTTGTTTCCTGAACCTATTACCATGTCCTTGAATAAAGTATGAATGCTATTGAGCTTTCCCTAGGGGTTTGGCTTTGTTTTGTTTTGTTTTAAGAAGCAAAAGCAGTGAGGGGTCATGTCAAAACTATCAAACACGAAGAAAGAGAGGAGTTAAAAAATGACTAAACATCAATCACAATTGACGTAAGAGAAGACAGCTAAAAACAGGGACGTGGAGAAAGATCTATAAAAATACATCATTGAGAAACAGAGGACTACAACTAGAAATTAAATGGCCTTTGCCATATTGCTATGATGGATAAAAAGTGAAACGTGGTCAACAGCCCGCACAGAGTTCACTAAAACCACTGATAACTCACATGGCAAACCCCAGCGGGAGAATAAACGGTTAAAAAATGGGCTTTCCATCAGGAAATGACAGGGCACAATTTGCACAAAGTGGTGGGGAGCATCGCTTAACAAATGGTGATGGCTAAAAAGGCAGTGCCCAACACCCAACGTAGTTAAAATGACCTCTTCGCGGTGGGAGGGGTGACAGGAGGTCGTCCAAGTCGCTGGGAAAGGCTTAATAATCTGGAGTTTATTCCCCTGAAGGGAGGGGACCAGTGGCAATACCTCCCGACAGGCAGCTACACAGAGATCATCAGAGGGAAGATAAGAACTAGTGCGCTGAGGTACAAGGACTGCAGCCTTGGCAGCAGTGTCAGCAGCCTCATTTCCAGGCAGACCGACATGACCAGGAACCCACATAAACATCACAGTGGCTCCATCAAGAGTGAGCAAGTGACAGGACCCATTGCACTAAGGGATGTGCAGTGTACAGCACACAGTGGCTTTGAAGGGGACAGAGAGAGTCTTAGCAAAGGACACAATTGAAAAGCCTGTGTCGCCAGATGTACTCCATGGTCTGATACAGGGCAAATAGCTCTGCTGTAAATACTGAGAAGTGTGCCTGAAGCCGATACCAAAACACATCGGCGCCAATAACAAAGGCACGCCCAACACCACAGGCAGTCCAAGAACCATCAGTGTACACCTAGGTACTATCACAAAGTTCCATGTGAAGGTCGTGAAACTGAAGGCGATAGAGTGAGGCAGTGTACCTAGGAAGCAAATGAAGGCCACAGTGAACATGGGCCACTGCACAAAGCCAGGATGCTGAAGGGTCCATATCAACCAGGAAAGTTGCAGGTAGTGTGAAGTTAAGCTGCTGGAGCAAAAGCCGAAAGCCAACTCCAGGAGGTAATAGAGAAGAGGGATGCACACCATACTGACAATCAAAGAAGTCATCGGAAGAGGAGGCATAGGATGTGTGGACACGCATGGCAGACAAAAGGCAAGCATACCTGCTGAGCAGAAAGTCATGGCAGTAAGAGAGTGGTAGTTCAGCAGCTTCTGCATACAGACTCTCAAACGGGCTAGCCTAAAAGGCGTCAGTGGCCAAATGGATGCCATGATGGTGGATAGTATTGAGACAGTGTAAGAGGGATGGACGTGCAGATGCATAAACAAAGCACCTGTAGTCCAGTTTTGAATGGAAAAGAGACTGGTACAAATGGAGGAGGGTGGTTCGATCTGCACCCAAGGAAGTACCATTGAGGACACGTAGGACATTGAGGGACAATGTACAGCGGGCTGCCAGATAAGACGTGGGAGGACAAAGAGTGTTTCCTATCTAGCATGAGCCCCAGGAATTTCGCAGTTTCAAAGAGCGGAAGAGCAACAGGCTCAAAATGTAAAAATGGTGGGAGAAACCAATTGCGCCACCATAAATTCATACAAACTGTTTTTTCAGTGGAAAAATGAAGGCCACTGTCAATGCTCCATGAGTAAAGACACCCAATGAGACAGATCCATGAAGAACTGCAATAGATGGCAAAATTATCAACAAAAAAAAAAAGAGCCAGAGGTGCCCAGCAGGAGACAGGCCATTATAGGGTTAATGGTGATAGCAAAGAAGATAACACTCAGGACAGAACCCTCAGGCACACTGTTTTCCTGGATAAAGGTGTCCAATAAGGCTAAACCCACATGGACCTTGAAAACTCAGTCTTTTAAAAATTCCTCAAGGAAATGAGGCAGGCGGCCATAAAAGTGCCATGTGTAGAGAGTATGAAAGATACCAGTTGTGATTTTCAAAGAAAACCATTCACGACATAGGTGGACAAAATGACGATATGGTCAACTGCAGAATGGCGTGCTCGAAATCCACACTGTGCAGTGGTTAGTAAATTGCGAGACTTATGGCACCATACCAGCCGGGCATGAATCATACGTTCCAGCACCTTGCAAACACAGCTGGTGAGAGATGGAGTGGTAGTTAGAAGGAAGGTGTTTGTCCTTACAGGTATGGGTACGACAGTGTCTTCATGCCAGCATATGTCCAGATGCGGTTGTACGTGTTAAACAGAAAGTGCTTGCCCACAAGTGAAATGTGCTGCAACATCTGAATGTGAACATTGTCTGGCCCTGGAGCAGAAGATCAGTATGAAGAGAGAGCATGATCTAGCCCCCTCATAGTAAAGGCAGCATTGTAGCACTCACGATTCTGAGACGAGAACGGTATCGCTCTACCCTCCCCTGCTCATTTCCGATGGAGGAAGGCAGGGTGACAGTGGGAAGAGCTGGAAATTTCCACAAAATGGTAGCCTAAGGTGTTGGACATAGCAATGGGTCCACAATGACACCATCTGCTACTGTCAGGCCGAAAATTGGGCAATGGATCTTGGTCTCAGAGAGCCGTTGGAGGAGGGGGTGGAACTATTAAAAGTGCTAGTGAATGAGATACAGCTAGCTTTTTTGCTGACCCGAAGAATGCGACAACATAGTGCATGCATCCGCTTACAATGAATGCAGTTTGCCATTGTAAGAAGACAGTTAAAAATGCAGAGAGTATGTCTCCGCACGTGAATTGCAATGCGGAATGCCTCAGTCCAGCAAGGGACTGGGACATGGCGTGGTAAAGAGGAAGTGTAAGGAATGGCATGTTCTGCAGCGGTAAGAATAATGTTTGTAAGATATTCCACCTGGTCATCCCAACTGGAGAAATCTTGTTTGTCACAGGTCGCCAGGGAGGAGTAAACCCACCAGTGGGCTGTAGTAAGCTGCCACTTGGGTGTGAATGCAGGTGGGGTAGGAGTCAGCAAATGGATAGCATACAGGAAATGGTCACTTGAGTAGGTGTCAGAAAGAACGGACCCCTCAAGATGAAGGGTAAGCTGGGCAGTGCAGGATAGGTCCAAATGGAAATAGGTTGATTATGAACATCACCCCATATGAGCAGCATGAATCTCCCATGAGATGGAATGCTGATCTTGGGGGGAGGCCTAAATGGAATGGGAAGAAATGGAAAAGCTCAAAGCGGTTGTGAAGACATTTCCTGAAGGCAGAGTACAAGTGGATGCTCCAATGTTAAAAGCAGCCATAAATCCCCTTTGTTGGATCAAAGGCCACAAACATTTGAGGAAAAAATGAAGGGGTGTCACCTCGGTGGCTGCCGAGAGCCAGTCTGCAAAGACTCGCTGCTACAGGGTACTGAGGTACGAGGATCCTGCTCCATGAGATCCACAGAAGCATCGGCTTTCTTGTGCTGTCAGCCTGCAGAGTCTAACACAGAAAAACGGTTGGTGGCGTGCACTGGCGACATGGAGGCTCGGTGGCCGAAGGTATCACATGGTGACACCGTCGAAGAGGCTCTTCGAGTCTGCGAAGGAGAAGACCATTTGTCTTTGGTGGACTCCTTCAAGCCTTTCTGGTTAGCAGGGGAAGACTTGGGTGTTGGTTGGCTGGAGGGGCACAGGGAGTCTTCACTGGAGTATTCCTTCTGTCCTTTCCGGTGTGCCAGTTGTGTAGCTGGTGCCTTTGCTCCATGAGCCAAGAGTTTGATGGCTTGTTGTACAGCTGGACGAGGTGACGGCGATGCTATCATGATGCTGGGTGATTTCACAACCTCAGAGCTGAATTTGAGGTCACACATCTGGATGAATATATCCTTCACAGAGTGAGATGTAGCAATAACATTACTATAAGTGCCAGACAGTAGAATGCATGGTTTGCGACTAGCCAATAACTTGTGAGCGACCGGGTAAGGAACTTTTTCCTTTACCCAAATCTCGTGGACAGCCAACTCATCAAGATACAGGGGACAATCTTGAGAGGCGGCGGCATGGTCGCCATTGCAGCTGACCCGGGGAAGGCAGACAATCACCCTCATGCGCATCCCTACCACATGTTACACATTTGGCCAGACGTCGACAAGACATTTGAGTGTGGTTGAAACGATGACACTGGTAGCAGCGCCCCCAGTTTCAGAATATGCAGTCGGTCTGTGATAACTTCATTGCCTGTGTTGATCTTGGACAGAAGCACCATCCTATCAATGGTTAGAGACAGAGTGCATATGGGCATTAAGGAGGCATCTATCTTTTTCATCACCTGATGGATAGCAATGACACCCTGAACAGAGAGGTATGTTTGGATTTCAACCTCAGTCAGACCGTCAAAGAGCCTAGTGTAAATAACACCATGGGAAGGTTCAGTGGGCCTTGACATGAACCGGACAACCATGGAGATGCGAAGTAGCAAGCAAGTGTTGTGCTTGAGAATCAGAAGTAGTCTTCAAAAGCAAAATGACATTCCATAAATGAGAGTGGGATTTCACAGGGCCAGCAAGTGCAACAACACCTTCCTGAAGAATAAATGGATTTACTGTTGTCAAGGACTGATCATCTTCAGTATATGAGACCATGAGGCACCACGGTGCAGCTGGAAGCATCTTTGAATCGTTAGCCTAATTCATTTTACATTTCGTAGATGTTGATTGTGAAGATTATTGGCTCATTGTGAGAGAATCCCCCATGATTGCCAGCGTCTCCGATGGCGCACTCCTTTCAACTGGCAGCCCCCTTCATAAGGGGGCGTACCCACCTTAGGTGATTGTTCGCACCTCAGGCCACACCTCACAAACACCTGACAGAGGGACCAATTAGCAATTTGGTATGGTAGCAGCTCAGGCAATCACCCCACCTTGGGCCTGACCTGTACCAGTGGGTGTGTGTGAAGTCTACCGGTTGGCCCGAGGCTAGGAACTACGCATTACCCAGTCACCTGTTATGTGTCAGACATGTGGACTGGCTTTCAGGAGTGCACAAGGAGGAAGAAGAAAAAGAGGAGCCCCAAATGCCAAAGCGGAGGAAGGAGAGGAGAAGGTGAATGAAGAAAGGAAAAGGGAATGATAAACAGTGGTGGGACTGTTCTTATGTCAGCAAAAGACAATGCAGGGCATTCCCAAGAACACCTTAGACATGTTCCCCAAGGGAGCGGAAAAACAATAGCAAGAGGATAGACATGCAACACGGAAGGGAAAAAATGCTACAACGGCTGTGGCCCTGTGGTAGCCTAGCACAAACTCACCAAAGAGCGGAGAGCTCCCTGAAGGGGTCCCTGATGGGCTTCAAAGTGTCTGCTGCCGTGATGTTGAACAGTGACAGACTGATTGGGTCTCCTAGTAGTACTCTGTTTGTGTTAAATTCTTGGATATGGTGATTTCGTCAGATATTTGGATATCATTGTATATTAGAATATCTGAAAGTACTTTCATTATTTGGTGTGTGGCACCAATTAACAGGTTGAATTTTTGGATGAATGTTTTTCTGATGAAGGCTTTGCTATATTTTTTCCCTGAATGTTTTAGTGTGTCTTGCACTTGCTCTATTAAGGCCGGTATTACACTATCAAATTTCTTTGTCAAGGATTTGATCAAAGATGTGATAAAATATTCCGTCAAATATATTTGACAAAGATCTTTGACATAGTGCTAGAAGGGGTATTACACTGTCATCATATTTTTTGTCAAAGTTCAAGATGGCTGACAACAACTTGTTATTAACCACAGCAGTTGCATGTACCACAATTGCACTGTGTGCACATGCGGAAGAGAAGCGGGGGGAAAAAAGGAAACATACCTGGGTGAAGCCGTGGGTTTTACGACGACACAATAAAAGCATTCAACAAAACTTGTTACGTGAGCTTATAGTGGCGGACGTCAAGTCGTACATCAATTACTTAAGAATGGATGAGCATACATTTCTGTATATGATCAATGAAGTGTATCCTCATATCACAAAGAACAATATTCACTTAACAACTGCTACATCTGCAGAAGACAGGCTCATTGTAACACATTACAGGAGAGGGTTAGGTTAGGTCAGGTCTCCAATCTTCGTAATCTAGTTTTGTATTCAGGGTGCCTCACGTTGTAAAGCGCCTCATCAGCTTCATACATCTCTATTAATTTTGTAGTTGTCGGCACACAACAATTGTATTTACCGGCAATGTTTATAAAAACACTACAGATGACAGAACGCAGCGATGCTAGCGCTCCATGTGGTAACATGTCACACTGCAGTGAACAGAAGACAAGCAACTTCTTTGATCAAATCTACAGTGAGGCCCTAGATTTGATCAAATATTGGACGACATTTGACAAAGTTCCCTATTACACCATCAAATATCTTTGACAAAGATATTGGACAAAGAAATTTGATAGTGTAATACCGGCCTAAGCAGTTCACTGCATGTAGGGTGCTTCTTCCCTTTATGGTTTTCTGGTATTTGGGCATCATTCTGGTATTTTTCCTGTGCTCATGCAGTTGTTGCATAGTTCCACATAGTAGTCTTCCACATGTGATAGGATTTCTTGAGATGTTCTGTTTATGTGCCATCTGAAGTCTTTTTGCCTTTATTATCACTTGGTATATTTCTTGTCTTGTTGTAGGGGTGTAACTTTCTATTTTTTCCGTTGTACTTTATCCACAGGCTGCTTCCTTATGTTGAAGGTTTAGGATGGATTTAAAGAGATTTTGCCATGTGGCCACTGAGATCCCTTTTCTTGCTGGTGGTCTTCGTTTTTTGAGTGCTATGAATGGGTCTCTCTGACAGTATTCTGCTCGTCACCTAGCCTCTTCTTCTATGTGGTCTACCTCCTCCTCCTCCTGCTTCTTCTTCTTTATTAGTGTTTCTGCCTGAGATACAGTGACAAAAAATGGTTCAAATGGCTCTGAGCACTATGGGACTTAACATCTATGGTCATCAGTCACCTAGAATTAGAACTACTTAAACCTAACTAACCTAAGGACAGCACACAACACCCAGCCATCACGAGGCAGAGAAAATCCCTGACCCCGCTGGGAATCGAACCCGGGAACCCGGGCGTGGGAAGCGAGAATGCTACCGCACGACCACGAGATGCGGGCTACAGTGACAGGTCATATTGCTGCGTTGTGGTTTTGGGTCAATGTAGTGTTGAAAGCTGTTTCTGCCATCTATCACAACACTTGTTGTTGAACCACGGTTGTGATTTCCTATCTTTTATTTCTATTTGATAGGATTGCAGGCATTGCATATAGTTCCACGGCTTCCATTGCCTGGTGTAAGTGTATCAGATGTCTTGCTTTTCTATTTTTGCTAGACTTTCTTTTAACTTCTCTCTGTCTAATTTGTCCAATATCCTGCTTGGCTTGGGTTTCGTTGTTCGTAATGGCCAATTAAATTCAAAAGTTGTTGTGACTGGTATATGTTTTCTTATTGGCACTACTGATGATGTCTAGATTACTTTCTGGTTAACTGCCTTTATGATTTCACCTACAAATAATATTAGGTCTACTGCACTGGTTCCATTGGGTGCTATGTAGATTTTCAGGTTGGATTTGTTATTGAAGACTACATCCTCTCCTCCTAGTGTTTCCAGGACCAGTTCTGTTTTGCTGTTTGGTTACTCTATCCTCTTTTCTCCATCTATTATTCTTTTGATTTCATTTTCTACCATCATTTATGGTTGAGCATATATGACTATCATATGACATGATTTGTTTTAACAATAATTGTATTTTCACCTCTTGTTATTTCCTTTATTAATCCTAGTTTAGGATGGTTGAAATTAATCCTGCTGGTCAGTCTGGAGTGTGGTGTGATAAAGAATGAAATCCATAATACCCTTTTTAGTATATTCTTCTGGTAAAAAAAAAAAAAAAAAAAGGTTTCTGTGAAAAATATGGTGTCATACTTTGCTAGTGTCTCTGTTGGTATCAATGGTATCAAGTTTTTTAGCCATCAATGTTCCATAGCAAAATATTTGTGTGTTTATTGCAGTCCTGCTCCTCTGTTGTGTGACTACCATGGGTGAGATGCCTAAAGCATGGACTGGTAACTTGCAGACAAGGGTTCCATTCCCGCAAATAGCAACTTTTATACATATAATGCATAGCAACTAGCCTGTTCATTGCTTTCGTAATGTTTCCCTTTTGTCTAGTCCCTGGGTGATGAAAAGAACCCAAATCCATGTCACTGATGGTTCCTCCGAATCTTCCAGCAACTTCTTGTGTGTTGTTGCATGGTATTCAAAAAGCAGACTACTATTCCTGCTCCCACAAGGTATATGCTCAAGGTTGCCAAAAGGCTAACAAATTGTACTATATTCGAACTGGAAAGTCAGAAGTGAAACACGCTCTTGATTATCCAGAATTTTCACGTTAGTTTACTTAGCTATGTAGCTCATGAATAAAAGCAAGAAGAAACAATAATTTATACATCAGCAGAACTCACTCTAACAACAGTAGCACAAAATTATGAAACATAGTCTTCCTATTGCAACTGTAACACTGTAACCAGCAGATGAGTCAATGGTAAACCACGGCTATGCTCACAAATTTACAGTTATCTGTAGTTGTGGAACGTTCCACACTATATATTCTATTGTTGAGTAATGTACTGCAAGGGGAATTTATGTGTTGTCATGGTGTTAAATCACCAGTAATTGTTGCAGAGTTCTGCCTACGTCACCAGCCTCCTGTTGTTATCTTTTCTTATTTGTCTTCTTGTACTGTCCTGAAAACAAGATGCTGAAGTAAATGTGCGTATTCTGCATGGCAAAACATCTAACATACCATTCTCAAACAATAACAAACTAATACGGAATGAAGTTTATTGCAGTACAGAAGAAGGTTGACAATTAAAAAGAAAAATAAGTAAAAATAGGCTGATCATTTAATTGGTGCAATTCAAAGGTTTTCTTGGTATTTTGTTACTGAATTCGGTTCTGGCTATTTGCAGAGTAAAAAAGAAAAAACTGAAGTGATACACGTCTGAACCAACAACTGCCCTTGACTTACAAGATGAACATGGCACCACATAGCAAACATTACCTCTCTGTCATTGCTCTGGTGGCAGTTAATGCACACGTTTCATGACATACAAAACCAGTTGAAACTTAAGTAAGGAACTGACCTTTTTAGGATCGAAAATTTAAATTTATGATCTCGGTGCCATATAAATGCCATGACTATTTAGATACGAAAACAGAATAGCCTAGTACAGAATTTGGCAGGATCACTCAGCACCAATCCGGTAAGTGAGTGAACGATCATGAGGTGCCAAACATCATCAACAATATTGCCAAGTCTCTTCTGCACTAGTAATACGAAGAACTTCACGCACAGCTTACAGCATCCTCACTGCCATCCACAGCCTGCTCCAAACTAGCACTCTGTGGAGCTGCGGTACCAGACATCGATCTAAGGAAATGCTTCAAACTGACAGATGATTACACCATTGAAAAACACTAATTAGCTGCACACATACCCTTTTCAGTTTGTAGCTAAAGCTTATTTTAACAAAACTAAAAATATGTATGAACTGCTTTGTCCAAAGCACCAAGAAAGAGTAAGATACTATGCACAGTTGACCTCAAACAGACTGTATCTACATTCAGTCTTGAGTCATACATGACTAAAGTATCAGTAATACCACAAAAATGTGTACATATTAAACATAATATACTTAACACATCAATGCCATGCAGCAACAAATCAAACTGTAGATTCACATGAAAAATGAATATATGGCTGCTGAAGTAGAAGCAAAACAGAAAAAACCTGGCAAATGTGCAGTTGTGCACTTTCATTCATTTTCAGCTCCAAATGTATATGTAATGCTTATTAACAAGCTTGTTTATTGTTTCCAAAATTCTTCCCATCTAATTTGATACTGAGGTGATGAACCAAATTTAGCTTCATGTCACTGATAGTAGATTCACATCTGTTCAGAGACTTTTTCTGTTTTGTTGGTTATGCAACTTAGTATTTACAAAGCAGAGGACTATGGCTATCCCTGCAAGGTTGCTAGGAGACGTGAAACACGGGATGCTAAGGTTCATCACTTAACTTGTAACAGTCAGCTCAATTAAAGTAGCAGCGAAAGCAAGTGGTAAGGTACAGTTTTCGCAGCAAAACTGGAACCAATTTCTAAATCAGCTACCATTGTAGAAAATGAAGACTTTACAACTATGCAGACAAGGCATTACTACAATAAAACACGCTCTCACTGCCACAATCATAGCTGAGGTAGATATCTCACAACCTGAAAGGCGACAAACACAGTCAAGTGAATTTAGCATGATAAATGAGTCCCATGCCCAAAAATAACTGTTATGACACAAATCACAGTTATGACAACAGTGTTGTCAAGCAATGGCTACAATATTCCAAAGTCTTGAGTATCTAGTGACAAGCAGAATTCATTTTTACAGCTGTAATCTTAAATTGTTTAGCTAAATTCACTTCACCTTCCCTTTTCATTTCTATGACTTAGCTGCATAATTCACATGTAAGCTGCGATACTGAGACAAAATATTTATTTTTAGACTAACGGAATATTGTACTTCATGCAAGTAGCTGTACTTCATATAAGTAACATCTGTTCTT
The DNA here is from genome assembly GCF_023864345.2 of Schistocerca serialis cubense. NCBI lineage: Eukaryota > Metazoa > Arthropoda > Insecta > Orthoptera > Acrididae > Schistocerca > Schistocerca serialis. The sequence continues at coordinate 918,805,148 of NC_064638.1, read as the reverse complement.
ATCTTTAACATTGTGTCATGAGGCTCATCAACCACTATTGGGATGAAAGAGACCTGCTGCCAGCAGTGTCTTGCTAGCTCAGTGTTTCTGCAAGTCTTGCCAAGGAAGGGCTGTGCAAGCTGTTAGTCATAAACTCGCTACAGACAAGAGCACTCAAAGTTCTTATTTTTCGTTTTATTTAATGAAGCAGCAAACTGCTCGAAGAAATTCTTTAACAAAATCTGAATAAAACCTTTACACAAACCCACTTCAGCAAGTTGTATTAACAGTCACAGATGTCTGCTTTGCAAATACTAAGCTGCAACACTATACAAAGGTCTCTGAAAAGTTCCGACTCAACTGTCAAGTATACAAATATGAGTTTTGTTTGTCATGTATGACCCATATGTCAGTGGAATAATTATGAAGTGAACAAATTTATTAATGTAGATCCTTCACACTAAATCTTTGTAATACACTGAAGAGTCAAAGAAACTGGTACATCTGCCTAACATCGTGCAGGGCCCCCACGAGCATGCAGAAGAGCTACAACACGACGTGGCATGAACGCCACTAATATCTGAAGTAGTGCTGGAGGGAACTGACACCACGAATTCTGCATGGCTGTCCATAAATCCGTAACAGTACGACAGGGTGGAGATCTCTTCTCAACAGCATGTTGCAAGTGATCCCAGATATGATCAATAGTGTTCATGTCTGGGGAGTTTGGTGGTTAGTGGAAGTGTTTAAACTCAGAAGAGTGTTCCTGGAGTCACTCTGAAGCAATTCTGGGTGTGTGGGTATCGCTTTGTCCTGCTGGAATTGCCCAAGTCCATCAGAATGCACAAAGGACATGAATGGATGCAGGTGATCAGACAGGATGCCTACATACATGTCACCTGTCAGTGTCAGGTCCCATATCATTTCAGTTCCAAACACTCCACACCATTACAGAGCCTTCACCAGCTTGAACAGTCCCCTGCTGACATGCAGGGTCCATGGATTCATGAGGTTGTCTCCATACCCATACATGGCCCTCTGTTCGATATAATTTGAAACGTGACTCATCCAACCAGGTGACACGTTTCCAGTCATCAACAGTCCAATGTTGGTGTCGACAGGCCCATGCCAGGCTACGGCTGTGTGATGCAGTCATTAACGGTGCACGACTCTCTTCTGAAGGCATTTGTCTCAAGTGCAGCCTTATAAGGAAGTAAAATGTGGGCAGTAAGTAGTTCTCACAAGAAGAGTATAAGGCGATTGAAATGCAGTGCTAAAGAAGAATACTAAAATTTAGATTAGTATATTGTGCAACTAATGAAGGGGTACTGAATACATGTGGAGAAAAAATAAATCTGTGGCACAACTTGACTAAAAGAAGGGATTGTTTGGTAGGACACAGTCTGAGACACCAAGAAATTGTCATTTTAGTACTGGAGAGAGGTGAGGGAGGATAAAAACTGCAGAGGGAGACCAAGAGATGAGTACAGTACGCAGGTTCAAATAGTTCTGGGGTGCAGTAGTCACTAGGAGATGAAGAGGTTTGCACAGGATTGAGTACTGTGGAGACCTTCATTAAAAACCAGTCTTTGGACTGAAGAGAACAACAACACAAACTTCTTTATAAGAAAGGTGATGAGAAAGACTTACATAATTATCATCCAATTTTGTTACAGGCATCTTTTTCCAAAATATTTTTGGAATAATGTACTCAATAGTTATCCCACATTTTAGTAGAAACAACTAATGTAGTTTACCACAGTTTGGATTCCAGAAGTGATGCTCAACTGAGAATACTATTCACACACACTGTATTTTTCTGCATTCTTTCCAAGGCAATTAACTGCATAGGTCACATTACCTTCTTAGAAAAACTTAAAGTTTATTGTACCGATGACTTTACACATAACTGATTTGAATCATACTTAAAAAATAGAATGCAAAAAGTTGTTATGAATAATTCAAACTACATTGAGATGATAGAAAATTTTAGTGACTGGGGAGAAATCACAAAGGGAGTCCCACTGGGTTCAATTCCAGGTCCACTCTCATTCTTTATATATGTGAATGACCTTCAACATAACATTGGCAAAACTGGCACTTTCTGCAGACAATATGCATGTTATAATAAATCCTACTGGAGAAAAAGCAGCAGAAGAGATTGTTAATGAGTTTTTCAAAGAATTATTAAGTGATTCACGCCCTAGATTTTGAAAAAGCACACCATTTTCAGTACTGTACAACAAATGGTCATACCAACAATGATATCACACATCAACAAGTTAATGTGGTATAATGTGCCAAATTTCTGGGCGTAAATACTGACGAAAAACTGAAATGGAAGTTGCACATTACTGTGCTTCTCAAAAAACTGAGTTCATCAACTTTTGCTATTTGTATAATTGCTAGTCTCCAAAACCAATGAATCAGCATCGTGATATTTTGCTCATTTCTACTCAATAATGTCTTACAGAATAATTTTTTGGGGTAACTTATCACTTCGAAAATACTGACCACACAAATGTCAGCAGTAACAATAATATGTGGTGTTTATCCACTCGTCATGTAGGTACCTCTTAAAAGAGTTAACCATTTTAAGTGCACCATTAGAATACATATATTCCCTAGTGAAATTCATCATAAATAATCCGTGACAATTTGAGAAGAATAGTGATGTCCATACTTACAACAGTAGAGAACACAATGCCCTTTATTACCATTTAATAAAGCTGTTTGGCTCAGAAAGGAGTTCAATACACAGCAACAAAAATTTTTGATCATTCACCAAATAGCATAAAAGTCTGACAGGTAGCAAACCAACTTTTAAATCTAACATAAAATCATTCTCCTGGACAAAGTCTTCAGGTCCATGGGCGAATTTATATTTAAAAACTGGTAGCCTGTAAGAACAAAAATATTGTGTTTTTAAGTATAGTCACATCAGTAGGACTAAGGCATAGTAGATTAACACTAATCACGCATACATATTCTGTAAACAGACTCGTTCCATATCAATTAGATGAAAGAAGGATTCCAATGACCTATTGAGCACTTAACAAACTAACCAACCTGAAAACTGTGTGGAGCAGTTTTGCCTCTACATTTATATATGCATCTAAATTTATAAGTGAAGTGCACGGTAGAATGTACTTCCCATTGTCCCACTTATTAGGGCTCTTTCCATCCCATTTGTGTGTGGAGCCCAGGAAGAATGATTGATTTAGTGTCTCTGTACATGCTGTAATTAATTGAATCTCATCTTTGCACTTTCTATAGTAGTAATATGTAAATGGTTGTAGCATACTTTTAAATCTACAAGCGACTACCATTTTTCAGCATCTCGGTTACAAACTCCCACACTCCAAATAAGCCTGTACCAATAAGTGCTATCATTCTTTGTATACATTAGTGAAGTCCTATTTGGTATGGATCCCACACACTTGAGCAACAGCCTACAACAGGTTGAATGATACACAGCAACAATCTCACCTGATTTTATTTTTCCAGTCCTGCCAGTGTTTCGAGTTCACCACCTGTTTTACTCGCAATGGGGCCTATGTGACCATTTTTTCCCAACAAACTGTCACACCCAAGTATCTATAAGAGTTGATCAACTCCAATTGTGATATATTCACACTACAGGCATAGGACATCATGTTTTTTTCATTTTGTGAAGTGCATAATTTTACGTTTCTAAACATTTAAAGCAAGTTGCCAACCTTTGTACCACTTTGAAATGACTGCAAAAAGAGTTTACTTAATGCTGTCCACCACGTCATTAATTTATGGTATGAACGACAATGGTCCCAACACACATCCTTAGGGCACACTTAAAATTTCTTCCAAATCTTTCAATATTTCACCATCCAAGACATCATGCTGTGTCCTTCCCAACAATAAATCCTCACTCCAGTCACAAATTTTGTTCGATACCCAACATGTTCATACTCTTATTATTAAGCATAGGTGTAGTCTTACCGAGTCGAATACTTTTTGTACGTCAAGAAATATTGCACCTACCTCACTGCTTTGACCCATGGTTTTAAATGCATGTGAGAAAAATGCCCTGAATGCTGATATCTGAAAGTACAGGAGAATTTAATAGGAAGGGGAAAAAGAAGAAGAAAAAGGAATAAAAGCACATAGCGGGTTTAACAGGACTGACATTTTTGAAATCCACGCTGGTGGACATAGAGGAGGTCATTCTGTTTAGATACCTCATTATGTTTGAGCTCAGCGTACGTTTTGATGGAAGATCCTAAAACAGATGTATGTCAGTGATACTGGACAGTAGTTTTGTGGATATTTACTGTCCTGCTTGTAAAAGTGAGTGATCTGTTCTTCTTCCAACTACCAGGCACAGTTTTTCTGTTCATGGGATATATTGTATACTACGGTTAAGAGAAGGGCTATCTCTACAGCAAATGTAATATAGTATGTGTCACAGATTAGATTGGGCCTTGTACAATTTTAGCAATTTCAGCTGTTTGACAATACCATCGACAGAAATATCACACACGATTCATTTTTGCAGCAGTGTAGGAGTTTACCTGCAACACTATTCCTTGGTCTTCCTTCACAATGAAAAATTTGAAAACATGAGTTCAGCATTTCTGCTTTTGTTTTGCTACCCTCAGTTTCAGTTCCCGTGTCATCCATTAGTGCCTGGACACTTTTGTAATACCGACAGCTTAGACATATGATCTGAATTTCTTTGGAGTGTGAGAAGTCTTTCAATAAGATTCTGCTATGATAGCCATACAAGTTACACAAAAATTATCTATCACACTGTTTTTAGCAGATTACCATCATCAGACAAGAGAGAGAGAGAGAGAGAGTTAATAATCATTCTGCTACAGTATGTCTCCTTTTCTTCCACAAACACATCAATGCCCACAATGTTTTGGAAAAGAAGTTCATGTAACTAAGTTATTAAGGAGATACTGGTGTCTGTATGTCCCTTTTATGGGCAATGTCCATAAAAATAATGAAGGAAACCAATATTGGTTAGGCAAGCACTCCCCCCCACCCCCCCCCCCCACCCAAAAGTTTGTGAGAGATCGCAGAGAAAGGTACTTGCCGATGGAACAAATCATTAGATATAGAATTCAAATAATGCAACGCAGACATATATTTTACAGGATTCAGAGGTCAACCAAAAGCTAGAATACAGTCCATCGGCTTTGGTTTGTGATGTAACTGTGTTGTGCTGTGTGACATCATTGAGGCTTGGCTTGTTTAAAGTGGATCGTTTTTGCAGAGAGCATGTCAGAGTAAACAGTGGTGCACTCTAGTGTGCGATGCTCATGTTTCTAAATTGTTTACGAGAGATGTTAGTGCAGCACTGGATTTAGTGCTGTTACTCAGTGTTTTGAGCACTTGTTTTTGTTGTCTTATCAGTGAGTTATTTGAATGTTGTTCATTATTGGCTTCTGATTTGTTTTCAGTTTTGAAATTGTTGGGCTGTTGTGTTGTTAATGGTTACAAGTTGTTTCCTTTTTTGTGTGTATTTTGTATGGTACTAGGTATAGATCTTACAATGAAATTTAGTAGATTTGTCAGCTGTGGGAAAGTACATTTTTTGTATTTTTGGTCTCCATAGTAAGGAATGTAGTGTGATTCTTTATGTATCTAATTTTCTTTGAGATGTGGGTATCTAAATTCATGCTGAATTAGTTTTTTATGATTTTGTGGTTTGTGTTGGTAGGTGAAGTTTGTATTTAGTAGTTTACAGTGGTGAGTATCAGGGAGTGTGCTGTTGTTGTTGTTGTTATTATTTTGGTCTCATTAGGTTCTGATAAGAGTTAGTTCTAATAGTTGTGGGTTCTTGGTATCACTTTCTTCGTTGAATACACTTGAAATAGAGGTGACCACCCTCTCAATGCCATCACAGATCAAAGTTGATACTGTCACAGATCAAAGCCAATGGGTGGTATCTCAACTTTTTGTAACTTCTTTCCAAATTTATTAAAGCTTCAATAAACACATCATTGTACACAATCTAGTGTGTGTAGAAACGAGATCATTTTGATGTTATGTAGAAGGCAACAGTGTTCCTCTTCCATTCACTTTTATTTCGCCACCTATGCTTTCCATTTGCATATCAAATTAATTTGATAATGCCCTGTTAGCTTCGTGACCAGGTGTGGCCAAAAGAAGCACATCCCCTTTAGTTACATTGCACCAACTCGTGTCTTAATATCTATTACATACAACTCACTCTTCTGTTTATGTATTTACACCTCAGAAAGTGGGACTAGTGTAGCAGGGGATACAACCCGTCGGCTTTGGACAATGACGTCACAAGTCGCCCAACGAGAAGCGATTCTTCTTAGTGTTGTAGCTCCCTTCAGTAGCTGATAAGTGTTTTTTGGCTTTTTTAAAAAAAAAATCTCACGAGATAGAATAAACAGATCTACTTTATTAAGCAATCAGTAAAAAAACGAAACTGAAACATAACAGCAAAAGCGAAAATGGTAAACTGCTCTCTGGCGACTTGGGACGTCATTGTTCAAAGCCGATGGGTTGTATCCCCTGCTACACTAGACCCCAGAAAGTTAGGTCAAATTCAAAATATATCAAAATTTTCTACTCTATACTGAAAAAGCATAAAAGATTGACTTCATTACTTTGCAGGAGATGAACTTGTTATAATGGCAACCTCAGCAGTCGTGCCAACACCTTTTGAAGTTTCCAATGTTTCCTTTTGTTCAATTTCATTGCGCAACTTCTCATTCTCATTGTCAGTTGTCATTGCCAAAAGCTGGTCAATGGTTGCATCTACAGCACCTTGATTTGCCCTTAGGACTGCCTGTGTGCAGAAGGATAAGAACATATTTAAGTTCATGCAAAGCTGACCACTATTGAAACAGCTTTTAGCACAACTGTTTATTAAAAGGAGAACAAATAAAACCTTTATGCCATTAACCTCAATCATTGGGAAAAAAGCCACTGAACAACACAACAAAGCATCTGGTACCAGACTAACCACAAATAAATAATCTGCTGTTCTCTTGGCTCTCTACAGGCAAACTACAAAAATTAAAATTACTTTTATTCTGTACGAGTGACAGCATTAACTTCCTGCATGATTCAACACACATTAAAAATAGCCAACATCTTCAAAAGACTTTCATTGACAAAGCAGCAATGATTTTTTTTCTTTAATCTCAAAACATAAGGTCTAATTAATGAAGTTTCAGAAAGTCTACCTATCTTTGCAGTAACTCCTTTCCTAAATAAAATAAAAAAACCAACAACAGCATTTATTATGGTCCAAAGCGAGATGCCTAAAGAGTAAACTGCAAGTCGCAGGCTCTTGTAAAATGAGAAAAGCTAGTGATATTTACAAATATTATGAACGCCTCTCATAGTTAAAAATTAAATTTCATTTCGACACAAGATCCTAAAAAACCTGCTTGTTGACTGAAATTCATGAAAAATCAAGATACCACACCCCTCATTCTTATTTTGCTTCTATTGCACAGTACTGTATTAATCTACAGTCTCCCCCTGGCTCTTATTCTTGTCCCTGCCATTAACTGGACAGGAGGTCAATGACAATATTATGTTATACAATAAAAACCATCATCAGATCAGAAATATATCTTCGATTTCTACCTCTCTTGGTTCTGTTCCAATTCACCAACTTGTAATTTTCATTCAGCATGTACTATGTCTTACTCACAATGTTTTCGGTGAAATAAATGGGAAGGAAGCATAGTCTGGGACGATAACATACTTTTTTTGTTACACATCAGTACTAGTACCCCACTGATAGTACTAACTGCTTCTGCATTTTTAACAGAGTTCTTATGATATACAAATTCAAATTAAACTTTTTACCTCTATAACTTCATCGTCCATATCTGGAAACATTGTTCTGAAGTCTGCCATGGCTTGGTGGAATTCCAATTGTGTGGTTGGCTGTTGAACTGTGGCCATCGTGTAATCGGCGAGTATGTAAAACCTACTTTTCTCATTAAGTTAATGTTTCACATTGCCTTAATATATCTTGTGATTATGTTCCATATGAGCAAAAACTGCAAAATAAAACAACAACTGTATCTGTTGTAAACCTTAGTAAGGCAAGACTCAAATACTTTATTGTGTAATACAACAGATGACAGCTAACCCTGTATCACGCTACGGACGATCAGTGTTGTGAGAATTAAGGAGACGCATTTCCGACATCAGTTGCTGGACAATTCAAGTAAAGAGCAAATTAAGTTTGCTAAGATTTTAATCCTATAAGGTCAGTTATCGAACGAACTTCAACCGTTGGAAGTAACAGTCAGCTGTAAAAATGCAAACATATATTCAAATAAATGACTCATTTTCAATTTTCTTTCAATGATACGTGGAATTCCTGCAAATATGGCCTCATTTCGGACATTAGTTCAATAAAATTCTACTGAACTATACAAATTTTAGCGATGTATACACGAACAGCCATTTTTTTTAACGCTGCTCATCAAAGCATTCTAGCTTCGCAGAGACTCCCGCAAATACTGTGCGTGAAAAAGTGCGGATCATAACGGAGCGGCTGCTTCCCTAATTGGCTGCTGTTTGTGAACATGCAACGATCACGTGCGGCTGCAAACTGCGGATTTCGTAAACCGATTTTCCATTACCGTTTCTGAGCGGTCATGTTAACACTTCAAAATTGGTTATGGAAATGCGCTTCAAGTTTCGGGTAATATGGAGGGAGTGGCTTTTTGTGTAGTGAAGGATAAATATAAATATTAGATTCAAGCTGTTTACACCTCGTCTGATTGAAGAGAAATAGCGACTGTGCTGACTAAATCATAAACTGTAAAACCGGGTTCACACAAGCAACAAAAGTATCGCGACAGCTAGTGGAATACTCCAATTGCATTGCAGTTGCATGTGTAAACTCAGAGCTTTTAGTAGGGAAAAAGCTCAGCTTGGTAGTACCACAGTCTAACCTGTGGTAGTACTTCGTTGCGCACTTTCCTACCACCACTGCTCCCTGGTGGCAGTAGATTAATGTTTCGAAACACGAGCATTCTGTCGCAGTTATCGTGGTGTATTTGCTGCTGTACACCATTGGATTCCAGTGAACGATGGCCGGCACGTACACTTTCGTACAGTCTTTTTGAACGAATAAAGAAACTTAATGTATTTAACCGAAAAAGCGAGTCGTATAAACTCGTAATTTGTGAGACCAAGCATCGTATAAATTGTGGATTATACGCAGGAAATAGTTCCACAGTGTAATATGGCAGCTGTTAAACTAATAATTGTTATTTGAAAAGCCTGTGTTGTAATAATAAAAATAGGAAAAATAAATAAATATCACTAAATATTATTGAATATTCATATGAAGACACGTTTTTGCCGGATATAATATGACTGCATTATTAGAAATGTTATGTGCTTACTTGAATTTTTCTTGGCTATCGGACTTCGCTTACATTTGAATTGTAATTCCAGGCAGTGAAATCTGGGAACACCGGCGCTTGTCATAATCTATAAAATCCTCCTTGTATGATTTTCACTTCACTTCAACAAAGAAAGAATACTTGATACTGTTGTTCAATATACCATTATTCATGCACACATATGATACATAAAACTCGTAACATTCATATTTAAAATCGCACATATTGATCGTCCTTCTACATACTAGAGTGTGTGTGTAAAAACAAAAAACTGAGCAATAAAATTGAACGAATATTTTTTCATTTGAGTGGGCCTTACTGCACATTCATAATTAACGTCTTTGCCAATGCTTATGACCGATCGGTGTTTCAGTTTTTTGTTTCCTAATAAATCTTAATTTTACGATATCCTGGGGGTCTCTCACCATGTAGCCATACATGCCTTTATCGACGAATATAATCATATTCCAAAATCTTGGAAGAATTGCGCGTCTGCCGATGTTTTTTACATGCCAACTGTTGGCTTGTTTGCCATTTGTAATCTCCCTCCTACTTCCCTCTTCCATCGATTGTCCACATTAGACAATGCTTAGTCCAAGTAATTAATAAGCAAAGTCTTCTACGAAGATTCGAGAGGAGCGAAGATTGCAATGAACCTTCACGTTTACTTAGCTTGTCATATTGAGATGGCTCCAGTTCTTCTTGCCTAGGGGCCTGATTCTTAATGCTGAAAATCTAACATCAAGTCCTCATGGTTGGTTTTAACTGAATAAATTAGAAGATCGTTGGTGCAGAATATTTTTTTTTTTACGGAAATATATTTGCCACTGATTTTCTCACGTTTTAGTATATCATACAGGATTTGGATTTTTCACATTAACGAAGCCGAAATTACATTGTTCACACCAATTATACAAAAATACGTCTGATCACATCAGAGACAAGTTTAAGACTCTCGCACTCTGTGAAAACAACAATATTCCAAAGGGTATACAATTTTTCTTACAAAATCAATTCCTACTACTTTTCCTTACATTATTAATTTCATCTCGTTGAATCGGATGTACTGCTGGTGGTCTGCGTTTTTCTAACACAATATATCGACGTCCTACATCGACGTCTTCATTAGGTGCTTCCTGTGACTAGAAATTGCGTTAGGAAAACGCAGACCACCGGCAGTACACCCGATTCGACGAGATGTCACAAAATTGCCAGGAAAGTCTAAGAAATTACATTATTAATTTCGATTATCATTTCATAAATCAATCTAGAAATAAACATAGTAAATGGTGCAGGATTGTGTAATAGAAATTTTACGTGTTCAAATAATTCTAATTTCAAATGTTTCTAAAAAAAATGTTAACTGTACATTCAAAACTCGTACTTATCGATTATGACATCGATATTAAAATATTTTATAAAGTAATTCCTTTTCATAAATTTTAGCTTGAAATATAACATACTGTGTATAAAATTATACGAAAGTTTTCAGAATAGCAGCTGAGATAATACTGACCCATCCAAAATTCGAAAAATAATACTGGTATCGACAACTACTTTTGAGGAAAAGTAGTGTAAGAGGAGGATGTCCCACAAGCCACAAGCTGTGTCACCACATAAGATGCGTGTGTGACCCTGGCTTAATAGCTGTTTTCCATGCGCCATATTTAAGTGGGCTAGCAAATCCGTTTCAGCCCTTAACATTTAAACGCGAGAGTGAAAATCGGTTTCCGAAATTCGGTTTTCGTCCTCCAGAAGATTTGTCCCATATAAACGTGGTGGATCTGCCTGAGCACAGAATCTTTCAATTTAGAACGCAAGATCTATTTACACTGGACAACACAGTCAAATGTTGATGTTTTTCTTTAAAAAAAACGTGATGGCAACACTATGCCACTTCACTTAGCCTCGTAACAAACTGTGAACTGATGTTGTAAATAAATAATATTTATTTATTTTATAATGTCAGAATACATACATCACATATTTAAAATAATACATACATAATTTCATTCTGGTACTATAAGCATTATCAGTTTTCTACAAACATGTGGTATTTAAGTACACACATTTTAAATGCTTTGTGGCCAATACTTAGCCACCTTCCAGGCTTCTTGAGTAGTTGCCACCATTTCTTTTAGTGAGCATGTAGCTGGCCACAGCTTTCAGGTGAGGAGATGATACATGGTTTGCTCTTCTCCGAATGTTTCACAGGATGGCGTCACATGAAAATTCTCATTTCTTCAGGTTGATATTGTGGTCTTGGTTACACCAGTCATTTAGTCTGGATGCTGAAGACTGTTTAATGCAGCTTCGCCTTGATTTGAGTCAGACAGTTTGTGGTGAGTACCCACACATTTCTGCTTTTTTCTTTACTTCTTTTTAGTTAGGCGGAAGATTCACAGCGGATAATGTCTGAGGGTGGGAGACCTGTTAGACCATTGGTTCCCACCAGTGATCCGCATGAGATATGGCCTGTAAAAGACATAAAATTGCGAATTTTTATTAGTTTCAGGTCATTAAGGACTTTTTAGGCGGATTGTGCAGGGCCATATTCCTGGTGCACAGTGGCAAGCTTGAGTGGCTAGGGGGATGGAAGGGGGGGGGGGCGAGCGATTGCTGTCACAGCATAGTGTGGGCTGTGTCAGTGATTCTGTTTGGATGTTTAGTGGTTCGACGGCATCAGTAGTTTAACTGACCTGTCAGCATTCTTGTCAGTTTATGACTAATGTAAAAGAGGTAAGTACTCATTTTTCTGAGTTAAACACTTTAAATCAAAAATAGGCATTAGAAAAGGAGTTACAGACACGAGTAAAACCATGTAGGTGTGTATTACAAAAGTACACTACAGTTAGGTACATTTTGTTGAGTATTTAATTAGAATATCACATTACAGAGCGATATATAACCCACACATTTGTAAAAATGTATGTGTGCAAGCTGCATCACATCTCTTCCTAAGCTACTGGACCAATTTCAACCAAACGTATCACTTACTGTGTAGAAAGAATAGCTATGGGGGTAATAACCACCTACCTATCAAACAGATGGGGTGAAAAAGCAATGTATCTCACAACGTGTGAAAACTCAGAATTTATTCATCAATTACTTGAGAATGAGAGCACTTAGTGACTTGCAGCTGACTTTGCACACAATTGCAGCCCTTTACAAAACTTTTTCTCGCTGACAACCTCCAAAGAATGGGGAAAAGAAAAAAGTTTATTGCTTAATATGTCTTCAATGTTTGTGCAGTAAAACTCTCACATCAGACATGAAGTTTTATTACTTCTTTTTTATTAACATCATTTGTGACACATTTTGCAGACAGTATGCACGTATACCAATGAATGAACTTCCAAAGCTATATCATTGTACAACACACAGTTCAGGAAACATAAACACTGATATATGTGAACACTGCCGCATCATGCATGAGTTTTAAATTTATTATCTCTTTGCTACTAACTGTATTAGCGATACACTTCGCAGGCAGTATCCACCTGTTTCACTGAATGTACCTCCAAAATTATATCATTGTACTACCCATATTTTACGAGATGTGACGTCATACACATTGAGCAGCATGAAAACGAAAATGCAAGACGAAATTTGCTAGTGATATACGTGAAAGATGTGTACAAATTTGTGTGAAATATGCTCAATATATGTGGAATATTTGTGACATGCGCATATACAGGCAAAACACTGGGTAAAAACCTCCTCTGAAACAGATGGATCGGTTTCAGTCAAACTTGGCTTACATATCACTTACTATTTGGAAAGAAATACTGTGGTGGTGAGAATCAGCAACCTCATGTTGAGGTTGGGGGTAATAATATGGAGAGAATAGGGAGGGTGTTGCAGGCACGGACAGACAGGAAATGGGAAGGTGTAAATGGAAACAGATATGGGGGAGGAGGAGATGGATAGAGAGAGGGAAGGGGGAAATGGACAGAGGAAAGCTAGAGTAGGAGAGGGACAGAGAGAGGAGGTGGAGGAGATGGACAGAGGAGGATGTGGATAGAGGGGGTGAGAAGAAGACAGAGGGATTGGAAAAGGGGACTCAGAGGGGGAGGAAGAGATTAACAGAGGAAGAAGGAACAGGTGGACAGAAGGAGGAGGAGCAGATGGACAGAAAGAGTGGGGAGGAGCAGATAGACTGAGACAGGGGAGAGTAGCACATGGACACAGAGGAATGTGGAGCAAAAGGACAGAGTGAAGGGAGAAGAATATGGATGAATAGAATTGGAATAAATGCATACCTGGACAATGCTAGAAAATAAAAATATTAAAAGCACATTTATTTTTAATTTATTTATTTACTTTGCTATGGAAAATATATCATTTTTATGCATTACCTTGTTATGCTTATACTCGATTTCATTCACATAATTTTCAGAAAATTGTGCCTTACAGAAAATATGACAGTAGATAAAGTACATTTGAATTTACGGAGTTGACAGCATCACCCACTGACCGATCTCACACTGTGGCATTCTTGGTGCACGGCCCAGTGCTCATTTATTTCCCCTCTGCACTCTGTTCCAGATTTGCCCAATCAGTCTGGCAAAGTCCTTAACAGACTCTCTGGTCTACCCTTTCTTCCTTTTCAATATGTTCAATGCTGATGGCATTTTATACCATATATTCGTGTTCTGCATCACCATAAATGTCATCCTTACCATATCAGTCTCCACCAAGAATTAAATGGCACTGATTGTATGTGTCACATTGAATTCTGCTGATGGGCACAACTTTAGATTCAGAGGTATGACACACTTACTAAATTGAATTACTTACTGACGAGGCTACATTCACGAACTATGGAACTGTTAATGTGTATAACATGAATTATAGGGCAACTGAAAATCCATGTTGGCTGTGGGAAGTTGCACACCAAAAACCATGGCCAGTGAATGTATGGTGTGGGATTCTGGAGGACAGAATTAGAGGCCCCTATCTCATCGAAGGAAATCTTAATGGTAGGAAGCACACCACATTCCTGCAAGAAACATTAGGTCTGTTATTGGAAGAAATACCTTTAGAAACAAGGAACAGAATGTTGTATCAACACGATGGGTGTCCGGCACATTTTTCTCTGATGGCTAGTAATGAGTTGCAGAGACAATTCCCAAATCGTTGGATTGGATGAAGATTTGCGACAGAGAACTGTCAGAGCATGTGCTTTGATAAGTGCCGAAGTGATAAGGAATACCACTCAATCCATGATAAGGAGATTGCAGCACTGCACTGATACCAGTTGTTATCACTTTGAACACCTTCTGTAAATGGACGTTCGTGCTATCTTTGTGATGTTCATTGACCTTCAAAGACCTTACTGCTACACATCATTGGTTTCATCTCGGTAACCACTATCAGAAAATAAGTATCAAACTATAGCACCCCATTTAAAGAATCAAAAGTTGACCTTCATATCTCTGAAGCGACCCCACCTAGCGACGAAAAATCAACGTCATATTTGGGGCCCCATTGTCCCATGAAACGTTTGTCCCACAAACTTTTCATCTCCTATCATACTATCAGTTATTCTTGGTGGCAATAGTTAGTAACTCATGCTGTAGATCAAGCATTAAAACAGGAAGATGCCATGAAATATGAAGAAAGAAGCCAAATAGAAACAATGAACAGTCCAAGCTTGCGATGTGCAGCATCAAGCATATTTGTATAACTAAGAAGTCATGGTTATGTGGTTACAATGTTGGACAGTAGACCCATGTAGTAGGTTCTCGCTCACTTTTCATTTTCTGCTAAATGGGTATTCTATAATTAACTCTTCAGGCCCAGCTCACGAAAAAAAATTAATACAAAGAATATTTTTTTAACATCACATTCACCAATTTTTACAAATAATTAGTTTTTTCATACAAAAGGTGAACATAAGAAAATGAATTTTATAAATTCTTTATAAAAGGTGAACATAAGAAACTAAAATGTAATATTGTTTTATAGAAGGTGAACATAATAATATAAATTAAATGCATTATGGTTAATGTAAAAAAGTGTCTGTTATTCTTTGAATTCTGTAATAAGAAGATATAAAATAAAATTAATAATCAACTCATTTTTAATTTAATAAGAAAATCTTAGGTATGATTAAAGAAGTGTCTCTAAATAGGTGCATTATTAATGAAAATTTTTTATATTATTCTTTGAATTTCCAGCAAGTGTACTCATCTGCCCTGCAATAATAAATTCACTATGAAAACTTCCACTTTGTGAAATCAATATCACTTCTAACTCAATTAATTTGAATTAAATAACATAGAAAAACTTTAGAAATGAATATTTTTGTACCATGTTCAAGAGTTTTCAAAAATAATCAGTTTTCACACAAAATGTGAAACTAAGAAAATAAAATTTAATATTTTTTATAAAAGGAGAATGTAGGAAAAAAGAATTTAATATTGTTTTACAAAAGGTGAACATAAGCAAATAGAATTTAATATTATTTTATAAAAGGTGAACATAAGAAAATAAATAAAATGCATTATTGTGAATACAAGAAATCTATTCCATTCTAATTCTTTATTCTTTATCAGCAATAAGATTTTTTTGATCTGTTGTATCTGATATGTTTTTAGAGGTAAGACTTATTTACAGTGTTACCACAATTACATGTAACTTTTATTTTCTGATGTATTGATACACATTCTTTACAAATCTAACAAAATCCATCTTTTCGAAATTAATTATTATGAAATTCATTAATATTCTTTTTCTCTAAGTAGTCACCACGCCGCTATAGCTGTTTGGTATTGTCCATTCCAAGATTACAAAATATAATAGGAAAAATAAAAATTCATTCTCAAAAAAGCAAATTTTTATGTTTTTATTTTCTTATGAAAGTACTTCAAAATGAAATGCAAACAATCTCCAAAGAGATTCTTGAGTTTCTCCTGGCGTATTTGCTAATCAAAATATAATTATAGTTTGACGTGAAGACTACTGAACTTTTTAGGCATGTCTTGACTTCCACGTATTTTCTTTGTACTGGAGAATACTACGAACAAACGGAGGGAGTCGCCATGGGTAGCCCACTCTCACCGGTGGTAACGAATTTGTACATGGAGAACTTCGAGGAGGAAGCCCTGTCGTCATCCGAATGGAAACCTAATTGCTTTTTCTGTTACATGGACGACACGTTCGTCATCTGGCCACATGGTATGGATAAACTCCTTGACTTCCTTACACATCTAAACTCCATACACCCCAACATCAAATTCACTATGGAGACTGAAACGGAGGGTAAATTACCTTTCCTTGACGTCTTGATCAAGAGAGGGGCTGACGGCACCCTAGGTCATGTGGTGTATCGGGTGACAATGCACACTGATCTGTATTTGCACGCAGACAGCTGCCATCACCCTTCACAGAGGAATGGGGTACTTAAAACTCTAGTACATAGAGTGCGCACTATCTCTGACGCAGGGAGTCTACCCCAGGAATTGGAACATCTGAGAATTGTATTTCGAAAAAATGGGTACTCAGAGTGGCAGATTCAACGTGCTCTCCGCCCAACCTCTACAGCACAGCCTGTGGAGATGGATGAAACCACGAGGGAGGAGGTAGGACACTGCGTTTATTCCATATACAGGCGCACTCTCAGGGAAAATCGCTCGCATTTTGAAGAAACACCGGGTCGGAACTGTGTTTTGTCCTCCGAATAAAACTCGTGCACTGGTGGGGAGCGCCAAAGATGACCTCGGTTTGAGAAAGGCCGGCGTGTATCAGATTCCTTGTCAATGTGGCAAGTCGTATATTGGTCAGACGATGCCGTGAACACCAGAGGCACACTCGATTGATGTATCCGAGCAAGTCGGTGGTCGCTGAACATTGTTTGTCGGAAAATCACGCTATGGAGTATGAACGCACGAGGATTCTGGTACAGACGTCGAGATACTGGGACAGCGTTGTTAGAGAGGCAATCGAAATTCCCACCAATGACGACCTCATAAACCGTGACTGTGGCTATAATCTTAGCAAGGCTTGGGAACCAGCGATTGGGTTAATCAAGAGTAAATCGAGGAAACGTATAGTTGTGACGACCACGGCGGACAAAGCCAACACACCGACGTCATCTCAGACGCCATCGCAATCTGTTCCACCGCGCGACCGTGGCGCGGGGCGCGGACAGCGGAGGGAGCACGCCGCGGGCCGAGGGTAATTAAATCGGCCGCAACCGCGACCGAACTCAGCTCCCTCTGAGCGTACGGATCTCCGTGCCGGCTCGTTCACAGTAGCTCAGTCCGTCAGTTCACCTGATGATGGCGACATGTATGATCGCCAAAAAATTGTGCCCATTGGACATTGTAGACCAGCAGTACATCCGTGAATATTTTGCATCTCTAAAGATTTTTTAATTTTTTCTAATTTTCTATTCATTTTTGGTAAAAATTTTCTGTAAGTATTCTGTACTCTGTAGTTTTCTTACCATAAATTATCACATATGCTATAGTATCTGTAGGAATATTTTCATTAAAAGTTATATAAAGTTTCATACTTGTTTTCTATGAAGATACAATATTCTGTCTGTGAGTCATGTTAATCACATAGATTGGATGTTCGTTATGAAATTATGTGAGGTTACGTCAGTGTCTGATTTGAGTAGTGTAACTCGTTTAAAATCGAGAAATGCATCGAATATTTTGAGAAAATTATTTGGAGGATTATTATTCCATATTTATTGCTGGAAATTTTCGTTTCTTCCATCTTACAAGTACAAATTCTCTAGATTAACTTGGTCGAATAATGAAGAGTCAAGTAATTGATTATATTTGCAATTTGTTTGAAATGTAAAAAATACGAAATAAGGCCTATCAAATTCCACTAAGTTATAGTAATTTGCGATAGCTAGTTCGGAATTTATCTTCCCACTCAATCCTGCAACTTCTACAGTTTGTAGTTCATAATAATAAGTATTGGAATTATCGGATTTTTCAGAATATTTTCTCGTTGTTCTAACTCTTAACTTGGTTCATATTTAACAATTTATACACGAATCTCAATCGATTCTGTTACAATTTTTCCTTCCTTGTGAAGTGTATCATTAATTTCAATTCCAGCATCGTCATAACCAGGCTATCTAAGAATTGCATCTCCAGAACTAGTAGATCCAGTAAAAATTACTGTTAAATCTCCTTCCCACATAATTTCTTCATAATCTTTAAAAATTCACCAAGCTTATTTTATCATTAACAGATGAAATCAAGTATAACATAGCTGTTTATGAGCTAAAAGGATGTATCGTTCAAGATAAAATATTATTTATTTTCTTTATGGTCACAAAATCAAATAGTAATGCCATGTAATTATCGATTAATTTTTATTGTATTTTCCTTCATATGTTTTATAATCTGATTCTGACCCATCTGGATCAGCTATAACAGTTATAATGTTCATGTACAATTGAGCATGATTCGGATGAAACCATCTACACTCCTGGAAATTGAAATAAGAACACCGTGAATTCATTGTCCCAGGAAGGGGAAACTTTATTGACACATTCCTGGGGTCAGATACATCACATGATCCCCCCCCTGTTCAGTAGCATCAAACCTATATCATTACGATGTCACTTACCGGACTGCTATTGCGTGGGGCTCATTAAACTTGTATAGTACCATGCCACTCTCGAAATTTATCATTTCTTCTTTCACGCTGTGTCGATGCACTGATCGCTGAAAAGAAAAAGCTTAAAACTAACTTAAAACTAAATTTGTAGTAGCTCAGTGCCCCCTGATTCAGTCGTTCTTTTACGTCAGTATGCAGCCGTTATTCGCCTGTTGCGTCCAGTACATCACCAGCTTCACTTACCTTTATCCTGTAAAGAGAAGTATCTACAAAATTCTCTAGAGCGTGAGATATTTATGCTTTTCATCTCTGTATCCTGCTTTCACCTTAGCGGCCATCGTTCATATTCTTAAAGGTATCTTACACGTCCTGTAGTTCACTTCCTGTATACACCTGTGCATATCTGTATGTAGTAGGTTAATATATTTTATGTAAATATTACACATGGTCTTGTACATTCCCTTAGCTCAACATTCATATACTCCTGGAAATTGAAATAAGAACACCGTGAATTCATTGTCCCAGGAAGGAGAAACTTTATTGACACATTCCTGGGGTCAGATACATCACATGATCACACTGACAGAGCCACAGGCACATAGACACAGGCAACAGAGCATGCACAATGTCAGCACTAGTACAGTGTATATCCACCTTTCGCAGCAATGCAGGCTGCTATTCTCCCATGGAGACGATCGTAGAGATGCTGGATGTAGTCCTGTGGAACGGCTTGCCATGCCATTTCCACCTGGCGCCTCAGTTGGACCAGCGTTCGTGCTGGACGTGCAGACCGCGTGAGACGACGCTTCATCCAGTCCCAAACATGCTCAATGGGGGACAGATCCGGAGATCTTGCTGGCCAGGGTAGTTGACTTACACCTTCTAGAGCACGTTGGGTGGCACGGGATACATGCGGACGTGCATTGTCCTGTTGGAACAGCAAGTTCCCTTGCCGGTCTAGGAATGGTAGAACGATGGGTTCGATGACGGTTTGGATGTACCGTGCACTATTTAGTGTCCCCTCGACGATCACCAGTGGTGTACGGCCAGTGTAGGAGATCGCTCCCCACACCATGATGCCGGGTGTTGGCCCTGTGTGCCTCAGTCGTATGCAGTCCTGATTGTGGCGCTCACCTGCACGGCGCCAAACACGCATACGACCATCATTGGCACCAAGGCAGAAGCGACTCTCATCGCTGAAGACGACACGTCTCCATTCGTCCCTCCATTCACGCCTGTCGCGACACCACTGGAGGCGGGCTGCACGATGTTGGGGCGTGAGCGGAAGACAGCCTAACGGTGTGCGGGACTGTAGCCCATCTTCATGGAGACGGTTGCGAATGGTCTTCGCCGATACCCCGGGAGCAACAGTGTCCCTAATTTGCTGGGAAGTGGCGGTGCGGTCCCCTACGGCACTGCGTAGGATCCTACGGTCTTGGCGTGCATCCGTGCGTCGCTGCGGTCCGGTCCCAGGTCGACGGGCACGTGCACCTTCCGCCGACCACTGGCGACAACATCGATGTACTGTGGAGACCTCACGCCCCACGTGTTGAGCAATTCGGCGGTACGTCCACCCGGCCTCCCGCATGCCTACTATACGCCCTCGCTCAAAGTCTGTCAACTGCACATACGGTTCACGTCCACGCTGTCGCGGCATGCTACCAGTGTTAAAGACTGCGATGGAGCTCCGTATGCCACGGCAAACTGGCTGACACTGACGGCGGCGGTGCACAAATGCTGCGCAGCTAGCGCCATTCGACGGCCAACACCGCGGTTCCTGGTGTGTCCGCTGTGCCGTGCGTGTGATCATTGCTTGTACAGCCCTCTCGCAGTGTCCGGAGCAAGTATGGTGGGTCTGACACACCGGTGTCAATGTGTTCTTTTTTCCATTTCCGGGAGTGTATCTCCAATATGTATTTCAATTTCTGTATCCTTGTTGGGTGCATTTTAATTGCTTCTTGTTTTCTCAGTCTCATGAAATGAGTAAACCTGTTAGCTCTAGATTTTGTTATGATTTATTAAGGATAAAATTTATTAAGAAATTTTTAAAAAACTGCTACACAAGCACCATTAAAGTCAAAGAGATTTTCATTTTCAGAAAATATAGTAATTTTTAAATCTTGAATAGCATCAAAAATAGTAATATCTACAGAATAATGTGGTTCATAAATAATTGGTCTCCAAAGTTCAGCATTTGGTTCAAATGAAGCAATAATATTAATTTCTCTATGAAAATGATCAGTATATTTAACAAATATTCCATCACCTAATTTAAAATTTATAGTAATTTATTCCTATGGAATAATTTTAGGAACATTTTCAGTAACAGTTTGTTTACTAGGTTCAATAATTTGATTATTAAATCCTAAAACTTGACCACCACAATTTTCTTTATCCATAAATAATTTTAATCACTTTCAATGACAACTCTACTTAAAATTTTATCTGTTTAAATATGAATATTTGGCTTTTTCGATTGAATACATTTTTCTAAATTTTTCAAACTACACTCCTGGAAATGGAAAACAGAACACATTTACACCGGTGTGTCAGACCCACCATACTTGCTCCGGACACTGCGACAGGGCTGTACAAGCAATGATCACACACACGGCACAG
Organism: Schistocerca serialis cubense; assembly: GCF_023864345.2. Lineage (NCBI taxonomy): Eukaryota > Metazoa > Arthropoda > Insecta > Orthoptera > Acrididae > Schistocerca > Schistocerca serialis. The sequence goes on along the minus strand of NC_064638.1, from coordinate 918,783,555 downwards.
CGGACACACCAGGAACCGCGGTGTTGGCCGTCGAATGGCGCTAGCTGCGCAGCATTTGTGCACCGCCGCCGTCAGTGTCAGCCAGTTTGCCGTGGCATGCGGAGCTCCATCGCAGTCTTTAACACTGGTAGCATGCCGCGACAGCGTGGACGTGAACCGTATGTGCAGTTGACGGACTTTGAGCGAGGGCGTATAGTAGGCATGCGGGAGGCCGGGTGGACGTACCGCCGAATTGCTCAACACGTGGGGCGTGAGGTCTCCACAGTACATCGATGTTGTCGCCAGTGGTCGGCGGAAGGTGCACGTGCCTGTCGACCTGGGACCGGACCGCAGCGACGCACGGATACACGCCAAGACCGTAGGATCTTACGCAGTGCCGTAGGGGACCGCACCGCCACTTCCCAGCAAATTAGGGACACTGTTGCTCCTGGGGTATCGGCGAGGACCATTCGCAACCGTCTCCATCAAACTGGGCTACGGTCCCGCACACCGTTAGGCCGTCTTCCGCTGACGCCCCAACATCGTGCAGCCCGCCTCCAGTGGTGTCGCGACAGGCGTGAATGGAGGGACGAATGGAGACGTGTCGTCTTCAGCGATGAGAGTCGCTTCTGCCTTGGTGCCAATGATGGTCGTATGCGTGTTTGGCGCCGTGCAGGTGAGCGCCACAATCAGGACTGCATACGACCGAGGCACACAGGGCCAACACCCGGCATCATGGTGTGGGGAGCGATCTCCTACACTGGCCGTACACCACTGGTGATCGTCGAGGGGACACTGAATAGTGCACGGTACATCCAAACCGTCATCGAACCCATCGTTCTACCATTCCTAGACCGGCAAGGGAACTTGCTGTTCCAACAGGACAATGCACGTCCGCATGTATCCCGTGCCACCCAACGTGCTCTAGAAGGTGTAAGTCAACTACCCTGGCCAGCAAGATCTCCGGATCTGTCCCCCATTGAGCATGTTTGGGACTGGATGAAGCGTCGTCTCACGCGGTCTGCACGTCCAGCACGAACGCTGGTCCAACTGAGGCGCCAGGTTGAAATGGCATGGCAAGCCGTTCCACAGGACTACATCCAGCATCTCTACGATCGTCTCCATGGGAGAATAGCAGCCTGCATTGCTGCGAAAGGTGGATATACACTGTACTAGTGCCGACATTGTGCATGCTCTGTTGCCTGTGTCTATGTGCCTGTGGTTCTGTCAGTGTGATCATGTGATGTATCTGACCCCAGGAATGTGTCAATAAAGTTTCCCCTTCCTGGGACAACGAATTCACGGTGTTCTTATTTCAATTTCCAGGAGTGTATATTACCTATAGGAGTTTCAATTGTTTCTCTGCTGATGTAAACTTTATTATTTTTCAATATAACATTTGGAGTTAAGAAAGTTGAATATAAACCAACTAGTGAAACATTTTTATAGGTTTCTCTAATTCGAATGATTAATCTTCTTTTAAGAATAGATGATTTATCATTTAACTGAAATAATCTATGTATGTGATATTAAAAATTTTTTTAAGTAAATGATAGTTTGGGAACCAAAAATAAGAATTCCAGAATAGGTATCAAAAAATTCCATGGTAAAGTTTTACCAAATTCTATTCGACAGGACAAAGTGGTTGTGGAAAGCCAATGTCATTGATTGGCTATTATATTCTAGCCACAGGATGGCTGAATTGGATTAAAATTAAGATTAGATCAAACAAAATATCTAGAATTTATGCAAAGATGTGAAAAAATTAAGGCTACCTTTATTGAAAATAATGAAGAAATGAAGAAATTATTCCATCAGATCAATATCAAAATAATTCAGTTATATTTGATGACTTCATTCTTGAAAATCAAGATTCAGTTAGACAATATTTTACTAGAGGAAGACATAATGGTATAGATTGTTTTTATTTTGCCCAAATTTATTAAAAAATATCAAAACAATTAGTCAGAGATAATCTTAATTGTTAAGTATTTTCAGACAAGATGACACAAATTTAAATCATATTTATCATGTGTTTGTTGGTAGTGATTTAAAGTTTGACAATTTTAAAGAAGTGTATAGTAAATTTTGGACTGGTCAGTTTGGATTTTTTATGATAGATACTACTAGAAATCCGAATAAAGTAAGTTTAAAAATAAAATATAGAATTACTTTAAAGTGTTAAACATACACATTAATAATAAACATTTAAAACGTTTATTTAATTCTTTTCATCTCCAATAAACGTTCGCAATTTACAATGCAGAAGTTGTTAAAAAAGCTAAACAAAGTAGAAAGGAAGCTGAAGAATTGAAAGAAAAATTCAAACTTTGGAATGGACAACCATGAACAGAATATGAAAATATAAAAAAGGTCAACCAGTTATCGATTAAACTGAAAAACTTAAACAAGGATTAGGATATTATGTTTTGAAAGCTATTAAAAGGAGAAGTTGAAAAACGATTGATTAATTATCAGCAACAACCTCATCTAGAAGGATTTGAAAATTTTTCACCAATCAGAAAAGTACGAAATTAGTCTCATGATATTCCTATTAAATATGACTATACACATAAGTGAATCAGAAATTCAAACTGCATTGCAAAATATGAAGAAGAGAAAAAAAGGTGCTGTTAAAAAAATAAAGTAGACACAGTCTATAAGTTTCTTTGGCAGTTGCCAGGATGTTGTTAAAAAAAATTAAAAGGAAGATGTTACAAAAATAAATGTTAGTGAAAGAATGTTAAAATACATTAATAATAGTGAAGATCCAACTTTTGAGTTAAAACATGTTGTTAGATTTAAATTTGTTGGCTGTTTCACAGTTGTTGTAGATGGCGATAAATTAAAAAAATTGGTGGAAAAGAACACAAAGGCACAGATGGTCTAATGAATCTCAACTAAAACGCAAATTACTGTGGATCATATGCGAGAAAAATTTGATTCTGTTGATTTATCAAGTTATGCGGATATATTGTACCATTCAGAAGCATTATATTCTTAAACTAATGCAAATAAAACAAAGTCGAGTACAGGTAAAAATTACATTAAACTGGTAAAAGAAAATGTTAATGTCAGTTTTCCAAGTGTATATCAATTATCATTACATTCTTCAGATTATTCAGATGCAAAAACAGGTGAAGTTTTAGGAAAAATATTTTCAGAAGAACCAGTTGAATATATTTGAATGGAAGATGTGAGAGATTTAATTGATAGTTTAACAGTAATTCATGGTGAAGTATTAGCTAGAAATGAAAATTACCTTAATGAAAAAGTTGGAATGATGCAGAAGTTAACAAACAAATTTAGCGCTTTATTATTAACAATTCCAAAGAAATTCCATGTTTGATTGGATTTTAGAATAATTTACCACCTTCGTTTTGGAAAATTAACAATGGCCTTACTGCAGTGGATACACTGGTTACTGTCAGATCACGGAATTAAGCACTGTCGGGAGTGGCTGCCACTTGAATGGGTGACTATCCAGGGTGCCATGCACTGTTGCCATGTTTTGGGGTATACTCAGTCTCGTGATGCCAATTGAGGAGATACTCGACTGAATAGTGGTGGCTCTGGTCAATGAAACCCATTATTACTTGTGGGAGACGTATGCTCACCACATGCTCCTCCCATCCGAATCTTTAGCTCAGGAGGTCACGGCGGTCAGATGGTCCCGACGGGCCACTTGTGGCCTGAAGACGGAGTGTTTCCTTTTGGAAAAATGAAAAATATGGTAAAGGAATAGTAAATTGGGCTTTAAATAATTTACAATTGCCAGAGACGCTTCTATCAGGATAATCGTTCTGCAGACCTTTCACTGAACTACAAGAAAGATTAGCATGTGGTGATCCAGGAGAAAATAAATTAGATGAAGTTTGTAAAAAAATGGTTTACCTAATGTGATCATAAAGCTTTAGAATCCAGGCATCAATCTGATAAAGAATTTCAATTAGCTCCCAAAGAAAGAATGTGTGCAAGTGATGATTCATTAGCAGACAAATTGCTGCAACTGCAGTTAGAGGAATTATGTATCGAAAACAAAAATTAAGAATGGGTTTAGATGTTGCACCAGCAGAAGCAGGCTGAAGTCCGTGGCTTGATGTTGATGAAAATAGGTGGAGCGACGGATTTTTACGTGCATGCGTGCGATGCACCAACTGCGACAGATTATTCGTTGCTGCTGCAAGGCAATTTCTTTTATAATTTTTGTTCACCTACCTCTTTACAGCGGTAGATCTTCGCACATAAACTCCTGACTGCAGCTACTTACGAGATCACAGAAACGCAGTGTTGAGGAAACTGTAACCTCATAGCTACACGCCGGAGGCCGCTATAAGTAAAATTTGCTGAAAATTGTCTATGTAGTTTAAAGAAATGATTCGGAAAGGGGATGTCACTCGTACTTTAAACATGAAGTTCAAATTTAAAACTTCAATAGATCTTTATTGCCGTAAAGCAAGATCATCAGCCCACATTTACTAAAATTACTAACGTTTCTGCTCACAGTTATCACCATACCTAAAACAGCCAGAACTTTTACCTTCCGAAATTCCGAAACCAATTACTTGTAACACAGTCAATGATCGGCCAATTACTTCTGCATGCGATATTCAGTGGTTGTCTTTCGTTAAAGTTTATGCTCGCCATAAAATACTCAGTAAGAATATACTAATTACCGCCACACTATCTAATTCAAAGTTCACTCGCGATTTTCGTCGGAACGAATTATCAGAACACTCTAAAGTTTTCATAAACAGTTTCTGGTCACTACCAGATACCATTAACACTGGACCATAATGCGGAAGTCATCCCAAGACTTTATCTTACACATAATGCGAAAAGTCACCTCCAGCATAACCGCCTCCAATCAAAGCTAGTTCGCGACTCCCCTCTCTCTCTCCCACTCTCAAACTATATCTCCTCGCTAGGCGGCCAACCGTCTCGCTTCTCATTGGCTGTCAGCACTTACGACCAATGAGAACTCTCTTCTAGGGCGCGGCTCGCGCCAAAATCTAGCAAGCACCAACCACTTCTCTAGGCACATTGACGTCATCAAATTAAGTAACACAAAACTCTCTAACTAAATAAACAAAACAAAATGAACTATAAGCTTTGCTCTACATCTGGAAATTTATTATGTAGTTGCAAATGTTCTGGCTGTCTTATACATAAACGTACATACTTGGACATCCGACATTCACTAGTAGGGGAACCACTAGTGGATTCGTTCCCATGTTACAGAGTTGGAACACTTGCCAGATCCTGTAGAGAATTACATGAATGATTTTTTAATAATGCCGAACGTCCCACATACTCTCATGCACGCATCTTCATTCACACGCACCCTAATACACAATACACATATTTATTTAGAATTCTTGAAATTATTATTATAGAAAAGTTACAGAGGTTTTCTGAAACTAAAAACTTTCCAAATTTATATACGAACACTGAAAGTGTTATCAATCATCGTACATAGTCACTGAAGGTGAACTATAACATCACTGTATTTATTTAAATTCTTGACTCTCGGAAAATTACGTTTTTTTGGAATTTTACTAACTTCCAAAATACAACTATTTTTGATCTCAGACTTTGACATATTGTTTGTTTTCACAACAGAAGGATGTACATCAAATATGTCGTTCCTCAGGTTATTCCTTTATTAGTTATTAATATTTTTGGTTTTGTATAATGTAAGTGGCCTGCCAGCGCTACTCCACTGCTTTCACATGCACAGCTGCAACAGGTGGTCGTGACGTCAGTCTGCAGGACACAACTCGTCCGTTACTGACCGTATAATACTCTACCGGCTTACATTGCAGCCCACATACATTCTGAAATAAAACTTTTAATAGACAAATGGGCGATCGCGCACTAGTTGCGATGCCACACACCTCCTGAGGAACTAAAATTTTTAATTTCTTAACAAATTTTTGTTTCTTAATGTTTTTCTATTAAAGATTTACTTTAACCGTTATTATTTGTAATTTCTGGTTCTGTATATATTTCATTCATCAATATCTAGGGCTGATGACCTGCAATCAGTTAATTGTAGACATATATGGAAAATCATCAATACTAAAATAAATAAGTTACAATCTTCATATGTTTTTTTTTCAAGTTGCTGAAAAAGAAACAAACCTACAATACAATCTTTTTACATCACATGCACACTAACAACATAATTGCTTTGGTGAGCATCACCTCTGAACACTTACACTTTTCACTTCTGCTAGCTCTCATTGTCCGACTCGGCCCTGCTTTGGAGGTCCATATGAGTCTCGTGCTACTACAACCTTACGCCAGCGCACCTGAAAAATTCAGCTGGCCTCAGTTTCCATCCTTAAATACTACGTCTTAACCTAACACAATAACCCTCTCAAAATTATTTTAATAGTAGTTTTCATGACTCTTACTGAATAACTCTACTTTTCCAAGTCATCATGCAAAATTTTCTTTCCAATATTTCTATTTACAAATACTTTTTTTTAGTTAAAACTGAACTAACTTTCCTACAAACAGTACCAAAGTGGCACATTTACTATTAATTTTTCTTCAATTTTTTTCCATGGCAATGAATCAAACAAGTTACTGTTACATATAAATACATACAAATTATTTCTAACAAATAGTACACAAATACACTTCAAATTTCAGCCAATGCTTATGGCTCTCCAAATCCGGTGCACCACATAACCTTACAAAACACAAAATTATTCATATATATACAATTTTTCTCCAGGTAATCTCCTGCAGTCCTGTACAAGAAAAACATCATCTGAAAACACATATAAACACTACACATTCCTTAAAACTACTAATCTTAAAATTGTTCTATTGACTTCTGGGGCACTTGAATGGTTCAGATTCATATATGGGTTTCTCTTGACTAAAGTCAACCTAGGGTTTCTCAAGCCAGCCTTTTGCTGCTCTGTTACAATAATCTCCAACTCAGGTTTCACAAAATTCAACATCAGGCTTTTCTAGTCACATTCAGTATTTGTTACATACCCATACTACACTCACTCAGGTTAGTAATGGTTAATAACGTCTCAATTTATTCTGGGTTATGTCAGGTTCCTTCTCACTTCTCTCATTTGCACATCCACCTGTTTTTAAGCTTTGATCCCATTTTTGTTTACTTACATTACCTCACTCCGTTTACAAACATAGCCTCTCCTTTTACCAACATTGAGCAGGCAACACCTAGCCTCTCACTCCTTTACTGACATTATGCAGGCCTGCCTCTCTTCCCAAAACAACCTCCTGGTATTCTCTCTGACGCTAGATAGTGAATAAAGAAAGAAGATAGTAAAAAGTTCTGAATGAAATGAAGGGGAAGGTTGACAATACAAATGAAAGGAAATAGTATTATAATACGACTCAAGACCTAGTGCTCGTCAAGCACTTAGCTCTGCAGCTTCTTAAATAAGGAGATAATTCAGAGGCTTCCTTTACCAGGATACAGGTTGGCTGGCAGCTTTTCTAGAAGCTCTTTGCGGTGTGGGGGAGTAGCCATGTATGTGAAAAACGGCATCCCATTTGAGTCAATTGATGTTTCAAAGTACTGCACTGAAAAGGTGTTTGTATGTTGTGCAGGTGTGGTTAAATTTAACGCAGCTAAACTTCTAACTGTTGTTATTTATAGATCCCCAGACTCCGATTTCACAACATTTTTGCTAAAGCTAGAGGAGGTTCTTGGTTCACTTTATAGGAAATACAAAAAGTTAGTTATATGTGGTGACTTCAATATTAATTGTATAAGTGATTGTGCAATGAAGAGGATGCTGGTAGACCTCTTCAATTGATATAATCTTATGCAAACCGTATTCTTTCCAACGAGAGTGCAAGGGAACAGTAGAACAACCACAGAGAACATTTTTGTTCATTCCTCATTACTAGAAGGGCATTCTGTTAGCAAAAAGGTGAATGGCCTTTCAGATCATGATGGACAAATTTTAACTTTAAAAGTTTTTTGTGCTGCAACACATGTTAAATATAGTCATCAGCTGTTCGGGAAAGCTGATCCAGTTGCTGTAGAGACCTTTGTAAACCTTATCAAGGAACAAGAGTGGCAAGATTTTTATAGCGCTGATACAGCAGACGATAAATATAATGCTTTTCTCAAAACTTCTCTCATGCTCTTTGAAAGTTGCTTTCCGTAAAACAGGGTACTAGCACAAACAGGCAGCCTGGGTGGCTGACTAGAGGGATAACAATATCTTGTAGAACAAAGTGGCAATTATATCAAAACGTTAGAAACAGTCAAAATCTAAATGCAGCAGCCCATTACAAACAGTATTGTAAGGGGCTTGAAAATGTTATTAGGAAGCCAAAAAGTATGTGGTATGCAGATAGAATAGCTAAGTCTCAGGATAAAATTAAAACCATATGGTCAGACATAAAGAAGTTGCTGGTCTGCAGAGACATGTCGAGGATATAGAATCAGTGCATAGTGGGAATGTCCGTGTTACTGATAAGTTGCATATATGTACAGTATTTAATAATCACTTTCTGAATATAGCAGGTGAACTAAATAGAAACCTAGTTCCAACAGGGAATCATATAGCACTCTTAGAAAAAAGTGTTCTGAGACTGTTACCTGAAATGCTCCTCCATGATACTGACAAGAGGGAGATTGAGTTAATAATTAAATCACTAAAGACCAAGAACTCTCATGGATATGACGGGGTATCTAGCAGAATACTGAAGTATTGTTCTATGTATGTTAGCCCAGTTCTCAGCCATATCTGTAACTTTTCCTTTAGGAGTGGTCAGTTTCCTGACCGATCAAAGTACTCGGTAGTGAAGCCACTTTATAAAAAGGGAGACATTGATAATGTTGACAATTTAGACCTATTTCTATGCCATCGGTGTTTGCTAAAGTTATCGAAAAGGTTGTATATACAAGGTTACTGGAGCATTTAAATTCACATAATTTGCTGTCAAATGTTCAGTTTAGTTTTACAAATGGTTTAACAACTGAAAATGCTATAATCTCTTTTCTCTGTGAGGTTTTGGACGGATTAAATAAAAGGTTGCGAACGCTAGGTGTTTTCTTTGATTTAACGAAGGCTTTTGACTGTGTTGACCACATAATATTACTGCAGAAGTTGGACCATTATGGAGTAAGGGGAGTAGGTTACAATTGGTTCGCCTCTTACTTTAAGAACAGAAGCAGAGGGTAATTCTCCGCAATATTGAGAGTGGTAGTGATGTTCAGTCCCAATGGGGCACTGTTAAGTGGGGCGTTCCCCAAGGGTCGGTGCTGAGGCCACTGCTGTTTCTTATTTATATAAATGATATGCCGTCTAGTAGTACAGGTGTTTCAAAATTATTTCTGTTTGCTGATGACACCAGCTTGATAGTGAAGGATCTTGTGTGTAATATTGAAACAGTAACAAATAATGTAGTTCATGAAATAAGTTCGTGACTTGTGGAAAATAATTTGATGCTATATCACAGTAAGACTCAGTTTTTACAGTTTCTAACTCACAATTCAACAAGAACCGATATTTTGATCAGACAGAATAGGCATATTATAAGGGAGACGGAACAGTTCAAGTTCCTAGGCGTTAGGATAGATAGAAAGCTGTTGTGGAAAGCCCATGTCCAGGATCTTGTTCAGAAGCTAAATGCTGCTTTGTTTACCATTAGAAAAGTATCTGAAATAAGTGACATTTCAACACGAAAAGTAGTCTACTTCGCATATTTTCATACGCTTATGTCATACGGTATTTTTTTTTGGGGTAATTCTTCTGACTCAAAAAGGGTATTTTTGGCTCAAAAACGGGCTGTTCGAGCTATATGTGGTGTAAGTTCGAGAATTACATGAATGATTTTTTAATAATGCCGAACGTCCCACATACTCTCATGCACGCATTCTCATTCACACGCACCCTAACACACAATACACATATTTACTTAGAATTCTAGAAATTATTATAATAGAAAAGTTACAGAGGTTTTCTGAAACTAAAAACTTTCCAAATTTATATATGAACACTGAAAGTGTTATCAATCATCGTACATAGTCACTGAAGGTGAACTATTACATCACTGTATTTATTTAAATTCTTGACTCTTGGAAAATTACGTTTTTTTTTTGGAATTTTACTAACTTCCAAAACACAACTATTTTTGATCTCAGACTTTGACATATTGTTTGTTTTCACAACAAATATGACGTTCCTCAGGTTATTCCTTTATTAATTATTAATATATTTGGTTGTTTATAATGTAAGTGGCCTACCAGTGCTACTCCACTGCTTTCACACGCGCAGCTGCAACAGATGGACGTGACGTCAGTCTGTAGGACACAACTCGTCCGTTACTGACCATATAATACTCTACCGGCTTACATTGCAGCCCACATACATTCTGAAGTAAAGCTTTTAATAGACAAATGGGCGATCGTGCACTAAGTGCGATGTCACAGTGGGGATTATAAAATTAATAGTTTTTATCCTCTAATAAAATTTATTGTATTTAAATGAAAGTAATACATGGCACAATGTACAAGATTAAAACATTGACAATAAAATACATATTGGAAAGACAACTAAAATGTTATGTGGAAGAATGGTTATTCATCGATATGATGCTAGAAAAGGAATTCAAATACCAATTTCAGTTTATTTGAGAAATTTAAGAATGGATATTGTTAGTACTGAACCTATAAGGTCTGTAGTAGTTTCATCAAGGAAAAAAACTCAGAATAGAAAAGCAGAATGAAATAGAATAATATGATAAGTCAATTTTATTGAATCCGCGTTTAGCATATTATTACAATGTTAAAAAAACAAGAGATCAAGAGAAAAGACGCAAATCTAGAAGAGATTACTGTCATAGACATATTCAAGATCAATAATGGTGTGAAAATGAAGAAATACAAATAAACTGAGACTGAAAATAAAATGTAGTAAGGAAAATCTATTTGATGAAGCTTTTATGGAGTTACATAGAACAGAATTAAAAACTTTTAAATTCTTTATCTAAACTTTTCAATTGATTATACTTTGCTACCAAGTGGCAAGACTAAACCATGATCAATTAAAATTAAATTAAACTATGAACAATTAACTGATGCACAAAAAAGAAAGAAGGAAAGAGAAAAAACTTGTGGAAATTTACTTATTACATTAGGTATTTCTGTTGTAAAAAGGTTATTCAATATCTGACAATAAAGAAGGCAGTTGACTAACACAACGCAAAGGTGGATTTCTTCCATTACTATTAGTTGCTTTACCTTCTTTAGCAACTATTGGTTCACTTGCTGAGGTTTTCCAGCATTCGCTAATGCAGTAATAAACAAGAAACAAGCTGTAGTAGGTTTGTAAGAACATAAAAGGCATAATGAAGCAATGGAAAAGTAAGCTGGCACAGGAGTAAAAAAAGTAAAAAAATTCAAGTAAGTAATTCAATAATTTAATAATCCATTACCTAATTTTGACATAGAAGAATTAGTTAAACAATTAAAAATTTAATACTTTCGTGTTTTTTATGATTGATGAATTAGCTAATGAAACAAAAAATTTAGAATGTGGAATAGTTTATTTATCAGTATATGCATCTGACCATCATTATACTTATTGGATTTGTTATTATAAAAAAAATTTGTTTCTGATTCGTTTGGTGGATATATTCCAAAATAATTGGATAAATATCTCGATTCAAGTGTGGTGTACTATAATGGAAACTGAATTCAGAATTTTGATGAAGCAATATGTGGATATTTGTGTCTATTTGTTTTGAAACTATCATGCATTAATTATAAGTTTAATGATATTTTGATTTTAATAAATGGACCCATTTTGAAACGAGGTGCAGCCTAAAGGTCAATCACTTAATGATCAGATAAATTTAGAAAACATAAAAAATGAATTTGAAGCAAAAATAGAAAGTTTAATTAAACAATTCCATAAAGAATTGCATGTCATTTTTAAAGTGACTAAGGATATATTGATTTTAAAGGTAGAAGAATAGTAGATATAAATCCAGTAAACGGTCATGATGTTGTTACTAAACAGTACTTTGAAAAAGAATATGTTACAAAAGCTGAATATACAAGTTTTTTCACATAGTCGAATAATTGTGTGTCTAAAACACATTTTAATGAAAAAGTTTCACAGATTCTTCAAGATAATGTTAACACTACAGTAAGTCTTAATGAAGAAATGAAAAGCAAGCATATAGATCATACATTTGCTTTAGATAGTTGTAATAGATTAGAAAATATGGTATATGATAGAATAGTAATTGAATTTCCTTTTTGACTGGAGATAACCAAAAAATACACCATTCTGAATATGCTTACAGCCTTAAAATAGTTATTGTTGCTGGTAGGAATATAATCAAAGATTTGGAATTTGACGATTTTGATATTAAGTATGTGTATATGATAAAAATATGAAATAAATAATAACAATCACTCAATCACTGTACACAAATCAAATTTTCTATCTGTAAGATTAACCCTGTACTGCTGGGGAAGTGTTAACTCATCGTTTCCCTGGCATGCCTGACATATATAAATGCGGCCCTTAGGTCTTCCTTACAGCACTAAAGACTTGTTGATGCGTACCACGCTACTGGCCTTTGCACCACTAGGGACGAGTTAATGCGCGCTGAGTCGCAGCTACCTGAGCGCTACGACCATGTAAAGTCGCAGAGCTGTCTTTCCATCCTGCTCTTCCAGTAACTGTTTAGTGGTCTGTATAGTTCGAGAGTGCATATATGTTTGTTGCTGTGTTCGCTCTTTGCGTGATTCGACTTCAATTCCTGTGTTTTCGCCAGTTTTCTTGTTTTCTATGTGAGAAATGTCAGGTCGCCATGGTTGTACAGATAAAGAAATCCTGGATGTGCTCACTAAGAGCGACAGTGAGTATGGATTATCCAACGTTGCTAGCGCAGGTCCTTTGAAGCTGAAGAATCAGAAAGTGACAGTGAAACGGTTCGGGAAACAGCACAGTGACACATTTGACTGGAAATAAACCGGTTTCCAGCCATTAAACCACTACTTCAACGACTCGAGTTCAGGACACAAATGTCGATTAGATACTGACCCAAGCATTCTCTCATTTTATGTCTCAAGAATTGTTGCAATTTATTGCAGACGAAACAAATCGTTTTTACGTTTACACCAGAGAAAATACTACAGAATCTGTGAATTCTCGACTGTCAAAGTGGAAAGACACTGGATTTGTGGAAATGTATTGTTTTGTTGCTATTTGCCTTCTAATGGCGCAAGTGATTATTGGTCCAGAGACACACTTTTGAACACACCAGTTTTCAGCGATATTATGTCCTAAGACCGTTTTTGTCTACGTCTGAGAATGATACACGTCAGTGATAACTCTGTGAGTACTGGAGGCGACAGTCTATTTCAAATTTGGACGATTGATGACAGAGTTCGTAAGATGTCTCGTAATTCATTTCGCCCACATCACAAGCCTTGTGGAGATGAAAGTCTCTTGCTGTTCAAATGACGATTACCTATTAAACAATTTATTCCAACCAGGCGAAGTAGATTTGGAAGAAAGACATTTGTACTGAGTGACTGTCAGATTGGATATATTTAGGATTTTATTGTATGTACAGGAGCAACAACAAATATTGGGTTGCACAATTTGGGAAAAAAGTGGCGACATAGTAGCAACTCTTCTGGGATCGTATTTGAACAGGGTCATATTCTATATGTCGATAATTGGTACTCCAGCCTGAACCTCTTCCTCTGGTTTCACAACCATGGAACAACCACATGTAGCAATATTCGTAAGAATAGGAGCAACATGCTAAAACTGCAACAGAAAATAAAACAAGGTCCTTGCTATTAAGTGGTGCCATGAGAGAGAGGTGAGCATGTTGACCACAAGTCACACAACACAAATGGTTGAAAGAGAGAAGACTGACAAAAATATTGGCGAAAAAATAAAGAAACTGCAATGTATTGTAGATTACAATTCGAGTAAGGGTGCAGTTGACCGTTGTGACATGTTACTGAGTTCAATGAGTTCAGTGCATAAGACTGTGAATTGCTACAAGAAATATTTATTTGGATTTGTGCATTCTAAATGCTCATGCTCTCCACCGGTCGGTAACAGGGCGGAAACTGGCACTCGCATAGTTTCTCCTTTCTCTCGTAAGGGAGAGTGCAGAAAAATATGCTACAGAACGGAAAAAATCTGGTAGGGGTAGGCGCAACGATGGCGAGGACCATCTGCGATTCACAGGGAGACATTTTCCGGCTATTATCGTGAGTGAACATTCGCAGAAGAGTACGCTAATGTGCAGATGTGTGGTTTGCACAAAACACAAAGTACGCCGGGAAACTACGGACCAATGCAAAACTTGCAACATTCCATTATGCTTGTACCCTGCTTTGAGTCGTATCATTCAAAGAAGCATTACTAATCATTGTAAATTATATCTGAGAACATTTATTGACACTTCTGAATGAATTACTAAAAAAAGGAAAAAATGTAAAATAATATATAAATCTATTTTTAACTTTGCCAGAGCTACTCCAAAGCCTGGATCGAAAAGAAGGATGGGAAATAGATGCAACAGGTGTAAAATTATTCAAACGAAGCCTGTCTTCTTCATATATAGTAGTTTACTGGCAAATGAATGGACTTGATGATTGAGACGGTGCAATATCTGTATTATGGCAAACATAATTATGCTGAGTACATCGCGTCAATATAACAAAACCCATATATTAATTGACATATGATATATTTAATTTATTAACACATAACATTGACAGTTATATTCTTTATTCCTCAGTAGTACAAATATAGATCACATTCGGTCTATTTGTACAAAATCTATTTTCCATAACTGATTAACGGGAAACATCGTGCCAAACTGAAACTCTCTTCTCAGTGCGATTTTTTTTGCTACTTTGCCTCTGTTGTTAGCCAATATTGGAAATTAAACAAACTGTTCGCAGGAGGGTGTGGGGCCTAAAATTTGTTGCTTTCATGAGACTGGCTTTGAAGAATTAATGGAAAACGATGTTTGTAAAAGAAGTATCAAATATACCCTGCTTTCATCTTTTCATAAAAGTCGACATCTTTTCGACTGATTTGTAGAATATTGGAAAATGGCAGGGGAACAAAAATTTTTATTCCTTATCGTTGTGCTGTTTATCGATTGCACTCTAAAATTTCATTTTCATCATGCATTCACTCTACAAGATATGAGAATCCGAAATTTATATTGTTTTTTGACCTGAGTTTCGCGCCTAACTTTCATTCCAGTTATATAGGTTTGTATGTTTTACATAGTTTTTTTAGCAAAATCAGAACGAAAATACCGTATTTTTGACGTTTTCACAAAATCTTCAATTTTGCGCTTAATTCATTCAGTACTGGAAGGTGCTGAAGAAATTAAACTGTATTTTAAGAACCTTGTGTTGTTGGTTTACTACATGCCAAGTTTCACATTCGACATAGAATTAGTTCAGGAGATGCAAGAATCCAAAACTACCAAATTTCTTCGAGCGACTATTTTTTTACCGATTTACTTGCAGTTTTCTGGCTCAATGTGGCTGGAAAAATTATTTTCGTTATTATTTTTAAGACAACGCATCAAGTTCTACAATATGACCAAATTGGATTTCTTTACAAAAACTATTGCCTGCGATATTACAGCTCGAAGTCGCCAAAACTTCACACTGCCTCAGCGCGAGTCGTAATCAGCTGAGCAGTATTCAGTACAGGGCGGGTTGGACAGCTCGGGCCGATCCGGTCTCAGCGGCGGCTACGACTAGCAGGTGCATCGTGGCAGTGGCAGTGCAGGTACCCAGATTACGCCATAGGCCGTGGCGCCTCAGCGCGCCAAGCAGATGGGCAGATGGTGTGGTAACAGCAGTCAAAGGGTTAAAAGATTCTGTTAAAGCTTCCCAGATGGTATAAAGTTAATTGTATTTCTTAAAATGATTTAAATCCTTAACTTATTTGTCTGTATAAATAGAACACAATGTCTACTGTTTGAAGTGTAAAATGTTTAATGAAACACATAATCCTCATAGAGTAGCAACTATAAATGGAAGACAGAGAATTGAAGGTCTTTGTACAATATATAAAACTAAACAGAGTATATCCATTAAGAATTTTTGTAGGTGACGGTATAAATACACTTGAAGAAATTGTTAATGAATTACAGAAACCAATGAGAGAAATTTTTAAAAGAAAAAATGTAATTTCTTTTGGAATAGATGATTTATCACAACTTGATTTATTTGAAATGGGCCACAGGCATAAGACTGCTTCAGCTGGTGCTGACTCTGAAATGTAGAAACGAATTTTAAAGATAAATAGCGAATATAAATTTTTGTTAACTATTATAGATGTTTTTCAAAATTTGCTTGGTGTATTCCAGTTATAGATAATACAGGAAATAAATAGTTGATGCTTTTGAAAAAATATTTTTCAATAACAAACCAAGAAATTTACAAACAGATAGTAGAAAAGAATTTTGTAATAAAATATTCAAGAATTGACAAGAAAATATTATATTAGTCATTGTTCAACTTTTAGTGAATTAAACGTATCTGTTGTCGAACGATTTAACAGAACACTAAAGAAAATATATGGAAAAAATTTTGTCCTCATGAAAATTGTAAATGGGTTGAACTAATTTCGAAATTAGTTGACAAATATAATAACAGAAAAATTCAGCTTTGAAAATGAACCCAATTGAAGCTAACAAAAAGAATTATAAACAAACTGTTGTTGTAGCTGAAGATAAAAATAAATTTAAAATTGTCGATAAATATAGAATAAGTAAACTGAAAAAGAATTACTTGGAAAGGATATACAGCCAACTGCTCAACAGAAATCTTCGAAATTCAGCATGTTATTCAGTGGAATTCAATCACATACAGTATAAATTGAAAGATTTAAATGGTGAAGAAGAAAAAGAAATTTTTAAGGGTATAAATTATGTAAAACAAAATATCCTGATATTTGTCTTGTTGAGAAAGTATTGACAAAGAAAGGAGATAAGGTTTATCATAAATGGTTAGGTTTCGATAAGTAACACAATAGTTGTGTAATGAAGACACAGTCTTTTGACTGTTTTGGCTGCTACTAACTAAAGTAATTTTTAAAAATCTTAATGAAAATCTTTTACATATAAATGAAGTTTATTATTGAAAATTTAGAAATGTTTGATATTAATTATAATATTCATTCTGCTGACTGTTCTATTAAACAAGATGAGCAGCAGCTAAAGCGGCCATCAGCCTGCACCATATTATATTTACATATCCAAATAAAGATAAATAAAAATGATTCAATGTCAAAATTATATGAGGATTTTAAATTTGAATAGATGGAATTCAATGATAAATTTAGTGAATTTTTTCTTTTAGATGAACATAACAATTCTTATTAATGTTTTTAAAATTAAATTATGAAATAAGTAATTGTAAATATACTTTTATTGAGAAATAATTAATTTGCATGTTTGAAGAACCTTGTTCTTTGAATTAGTTTCATCATCTACCTAAATTTAAAAATATCTATAAATCATTTATATATAAATGTACCAAACAAGACAAATACGGAAATTAGCTCTTTCAGTCTTTTTAGCTGTATGTTATACAGATGAGGTGCAGCTTTAGCTGCCACAATGATGCATCCAAATTCATAAACCAATTAACTGATGAAAATGTGAATTATTTGTAGTGTCTCAAGCAGAAGATATTTGTATTTCTTATGAATACAGCAAGTGACAGATTGATAAGTAATTATACTTCCCAATTTCATTGTGTGTTACTGGTTTGCTGCTTCTTGTCCATTATTTTTGTACTTTAAAGAAACTATATACTTTTGCATAGCTAACATCAAGAACGTCCACTCCATCGAATGACTGCATTCTTCTTAAAGTTGAATGAGTTCCGTTACACAATAAAATAATTTATTTTCTCTTCTAATTCTTCATCATTTGCTTCCATTTCGTTAGCTGTAATTAGAACCTTCATATATATTTCTTTTAATCGATTTTTAGTTGAATTGTTAACATAATCAAAAGGCCCATTTATATTTTTAATCATTAATTTACAATCTAAAGTAATGGTGTGTAATGTAAAACAATAATTTTCCTCTTCTTCTTATATCTAAAAATAATCAAGTAATTCATAAATTAATTTTTTTGCCTTATTTGCGTCACACGAGTTACTACAGTAACATATACAAAAATTATCTTGTTTGTTGTGTGAAGAATTAAAATTAGAGTATCTGATAGACAAATTCTCTGTTTTTCCTAGTTTAAAATTATTGATTATATGATATTTTTTCATGCAGCTATACAAATATTACCATTTTTTAGTGTCTAACCGTATCAATAAAGATTTTCATATTTATGCTGAACTGTCATGACTTTTTATTATAATTTTCTAATTCCCCCTTTTCTTCATCTCTGATTCTTAATTGAGTTTGATATTTAGTAGGTAGTTGTTTAGCTTGATTAGTTTCATACTCTTTTGTGTAGTTAACTAACTATTGTATCCTTGATTGTTATATAATAGTCTTTAATTACATCAGTTACATTAGTGCTTAAACTCATTAAGAATTTTTTTTAAATTCCTAACTGACAATATATCCAATTTTTTATATAAATTATTAGGTGTAATTTGTTTTATTTCTTGCTGAATGTATTCATAGTCTAAAGCCAATGGTCTATTATATTTTATTTCTGTGTATTCAATATTATATTTATTTAAAGATTGTATTAAAATAGTTTTTCTATCCTTTAATTTTTGAGAGAGTAGAATGCCACACACTGAAATTCCTTAATGAATAAAGTTTAAAATATTGATAGTTGTTAAAACATTCTTTTTCTCAAACAATGGAACCAAAATATCTTTAAATCAAGAACCTAATTTTAATTGACAATTACTGTATAAATATTCATCATTGGTGTTTCTGAACTAGCAGCAACTGCATTAGAAGTACTTGGACGCATTTACGGGATTTGATTATATTTATTAATATTAATTTTTAGTAGATTTTTATTTTTTAATAAAAATAGTGGGTTTTTCCTCATTCTTATTTCAGTGGTCATAATATTCAACCCACTGACTATTTGGTGTTATTTTTAGTTATTTTGTCAAATATTAGATGACTAAAATATTACTATGATTTTCCAGGAGGACTCTCATCGACCCTGCAATTCCATAACGAATAAAACAAAAATTATATATAGTAATATATTTCTAGTCTACATCGCCCCAAATTATGGACGTAATTAATCTTCTTTTGTTTATGATCAGCAGGTGTAAAGTTTTTCCATTACTGGAATTTCACATAGATAAGTTATAATTAATGTATTTCTTTGCTAAAAGAATGGAATAATTTTTAAAAGGAAGATGTCACATATTTGAATTTTCATTTTTTACAAACCTAATAAAACTGTTCCTAATGAATGACTAGCCTAAATAGTCTGAAACTCAATGAACTGATAGTTAGATCAAAAGAGGTTTTTCTAAAATAAGAAAACTACATCTTATTGATCTTATTAATATTCAGGAAATGAATAGCAACAACAACAATGAAGTGGAAAATGATACTGTAATAGAATCACAACCTTAAGCAAAAGAACGAAGGATATTCTAAAATGGATAAAGAAAAAAACTAAATGCATTAATTAATTGCAATTTTGAACATTTAAATATTTAAGGAATTATATAAAATGTATTGAACTACAATTAAAACATATAGAAGTAAAACTGTTGAGTATATTCAAAATGATGACCAATTTGGTAAATTAGGATTGATCTATATATCAGGACACAATAAATTACCAGAATATTTTAAGAGAAAATTTTTAAGATAAATTAGACTGAGTCTGTATGTTGGCACAAGGAAAAAATGTATCTGAAAAATTTATTACAGAAATTCAAAATAATATTAATTGCCTCATCAAGATGTAAAACGTTATGTGAATATTTTATAAGAAAATTCCAAGATAAATTAAATTGAACTCTAATACTATATTGTTAATTAAATATTATTTCCATGTGAAAAATTCAAGAGAAATTAGATTGGATAGTTATATCACACAAAATAAATTATCTGTGGGTTTAATAAGAGAATTTCAAGGTAAAATTGATTGTTATACTATTCCAAATCACAACTTACTAAAAGTTTCATAAGAGCATTAGAAAATAAATTAAACTCAAATATTATACCAAATAAAGAAATCTTATTTATAGAGTGTACAAGGAATATCAGATTAATCTAGATTGGAATATTAAATCGGAAAGAAATCTGTCTGAAGGTTTTGAGAGCGAATTTCAGGACAAATTAAACTGGAAAGTAATATCATGTTGACTAAATCTACATGAAAATATTATAACAGAGCTCCAAGATAAAAAAAATTTGAATTTTATAAGAGAATTTCAAGAGAAATTAAACTCGGAGGATTTATCAGATGGACAAAAAAGTCTGAAGATTTTATGAGGTGAATTTCAAGACAAATTAGATTGGGATATTGTATCACATTGACAAGAATTGTCTGAAGATTTTATGATAGAATTTAGGATAAATTAAATTGGGAAGACATATCAGGAGAACAAAAATTGGCTGATGATTATGTAATGTAGTTTGAACATGAAGCTATTTGGAAATTAATTTTGAAATGTCAAGGTTTATCAGAATCTTTTGTACGGAATTTACTCGAACCATATTAAATAATGGGACGGTCTGAAGGTTGTAAATGTCCCATATATTCACATAATGAAAATCATCAATTTATAAAAATAACTTGTAATCATGTTTTTTTCAAAAAGAATGTATTAATGAATGGTAAAATACCAAATTAAATGTCCAATATGTAGAAGAGTTTTTAAAACATTTGATGAAAAGTCTGTTACAAATCAGTATGATATTGATATATTATTTGATGATGATTCTGAGAGTGATGATGGTGATTGATGATGGATTAATCTTTTAATATTTTACGTTTTCACAAAAATAATCAATTTTTTTCTGTGTAAATATAGCAGCTTCAGCAACCAGTCAAATCCAAATTTTGTAAACATTGTAGTTCTGAGAAGTCCTTTGATAATTTCAGTTCACAGAAATATACAAAGGATGGATATAGAACGATGTATAGACAATGTGTAAATGAATAAAATGTAAAAAATTAAAATGACGATCGAATTCCTGGTGTGTGTTGAAAAAATGCTTCTAAATGTTGTTACAAAAATCATTTACAATTAATACCAAGTGAAGTACATTCCAAGATATTATTGTCAATGGAAAATGAAAAAAATAAGAAACCAATACCATGGCAAAGTTATGAAAAGTTTGTCAAGCGATTAAAAGTGTATATCGATTTTACAAAAATCTTTCTAACAAAGATAACCATAAAAGTAAATGTAAAAAATGGGTTTAGAAAATGTAAAAAATAAGGATGGACAATCATCTCACACTTAATTTTAAATATCTATTAAATAGGATTTCTAATGGATCAATTTTAAAAAACTAGTTTTTCAAAACAAGTGATCTTCATTTTCTATAAGTCAAGAGACCAGATGGAGTGATTCACAGTTATTCAGTTTTCCTGGATATTGAGAAAGCTTATGAAAAAGTCCAGAAAGACAATCTTATCACCAAACTACGAGAAGACGCCGACATACCTGACTGTTACATTAGACTTATCGACAGCTTTTTACAAGACCGAAGATGCTTTGTACAAATTTATGGATGGCAAACGCTCTGAACTCAAAGTTCTGCAAGAAGGTATTCCATAGGGTTCAGTATTCTCGCCAACTCTTTTTACAGTATTTGTCAAAGATATCCCTACCACAGTAACTTCTATAATTTCACAATTTGCAGATGACACTGCACTTCTAGCCACTCACTGACGACTTTCAATGACAATAAACAGACTACAGAAACAAGTCGACCACACGGAAAATTGGTCAAAACTCAACAGAATAAAAATAAATCCAGAAAAGACAGCCTCCATCATGTTCACATGCCGCCGTCCACAACTCCATAAATGCATCGAACTAAACGGTAGATAATGTCCATGGACTACCTAAGTGAAATACCTTGGAGTAACAACAGACAACAAGATATATTCAAACAACACATTGAAGACAAACGACAATGGATATCCATAACTATCCACTCAATTTATCCTTTCCTGACCAGCAAAGAATTGAACCATAGAACTAAACTCAACATCTACAAAGCAATAGGTCAACCCATGATGCTCTATGGCTGTTTGTTGTGTGGCATAACCAGCAAATCGAACAGAAGACCATTACAGAATCTACAAAACAGATGCTTAAAACTCATACTTAACGCACCATGGAGGACCAGATGAAGCCATATCCATGCAGAACTTGACATGCCGACAGTCGACATCCAAATCAGCAACACCGCAAGAAGAATCTATGGAAAAATAGAACGGCTCAGACCTACTTGACAACAACTTCGTGATTTGGCAACAGTTCAACCAACCCAAGTCACAAAATATGACTTCCAATGTCCATCCTACAGAACGATTAACGAACAACGAAGTACTTCAAATAAATCTGCAATACCAGAACATACAACTGACAGACCACAACAGCAGAAGAAAATCTCCTCCGAAATCCCAAGATTGTGGGACTAAAGGACCGAATATCGTGCCACAAGGCTCCCAAACGAAAAACAAGGTGTACCATTTTAGAAAGTAATAGTGTCCCCAATTAGCAACCCTACCCCGCACACTTGAGGGTCAAACCTCCTCCGGAGGTAGAGCCCTGGCCACCGCACAACATATAAAAAAAAGAAACAGTTGCATACTTTGTGATTATTGTAAATGAAATAATTTAAGAGGGTATAGTAAATCAAATAAGCTGATCTAACTAGACTGATTAAAAGACATTGTGTCTTTTAAAAACTATGAGTAGGAAATCGTTGGAAACAATTACCTTACCATAAAGTTAAAAATGATGATGATATTTTAGAAATTAATGAAGATAAACCATTGAAAAAATAATTCCATTTTCTAATGACATCTTTGAGAGACGAAATGGTAGAGGTAGTAATGAAGATAAACCATTGAAAAAATATTTGTATTTTCTACCAATGTGTTTGTGAAACTAGAATCTGGAACTGATGAAGCAATATTTTTTCCTTTTTATATTAATTTATTTGAGGAACCAAGAGTAAGAAAAACATTTAGTGATCATCTAGTTGATACTGCATTTGCAAACAGATTACAAACAATAAATTTTGAAAATAATGTAAACTCAGTTGAACCTAATGATTTCTTAACTGCTGTAAAAGCGAAAATTATGAAAGGTAATCTAAGAATTCATCATGGATTGAAAATATTTTTAGGACTTTTTGTGAGTACCAAATTCAGACATCCAGAAATATTAGGCAATTTCAGATCCACACAGAAAACCATAGGATCACAAATGTAAGAAATATATTTTAAAAATTTAAGGTTGTTAAACACAATATTGGATCAAGAATGGGTGATTTTCAAGCACATAGATAAGGATGGTCATTAAATAGAATCATTGGTTTACATCTAGGAATTAACAGACATGTTCCATTGAGAAGATCATCTTACATCGATTTACCAGGTATAATAAAATTAAAAAGGCATGTATTAGTATGAAGAATAATGACAAAAATATTTTCTGTAGGCTATAAAATTTGCTTTATATGTAGACAAAAATTCAGAAAGTTTTATGACACATAAAAATGTTGGTCATGATCTTGATTTGAAACTTGAAAATTTCCTGTTTCCTGTAGTGGTTTATCAAATTCCTAAAATTGAAAATAAGACTAATGTATCTATTATTGTTTATTCATTTGATGAAAACTGACAACTGTACACATTAAAAATTATGAAAAGTAATGAAGGGGAACATTAAACTCCCTTTATCTCAAGAAAGAAATTAATTCAAACTATCATTATATAAAGAATGTATCTAGACTTTTTTGTAGTGAAATTAATAAACATGAAGAAGAAAAATTTATTTATGATTGATGTTTAACCCATTTCACAAGTAAACAAAACTAGATGATTACTCATCAAGCTGTTTAGTTAACAAACCATTAAAAGAAGAAATGCCAGGGAAATGTTCATATGTAAGTCTTAAAAATTATTAACATATACAGAAAATTCCATTCGTTATTTATGTTGATCTCGGAAATTTGCTATAGAAAATGGACAACTTCAACTGAATGCAGAAAATTCATACACAATGAAATATCAAAAGCATTAATTAAGGGAATTCTGTTATTACATTAAATATATATTTGGACACTATAAAGACCTTTTGTTGATAGAGGACCAAATTGTCATAAAACATGTATTGAATGTATAAAAAAAGGTTGTAGAAATGGAAGAATTTATTCTCATGTTAAAGGTATGAAACCATTAATTCTTTAAGAACAATCAAGATATACAAGATCCAAAAAATGTACTATGTGTAATTGTTATTATTGGCCAAAAAATTAAATGGTTTGGCACCATGATCATTTCACTGGAAAATTTAAACATCCAATATGTGAAAAATGTAGTTCATAGTTAGAACTTCTGAGCTTATATAATAGAACAGGATATGCTTTGCATCTGTTTGTGAAAGAACTTTGTTATGATGAAAAAGAAATAGATTTAATACCAAACAACAGCATAGATGTATTAGTGTTGGTAAGGGAACTGAAAGATTTAAAATGAGATTTATTGACACATTTAAATTTTTAGCTTGTTAAACATTCATCAAGTTTGAAAGGAGATTAATTGAAAAACATTAGAAAATTATCCTGTGAAGAGATATTTAATTTAGTGATCAGGAAAGGTGTATTCCATATGATAATATGGATTCTTGGAAAAAATCTTAAGATACACAATTACCAGAAATGGCAGAATTTTATAATAAACTGAATGGCTGTGAAATAATTGATGAAGATTATAAACATGCAAAGTTAGTTTGGAAGGAATTCAATATTAAACATTTAGGTGAATATCATGATGTATATCTTACATCTGATGTATTCTTATTGGCTGATGTGTTTGAAATTTTTAGAAAAACTTGTTTAGAAGCATATGATTTAGATCGATCTTGGTATTTTACTGCACCAGGATTATCTTGGGATGCAGTGATTAAAATGATAAAAGTTAAAATAGGTTTATCACATGATAGTGAAATGATTTATTGCAAAAGGAGTAAGAGGTGGAATATCATAGTTTGTAAAAGATACTTTAAAGCAAAGATTAAATATATAAGGGGATTTTGATATTAATAGGTATCGAATTATATAGAATATTTAGATGCAAACAACTTATATGGATATGATATGAGTCAGTATTTACCATATAGTGGATTTGAATGGCACCTTCCAAATAATTTTCATTGTACAAAAATAAGTGAAATTTCAGATACTGCTAAAATTGGATATATATTTGAAATAGGTTTAGAATATCTACAAGAATTACATGATTTACATAAAGATTTACCAATAGTTCCTGAAAATAAAATTGTGCCCAGATGAATTAAATAAGGCGAATTGTTAACCACTTGAGAAAATATAAATAAATATCAAGTTCATATTAGAAATCTAAAGCAGTATTTATCATTAGGAATGAAATTAACAAAGATACACAGGATAGGTTGAAGAAGTATATAGATTTAAAATACAGAAATGAGAAGGAAAGCCAAAAATGATTTTCAAAAAAATTTCTATAAACTTATGAATAGTTCGTCTTTGGCAAGTCAACAGAAACTATCAGAAAAAGAGCTGATATGAAATTAGTGTCAGATGGAGGAAAAAGTGATAAATTAATAGCAAAGCCAAACTTTGAATCAAGAATTACATATAATGACAATCTTGCTGCTATTCATTTGAATAAGATGAAAATCACATTTAATAAACAAATCTACATTGGAATAAGTATACTTGAATTTTCTATAAAATTGATGTATGAATTTCCAAACAGAATAATGAAATGAAATATGGAGAAATTATTGAATTGTGTTATCAAAATATGGACAATATAAAAACTGAAGATTTCTATGAAGAATTGAAAATGATGATTGATACATTTGATACAAGTGAAAATCCTGAAAATGATATTTATGGTATTCCACAAGTTAACAAGATTGTTGTAAGCAAAATGAAAGCTGAATGCAATGGAGAAATAGTGGAAGAAATTTGTTGTCTGAGAGCATAAATGTATGCTTACAAAAATGGTGACAAAAGAGAGAAAAATCTGAAGGAGTTATGAAATGTATTGTCAGAAATAGAATAAGCTTAGAAGATTATTTGTTTAACCATAGAGAACAGCACAGAAGAACTAATAAATCTGGAAGTGAAAGACACGAAATATACAAAGTTGAAATAAACAAGAAAGCATTGACTCCACATGATGACAAAAGATATCTTTTGGAAAATAAAATAGTTATATTACAATGCAGACATTACTAATTATAAAAGTTTCTTACATTCACCATAATTCCTTTTAATTATTTTCTTAGAATCACCTTTTATACATAAAATATTAATATTTATTTTCTTATGTTCATCTCTTGTATGAGAAAAATAATTATTTTTGAAAATTGGTGAAAATGATACAAAAAATATTCATATTATTAATTTTTCTAAGTGAGTTAGAACTGAAGAGTGGATTATAGTAGATCCATTTTGTGGGTTCTAGGTAAGTTCTCATTTCCTAGTGAAATGAACGAGTTTAATGAGTGTTTTCAGTAGAAAATAAAAAGCGAGCTAGAAGCTACCAAATGGATCTACTCAGGATTGCAATGAGTAAGATCCGAGTTCACATCTCGCTCGTACTACAAATACCTTTTTTTTCACAAAGTTATGAACTGTGTGTCCAGTTATTGACATGTCTGTTCACTTGTTCGTTTTTGTGTCTGTGTTTTGGTGTAAAGTCCATTTGCTCAGTGAGGTGTAAGAAAGCAACCTCCAGAATTGTGTACCTCCTATTTCTTCTACACAAGGTCGATGTGATATATCACCTGCTCTCGCTATTCATCACATGTACTTGCGACAGTATTGTACTCTTACCATATGATATATTCTATAACCAACATATAGTATGACAATTGTTCAGACCACAGAAAAAGAAAAGACATGTCAGTGACCACGTAGAAACTTCATAATTTTGTGAAAAAGAAGGTTGGGACAATATGCGCTCACTCTTCATCTCCTCTTACTCTTTTGATTGACAGGTCGTTAACCTATTGTTCTCCTAAGATGATTAAGTCCACCTGGGGATAATTCAGCCTTTTGATTGACAGGTCCTCAACTTATTGTTTGGTTCAGTGTTGTTCCATGTCCCCCCACACCTCCCATCCTCTTGGAAACCCAGCACCACTTCCAATATAAAATTAACCGACTAATTAATTAATATGATTGCGGCACTTTCGGTATTCTTGAGCCGCTTCAGGTTATTCGAATGGCCCCCTCTCACTCTATCAATTTGATTGACTACTTAATTAAAGTGATCAATTAATTATCCTCTCCCTCTCCGATAAAATTCTGCCACCTTAGCTGGGTGGTAACGTTATTGCCTCCCCTTGGAATGGGCCCAAGTTCTATTCCTGTCCAGGTTAGAGATTTTCTCCACCCATGGACTGGGTGTTGTGTTGACCTCATTATCATCTCATCTAATCACCGGCACACAAGTCACTCAATGTGGTGTCGGCTGAGATAAGACTTGCACTCGGCAGCTGAACGTCCTCGGAAGGAAACTCCTGGCCAACAATGTCATATGTTCATTTAATTTTTTTCTCTGTAAATCCTTCAACCCTCCCCAGTCCACCCTCACCCCAACTGTAAAATGACAGCTCCATGCTGGAGAGGAAGGATCTCACGACAGGAGACCAGACATTGAATTACATAGCAGAGGGTATATTGTTCATTTATAAAAAATACAGTTTTTAGGGGTTGATCTCTCTTGCTCATTAATCTCTGCTGTTTGGAAATATGCAGGTCTTGTAAAATACATCGAAAAATAGGTATCTAGATCGATCCTCTTTTTTTATTCCAATCTCGCAAGCGATACTGCCATGAAACATGAAACACGGTAAAAGATCTTTTGATAGCGAAGCATACACTGTCCACCATCAGCCATTCACTAGCCCACACAGAATGCATGCTCGTGCCACCAGTAGCGCAGGTCGCTCGGTGTAGCGCAAAGCGTCGCCATCTGGACAGACCCACGCCACACGCCAGTGTCCAAGAAGTGTCTGCTCAGGTCCCATGCCTGACACGCTAATCCCTGAACAAAAGCAGCCCAGAAATTTCCGTTGAAACACGTGCTCTCTCTCTCTCTCTCTCTCTCTCTCTCTCTCTCTCTCTCTCTCTCTCTCTCATCCCGTAGTGTGGCACATGAATAGTAGTTTGATTACTTCCTGCAAACGTCTGGTGATATGTTGTAACATAAGTCACAGCATTTTTACGTTCAAGCAGCAGCATAACATTTCTGACTATCATTTATAGCTGTGTAAAAAATTATGTTGTCGTTTTCGCATTGCAAAAAACCTCCCACTATCACATATTTTTCGATGAATAAAGGATGTAATTACAATTTGAAAAAGCCCTAGAGTCTTTTTGGTTTAGCGATTTTATCACTTCCACGAAATCTTTTCGTGTTTTTGATACTTGTAAATACAGCAAACACACGGTGGCATATACATTCAGACCACAAAGTCGAGGTTTGTGACAGCGCATTCCATGCATAGCTACCGTTTACCAACCAAACACCACCCACACCATACAAATTACCCCTTACTAAAAAATCATTGCCAGTGCAACATAAGCGAGGGTATGTCAATTGAGAGTTAATTTTCAGGGACCAAGTGGATGGATGGAGAAACCGCAAAGCTATTGTATTTAAGTTGCTCTTGCTAAGCACCATACGCCTTTAAAACTTTGGAGTGGGAACAGGATCACTGCGAGACGGATCTGTTGTTGCAGCTGGCGAAATTAGAGTATGTTACGAAACAAGAAACCTGTTAGAACGTCACACAAAGCTTTTGTTTGTTACATGTGCGAGAAACGGCGACTTAATGGTACAGACCTGTTTAGATCCTATAACATGTGTGTGAGGGAGGTGAATTTTCAAAAAGGAATAGCTGGTTATGTAGAATCCTCGTGTAGGCGTTAGTGAAATGAATGCTTTATTCCAAGCATACAATAGACTTCTGTATGTCCCTTTCAGCGCACCAGCTGTATGTAACTGAATAATCACTGTGAATTCATCGTCTTTCGGTTGTTCAGTCTCAAGTGTGTGGAGGTTGTCTATGAATAATGTAATGCCGTAATTCTGATAGTTAATTTGAAGAGTGGTAGTGAATGTATTGTGAAAGGTATGGTCATGCATTAGTTATCGCTGCTAAAGCGGGATAGTGACTGCACAACTCTGCTTATTCAAGAGCAGAGCTCCATCCACACATTAGAAAAAATTGTTCTAGAGCTCTTACTTCCTCAATTTCTTACGACAATTAGACTTTGAGGATTACGGATTCGCTGGGAAAAGAGAACGTTACTGCTTATAGCGTGTTTGAGTGGGTGAAATAAAGAAATGTGTGTAATGTGCTCTCAGATATTTATATGAAACTTATTAAGAGTGGTCGCTACGTGAACGCCTTTGGTTACTACATGTTTCCTACACAACTTGTATCATTACTATGTGATATATATTTTATTTGCTCCCTGTATTATTTTAAAGAGATTAACTCATTTCAAAGCATGAGCCCTGCTTTAAGCACTATGACTCGCATGCGCGAGGCCACATTGATGGACGACCATCAATTAAGATGTATTGTGTTAGGTGAATAGCATAAAAAGCCAATAACAATAATGTCCGTTGCGAAGCTGAGTAAGATTCTACTAATTTTTAACAACCTATTTCTTTACTTCATGTTTTGTATGATGAGCGTAGACAGATCATATTATACGTATGGCATACACTGAATATACTGGAATAATAGATATATTCTCACCCAGCATTGCATAACCAAGGTCGTTCAAGAATGTGAAGTGCGATAAAACATGGAACAATCCGAAGTGGTTAGCACATTTCAACCACAGCTTCACTGACATGACCCTGGCTGGCATGCCTTACAAAGATATCGTGATGACATTTCTATTATTCGACCATCATCTACATGAAGGAGAAGGAGAAGATCTCATGGATGCGTCGAATCTTCAAGTTTGCTGCTATTCATAATCTGGAATTCTATAGGTGTCTCCATCGACTCAAGAAGAAGGAGATGTGTGCAACACTGTTACTGTGCCTGCTTATGAAAACGAAAAATTACTTTGAGAAATAAATGAATTTTTACCTCATTATATGTTTATAATTTCTCTTTGCCCTGTTCCCACTTTGATAAAGTTTCGTCCAGACATTTTTGCTATATGTCTTTGTAAGTGCTCATGGTCACACACCTCCAGCTCCCATAACCCAACATGTGCCAGACAGTAGACGTAATGCCATGCAACCATTCTATATATTTTGTTATCCTCTATCTTGAACTTCACCACCTTATTAGCACTCATATTCAGAAAAACTAATGTCATTTGTGTCCTGCATAGCCTTTTTTATATAAATTCACAATGCATCAGTGGATAGGTTTTTTTTTTTTTTTTTTTTTCAAAGAATTTTTCGTTTATTCAGTTCTCACAAATATGAATCAGTTTTATGAGATTACAATTCAGATCTTAAGGTTACAATTCAGTTCTTGAGATTACAATTCAGTTCCTGAGGTACAACATAGTTCTTGAGGTACAATATAATTTTTGAGGTACAATATAATTCTTGAGGCACAATATAATTCTTGAGGCGCAATATAGCTCTTGAGGTACAATTTAGCTCTGCTATTTCAATGCAGAGATACTTTTAACTTATATTCTACAACAGTAACACTGCTCAAGAATAACTTTTTTTACAATTGTTCCAGTAGCACTGGATGAGAACGTTTACAGTTTTTCCAGATATATAAATCTAGGCTAAAAACTAAGGAGAGATACTTTTTTACTACTGCAACTAAATTCCACAGTCCCAGCACTATAGCTTTCACAATAATTCTGATGGACCGTGCACAGTTAGAAACTAATTTCCACAGCCCCAATAGCAAAGGTATTTTACAATAATAATGATTCTGATGGACTGTGTGCACTTAAAAACAAATGTGACTTGGATGGCTACTAGCAGGTGAAAAACTCAAAAACTATTCTATTTACAAGACGCATTTGGTGTGTAGATATATATTTACAGACTGCACATATGTTATGTATGAATAAATAAATATACAAATTTCTTTTTTCAGTTAATGCTTTTTTAATATTCTTATGTTTATCCTTTTTAAACTTTTTTCACATAAATGGTTTGCAAATATATATATTCTTTTTATCTTTTTTTCCACATAGATCTGTGTGTACACACACACACACACACACACACACACGCACATGCGCGCGCATGCGCATGCAAAATTACTTACAATATGACAAAAGAGTGATACTGTCATACTACTACTCTGCAGACTCTACTCTCTCTCTCTCTCTCTCTCACTGACAGTTCTCCACCCCATTTCTCGCTACAAGTGAGTAGTGTGAGTACAGGAGACTTTCAATCCCAACATCATGAATGACCCGTTTATCGTCATGATGCGACAGGCCGATTTTAGACTGCAGCACAGTGTACACATTGTGTCCTCTCGATCAAATACTAGTCTGACCTACCACATGCTGTGGTGCAGCACTGCAAACACCGCTCTACAGACAATGCAACATGTCTTTGACAGAGAGGGCTCTCGATGTCATATGAAGCACACCCTTAACCCACCTCTGGGTGGCACCTTCCAATGTGCGATACATATACATTTTTGATAGCAGACCTACAAACTCCACAATCAGCAATTCATAAGGCCAATAACCTTCTTGTTCTGTGTACCAATACCGTAAGGATTATTGGCCGTGTATGAGGACATGTTGAATTCATTACCATGGTACCTCATTACTTTATATGGATCACAGTTCTTCATGCAATAGGTAAAACTATCTGTATCCATATAAAGTAATTTAGGACCTGAATGAAAGCAGTACATGTGGCGTTTGGATAGTTCTAATATGCATAACCCCAGGTTTTGTATACTCTGCTGCAGTCTTTGCCATCTCCACAGCAACATAGTTGTTATTGAAATTTGGTCTGACAATGCATTTTCTTACGCCATAACGCTCATCTCATTCAGTTCTACTCAAAATCCCATGTCGTTCCCTCAAATTCTCCATTGTTTTACTGACAACTGAATTATTCAATAATTTCTAAAAATCTTTCTCACAGTCACATATTGTGAAAGTTCTCTGTCTCGTATTCAAATCGATATACCCCTTCAATCATGGGACTACTTGAAGAAGTTAACCCAGATGATTCTAACCAATTCAGTCCCCAAATCTCCCAGCACGGTCCTCAGTTTTGGGATGGAGTCTCCTTGCAGAACCAGTTGCTCTGGACACAGCAGCAAATCAGCGCATGGCTCATGCAAACTAATACAGTATGTGAGTTCTGCCATCCACATCAGAATCAGCCGCCACACCCCTCATGATTTTCCACTTAATCCTTGTATTCGTCTTTGGACACCCACTGAAACTCACCAATCGGCAGTGATTTTTGCTTGGCGTACCTGTATAAAATATTTACAACCAAGTACATTATGTAACTCGAATCAGGGGATGCACTGAACCTGTCACCCATCCGTGAGTTATTTGCCTTGGCATGCCAATGGACACATTGGCAAAGTCCCCCATGGATCCCTGGTTAAAACCAAAGAAACTTGTCAGCATTGGTCAATAATTTGATGCTGCAGTTCGTTTTCTTGAGCGTTCTGTCTCAAGAAAACCCAGGTGCTGTGTAAAAAAAGACGGGATCCAGAGAATATGTGCTCATGCATAGACTCCGGAATTTCTCGAAAACGTCCGCAACCTACATCTGTGTTCATGTAAAGCCGTGCATACTCTCCTAAAACAGAGATGTTGAATTCCTCCCAGACATTCAAAGCATGCTCCTACTCTGCGTCCATTATGGCATCGCCTGTAAGGTCGCTGGACAAAGCGGTTATATCGGGTAACCAGATTTCGTTGAGTTTCGCCATACTATCCACATACTCACAAGGGAAAAACCCCTTCCTAGTCACAAGTTGAAACTTTTCCTCGTTGGGAAATATAGTTCGAGTGATATGTATATTCCCCCGAAGCAGAGTTTCAACGAGTTTCTGGATTGGCACCTGCATAAGTCGTAGACATATCAAGGAAGAAGAGCGTATTTTTTGACGTCATTCATTTGGAGAATGAAATGTATTTCTCGACGCTCTCAGGTAGGACACTGACTTGGCCTTTCTCTATGTGTAAATCAGCCAAGTGCTCATCTAGAAAGTTAGCGTCATATGCGCTTAAATTGTGGAAGAAAGCGGGTATGTGCCTTGGTAGCTGGTATTTCAAATTGCATGTATTGTGAGGTGCACCATGGAACTTCCCCATAAGATGACAGTGGTCCCTACATGGAGTTTCCGCTTTTCTATCTAACGGCAGCCGATAAATATGACAGTGAACTGCCTTATTGTAAAAAACTTCATTCTCCTTCGATTTGGTCATGGGAACGTTATCGCTGTAAAGATTATCAACTTCCAATTAAAGTTTTTCGAGCTCATTGAGCTGTCAAACCGTAGAATCATCTCTGAAATAAGATTTGTAGCGATTAAGACTCGAATCATAGGAAGATACAATTTGGTATGCTGCTGCATATGGTACATGTTTTTCTGTAAATGTGATATGTGAGGCTGTAGAGTCACCTTCACAACAGGTCACAGGAGAGAGGATGCATTCAAAGTCAGTGCACACTACAACCACGCATCACTCTTAGTGGTGAGCATTTTAAAACTTCATTAATTTGTTTTCCTCAGTAGGCATAATAACACATACCAGGTCCTGGGAAGCATGGTCTACTATATATACCGCTAATAACTTGTCTGAGGAAAAGATATTGAGGCACATTAAGCAAATATGCCGTTTACTGTAGTGCTTGCTCAGTTGAGTGGAAGGAATGCGGGACATGTCTTTGATCCAAACGTAATGATAAATGCGTTTTTTCCTTATTTTTCTTATCAGAGTATAAGAGCATGATTACATGCATTTTACTCTAACTGGCAAATTTCGAGAAGTGGAGGGGGCTGACGACAATATGATAGCCTGCTCCTTTGGCTTGCTTTTCTTCTCCAGGCCGTGAAAATGAACAGATATTCTAGTATTCTGCACCTCAAATTTAGGTATTGACGTGAAACTCGATACCAACAAAGCTATACCCTCCAGGGATAGTATCTTTGGGTACTTGTATTTACCTGTACGCTGTGGATGTTTCACGTAATTTCTCTCACAAGCCGGGATTGACCAAGCAAAACAAACCTGATCCTTTTCATTTTTGACGTTAATGCATGCCCTCTTATTACCTACTTTAGGTAGCCCTATATAGCTAGGCCCTCCACTTACCAGATGACAGACATGTGTATGGATGTCCAGCTGTAGTATTCGGCTGAGTGCTTTAGCTGACCCCCTAACTTCCATCTTGCGAAACTGGTCCATTATAGCACTCAAAGTGAATTTACGAAACCACTCGGTGATTTATGTGCTTCACGTTATCACGTCATTACCCCCCCCCCCCCCCCCCAAAGATAGGGAATACTTGTCTCTTCAGTGACAGAGTCAATTTTAGGGGTGGGATTGCGATAGTTCGATGCAGAGCACCACACTGCATTTAATAGCAGGATACCGCGGATCATCGAGTACCTTGTGGAGCTTCTTCTCCACGACAGGAAGGTATGCCTTTAGAAACCCGACAGGGTCGCGGTACCCTCCTGCCTGATTCTTGATCCTTGTGATAGAGATTCGTTCCTCAAAGACGTCTGCAACCACTGAGTATTCTAACTGCAGTATGGAGTCACTGACCTGATGCCCCTCTCTAAAAGGACAGGAGAGGGAACTACCGCTAGCCACAGGATCATCTCTATTATTAATACTATAACTACAACTTGGTGACGAGGTTGCCTGCTGTGATGTGTTGAGAGTATGTGCTTTTCCTCACGAGATCGGCGCGGACCTGATGGTGGAGGAGGAGGAGGCACTGCTGAATCAGGCCACTGTGAGCAGTCTTGCTGCTGCAATCCTGACCTGCTTGCCAGAGGGAGGGTGATCCATGGACGCCAGAGGGGTGCTGGGCCGGCGGAGGCGGTGGCGGTGGCAGCGGCGACGGCGGTGACGGCGCCGATGGCGGCGACGGCGGCGATGGCGCTGCTCGCGTAGTGGGTAGCGGCGCCCTCGCTGGTGCAGCATGTCACACGGCACCTCGCCGCTGTGTTACAGGCTTCGCCGGCCCCTGTTACTGAGCTCAGCCGCTATAGGATAACGAAAAAGAAAAACTTAAGTACAACGTTCTAGACATCGCGTGCTACTGCAAGGAAAGAAAGAATACTGATTATTTGTAAGCAGAATGGGTATATACAGTTGTGATCAAAAGTATCCGGACACCCTCCAAAAAATACGTTTTTCATATTAGGTGCATTGTACTGCCACCTACTGCCAGGTACTCCATATCAGCGACCTCAGAAGCCATTAGACATTGTGAGAGAGCAGAATGGGGTGCTCCGCTGAACTCACACACTTCGAATGTGGTCAGATGATTGGATGTCACTTGTGTCATATGTATGTACGCGAGATTCCACACTCCTAAACATCCCTAGCTCTACTGTTTCCGATATTATAGTCCAGTGGAAAAGTGAAGGGATGCGTACAGCACAAAACCATACAGGCCGACCTCGTCTGTTGACTGACAGAGACTGCCGACAGTTGAAGAGGGTCGTAATGTGTAATAGGCAGACATCTATCCATACCATCACACAGAAATTTCAAACTGCATCAGGATCCACTGCAAGTACTAAATGGTTCAAATGGCTCTGAGCACTATGGGACTTAACTACTGAGGTCATCAGTCCCCTAGAACTTAGAACTACTTAAACCTAACTAACCTAAGGACATCACACACATCCATGCCCGAGGCAAGATTCGAACCTGCGACCGTAGCGGTCATGCGGTTCCAAACTGACGCGCTTAGAACCGCATGGCCACACCGGCCGGCTGCAAGTACTATGACAGGCGGGAGGTGAGAAAAGTTGGATTTCATGGTCGAGCGACTGCTTGTAAGCCACACATCACGCTGGTAAATGCCAAACGACGCCTCGCTTGGTGTGAGGAGCGTAAACATTGCACGACTGAACAGTGGAAAATCGTTATCTAGAGTGACGAAGCACAGTACACTATGTGGCGATCTGATGGCAGGGCATGGGTATGGCGAATACTGGTGAACGTCATCTGCCACCATGTGTAGTGCCAACAGTAAAATTCGGAGGCGGTGGTGTTATAGTGTGGTCGTGTTTTTCATGGAGGGGGTTTGCACTCCTTGTTGTTTTGCGTGGCAATATTACAACACAGGCCTACGTTGATGTTTTAAGCATCTTCATGCTTCCCACTGCTGAAGAGCAATTCTTTCAACACGATTGAGCACCTATTCATAATGCACAGCCTGTGGCGAAGTGGTTACCCGACAATAACATCCCTGTAATGGACTGGCTTGCACAGTGTCCTGACCTGAATCCTATACAACACCTTTGGGATGTTTTGGAGTGCGGACTTCATGCCAGGCCTCACCGACCAGCATCGATACCTCTTCTCAGTGCAGCACTCCGTAAAGAATGGGCTGCCATTCCCGAAGAAACCATCCAGCACCTGACTGAACATATGCCTGCGAGAGTGGAAGCTGTCATCACGGCTAAGGGTGGGCTGACATCATACTGAATTCAAGCATTAGCAATGGGTGGCGCCACGAACTTGTAAGTCATTATCAGCCAGATGTCTGGGTACTTTTGATCACATAGTGTATTACCTATTTGGAATGCCGACTTCATGCCAGGGCTCACCAAACGACATCGATACCTCTCCTCAGTGCAGCACTCCATGAAGAATGGGCTCCCATTCCCCAAGAAACCATCCAGTACCTGATTGAAAGCGAAGGCACCTGCAAGAATGGAAGCAGTCATCACGGCTAAGGATGGGCTGACACCATATTGAATTCAAGCGTTACCAATAGAAAGCGCCACGAACTTGAAAGTCATTTTCAGCTAGGTGTCCGGATACTTTTGATCACATAGTGTATTGCTTATTTGGAATACCGACTTCATGCCAGGCCTCACCAAACGACATCGATACCTCTCCTCAGTGCAGCACTCCATAAAGAATGGGCTGCCTTTCCGCAAGAAACCATCCAGCACCTGATTGAAGGCGAAGGCGCCTGCGAGAGTGGAAGCTGTCATCACAGCTAAGGGTGGGCTGACACCATATTGAATTCAAGCAATACCGATAGAAGGCGTTATGAACTCTTAAGTCATTTTCAGCCAGGTGTCCGGATACTTTTGATCAAATAGTGCATTACCTATTACGGTCTGGCTCCTTGGCATCTCCTTCATTTCATCGTGACGATGAAGGTCTCTCTCAATCTCCTCCACCCACTGTGGCATTTCGTCATCGCCTGAATGGGGAGGGTCCATACACACAAAAACTACGGAGACAAAAATATCTTTTTTTAGAATACACACTTACATGAGACCTGCGATCGATCCAGCATATCTCCAGCACATACTCCTCCCTGTCTCACTACTTTGTCTGCCAGGAAATCATCTACAGGGTTATTACAAATGATTGAAGCGATTTCACAGCTCTACAATAACTTCATTATTTGAGATATTTTCACAATGCTTTGCACACACATACAAAAACTCAAAAAGTTTTTTTAGGCATTCACAAATGTTCGATATGTGCCCCTTTAGTGATTCGGCAGACATCAAGTCGATAATCAAGTTCCTCCCACACTCAGTGCAGCATGTCCCCATCAATGAGTTCGAGAGCATCGTTGACGCGAGCTCGCAGTTCTGGCACGTTTCTTGGTAGAGGAGGTTTAAACACTGAATCTTTCACATAACCCCACAGAAAGAAATCGCATGGGGTTAAGTCAGGAGAGCGTGGAGGCCATGACATGAATTGCTGATCATGATCTCCACCACGACCGATCCATCGGTTTTCCAATCTCCTGTTTAAGAAATGCCGAACATCATGATGGAAGTGCGGTGGAGCACCATCCTGTTGAAAGAAGAAGTCGGCGCTGTCGGTCTCCAGTTGTGGCATGAGCCAATTTTCCAGCATTTCCAGATACACGTGTCCTGTAACGTTTTTTTCGCAGAAGAAAAAGGGGCCGTAAACTTTAAACCGTGAGATTGCACAAAACACGTTAACTTTTGGTGAATTGCGAATTTGCTGCACGAATGCGTGAATATTCTCTACCGCCCAGATTCGCACATTGTGTCTGTTCACTTCACCATTAAGAAAAAATGTTGCTTCATCACCGAAAACAAGTTTCGCACTGAACGCATCCTCTTCCATGAGCTGTTGCAACAGCGCCGAAAATTCA
This sequence comes from Schistocerca serialis cubense, assembly GCF_023864345.2. NCBI lineage: Eukaryota > Metazoa > Arthropoda > Insecta > Orthoptera > Acrididae > Schistocerca > Schistocerca serialis. The sequence goes on along the minus strand of NC_064638.1, from coordinate 918,745,014 downwards.
AAGCGTTTGACTTTGTCATCGGGTGTCAGGGTTTGTAGCAATTGTAAACGGTAAGGCTTCTGCTTTAGCCTTTTCCGTAAGATTTTCCAAACCGTCGGCTGTGGTACGTTTAGCTGCCTGCTTGCTTTATTCGTCGACTTCCGCGGGCTACGCCTGAAACTTGCCCGCACGCGTTCAACCGTTTCTTCGCTCACTGCAGGCCGACCCGTTGATTTCCCCTTACAGAGGCATCCAGAAGCTTTAAACTGCGCATACCATCGCCGAATGGAGTTAGCAGTTGGTGGATCTTTGTTGAACTTCGTCCTGAAGTGTCGTTGCACTGTTATGACTGACTGATGTGAGTGCATTTCAAGCACGACATACGATTTCTCGGCTCCTGTCGCCATTTTGTCTCACTGCGATCTCGAGCGCTCTGGCGGCAGAAACCTGAAGTGCGGCTTCAGCCGAACAAAACTTTATGAGTTTTTCTACGTATCTTTAGTGTGTCGTGACCACATGTCAATGAATGGAGCTACAGTGAATTTATGAAATCGCTTCAGTCATTTGTAATAGCTCTGTATAACAACAATAGGAATATACACCATATTACATGTTGTTGTTGTTGTGGTCTTCAGTCCAGAGACTGATTTGATGCAGTTCTCCATGCTACTCTATCCTGTGCAAGCTTCTTCATCTCCCAGTACCTACTGCAACCTACATCCTTCTGAATCTGTTTAGTGTATTCTTCTCTTGGTCTCCCTCTACGATTTTCACCTTCCGCGCGCGACCGCTACGGTCGCAGGTTCGAATCCTGCCTCGGGCATGAATGTGTGTGATGTCTGTAGGTTAGTTAGGTTTAAGTTGTTCTAAGTTCTAGGGGACTGATGACCTCAGAAGTTATGTCCCATAGTGCTCAGAACCATTTGAACCATTTTACCTTCCGTACTGCCATCCAATACCAAACTGGTGATCCCTTGATGCCTCAGAATATGCCCTACCAACTGATCCCTTCTTCTAGACAAGTTGTGCCACAAATTTTTCTTCTCTCCAATTCTATTCAATACCTTCTCATTAGTTATATGATCTGCCCATCTAATCTTCAGCATTCCTCTGTAGCACCACATTTCGAAAGCTTCTATTCTCTTCCTGTCCAAACTATATATCGTCCACATTGCACTTCCATACATGGCTACACTCCATACAAATACTTTAAGAAACGACTTCTTGACACTTAAATCTATACTCGATGTTAACAAATTTCTCTTCTTCAGAAACGCTTTCCTTGCCATTGCCAGTCTACATTTTATATCCTCTCTACTTCGAACATCATCAGTTATTTTGCTCCCCAAATAGCGAAACTCATTTACTACTTTAAGCGTCTCATTTCCTAATCTAATTCCCTCAGCATCACTGGATTTAATTCGACTACATTCCATTATCCTCGTTTTGTTTTTGTTGATGTCCATCTTATACCCTCCTTTCAAGACACTGTCCATTCCGTTCAACTGCTCTTCCAAGGCCTTTGCTATCTCTGACGGAATTACAATGTCACTGGTGAACCTCAAAGTTTTTATTTCTTCTCCATGGATTTTAATTCCTACTCCGAATTTTTTTTTTGTTTCCTTTACTGCTTGCTCAATATACAGATTGAATAACATTAGGGATAGGCTACAACCCTGTCTCACTCCCTTCCCATCCACTGCTTCCCTTTCATTCCCCTCGACTCTTATAACTGTCATCTGGTTTCTGTACAAATTACAAATTGTAAATAGCCTTTCGCTCCCTGTATTTTACCCTTGCCACCATCAAAATTTGAAAGAGTATTCCAGTCAACATTGTCAAAAGCATTCTTTAGGTCTTCAAATGGTTTGCTTTTCCTTAATCTATTTTCTAAGATATGTTGTAGGGTCAGTATTGCCTCACGTCTTCTAACATTTCTATGGAATCCAAACTGATCATCCCCGTGGTTGGCTTCTACCAGTTTCTCCATTCGTCTGTAAAGAATTCGTGTTATAATTTGACGCCATTGCTTATTAAACTGATAGTTCGGTAATTTTCACATCTGTCAGCACCTGCTTTCTTTGGGATTGGAGTTATTATATTCTTCTTGAAGTCTGAGGGTATTTCTCCAGTCTCATACATCTTGCTCACTAGATGGAAGAGTCTTGTTAGTCCTGGCTCTCCCAAGGTTGTCAGTAGTTCTAATGGAATGATGTCTACTCCTGGGGCCTTGTTTCGACTGAAGTCTTTCAGTGCTCTCTCAAACTCTTCACGCAGTATCATATCTCCTGTTTCATCTTCATCTACATTCTCTTCCATTTCTATAATATTGTCCTCAAGAACATCGCCCTTGTATAGACCCTCTATATACTCCTTTCACCTTTCTGCTTTCCCTTCTTTGCTTAAAACTGGGTTTCCATCTGAGCTCTTGATATTCATGTAAGTGGTTCTATTTTCTTCAAAGCTCTCTTTAATTTTCCTGTAGGCAGTATTTATCTTACCCCTAGTGATATGCGCCTCTACATAATTACATTTGTCCTCCAGCCATCCTTGCTTAGCCATTTTGCACTTCCTGTCGATTTCATTTTTGAGACGTTTGTATTCCATTTTGCCTGCTTCATTTACTGCATTTTTATATTTTCTTCTTTCATCAGTTAAATTCAATATTTGTTCTGTTACCCAAGGATTTCTACTAGCCCTCGTCTTTTTACCTACTTGATCCTCTGCTGCCTTCACTATTTCATTCCTCAAAGCTACCCATTCTTCTTCTACTGTATTTCTTTCCCCCATTGCTGTCAATTGTTCCCTTATACTCTCCCTGAAACTCTGCACAACCTCTGGTTCTTTCAGTTTATCCAGGTCCCATCTCCTTAAATTCCCACCTTTTTGCAGTTTCTTCAGTTTTAATCTACAGTTCATAACCAATAGATTGTGGTCAGAGTCCACATCTGCCCCTGGAAATGTCTTACAATTTATAACCTGGTTCCTAAATCTCTGTCTTACCATTATATAATCTATCTGAGACCTTCCAGTATCTCCACGCTTCTTCCATGCATACAATCTTCTTTTATGATTCTTGAACCAAGTGTTAGCTATGATTAAGTTATGCTCTGTGCAAAATTCTACCAGGCAGCTTTTTCTTTCATTCCTTACTCCCATTCCATATTCACCTACTACATTTCCTTCTCTTCCTTTTCCTACTATCGAGTTCCAGTCACCAATGACTATTAAATTTTCGTCTCCCTTCACAACCTGAATAATTTATTTTATCCCATCATACAGCTCATCAATCTCTTCGTCATCTGCGGAACTAGTCGGCATATAAACTTGTACTACTGTAGTAGGCATGGGCTTCGTGTCTATCTTAGCCACAGTAATGCGTTCACTATGCTGTTTGTAGTAGCTTACCCGCATTTCTGTTTTCCTATTCATTATTAAACGTACTCCTGCATTACCCCTATTTGATTTTGTATTTATAACCCTGTATTCACCTGACCAAAAGCCTTGTTCCTCCTTCTACCGAACTTCACTAATTCCCACTATATCTAACTATAATCTATCCATTTCCCTTTTTAAATTTTCTAACCTACCTGCCTGATTAAGGGATCTGACATTCCACGCTCCGAGACGTAGAACGCCAGTTTTCTTTCTCCTGATAGCAACATCCTCCTGAGTAGTCCCCACTCAGAGATCAGAATGTGGGACTATTTTACCTCCAGAATATTTTACCCAAGAGGACGCCATCATCATTTTACTATACAGTAAAGCTGCATGCCCTCAGGTAAAATTATGGCTGTAGTTTCACCTTGCTTTCAGCCGTTCGCAGTACCAGCACAGCAAGACCGTTTTGGTTAGTGTTATAAGGCCAGATCAGTCAATCATCCAGACTGTTGCCCCTGCAACTACTGAAAAGGCTGCTGCCGCTCTTCAGAAACCACACGTTTGTCTGCCCTCTCAACAGATATCCCTCCATTGTGGTTGCACCTACAGTATGGCTATCTGTTTTGCTGAGGCACGCAAGACTCCTCACCAACGGCAAGGTCTGTGGTTCATAGGGGGGACCATTATACATATATGATGAAATGTAATTACCTAGACACGGTAGTATGGGGATGAAAAAACATGAATGAATATATGTACTGAAACAATGCGAAATTCTTAGTGAAAAGAAAATAGGAGTAACGTTTTATTATTTTTGATCCTCGAAGTCACATACAACAACAGTGACAACATATTACGTAACCGATGAAATTTTTTGTATACTGCAACAACATGGAATTTTTAGTGAAAAAGCAACATTTATCGATTTTGGTCCCTCTAAATCATCTACAACAACCTCTGACTCGTTGGTAACTACATGTTTCGTGTTCGATGCAAAATATATATACTACTTAGGATGATATTGCTGCTGCTCCAGTTACTGACACTGCTGTTGCTCTTGTGTTGTTGCTGCCACTGCTGTTGCTGTTGTTGCAGATGTTTCCTCTCGGTTTTTCAATTACCCGCTGGATATATGCTGAAACAATTAGACATGTATTCAATACGAAATCATCTACAGATTCTCTGATCACACCAGTACTACAACGACTATGTACTTACAATGCTGCAGTGCTGCTGATGCCATTGTCTCTGGTGTTGCACCACGGCATTCATTTCATCCACGATTTGGTGTTGGTGGATGTGGACTGAAACAATAAGAAGAAGATGTGTATTCAATACTATGAAATTCTTAATGGGTCGTTTGTCGCCACTGGCACTACCGACAGTGCTTGATGCAACTGAATGCTTCATTTTTTTCATCTAAACTGGTAACACATGTGCAATAAAGGAGTAAACTGAAGCACACGAGCACAGCAAGACTATCGACCTCACACTACGATGATTGACGATAATATGAAGGCTACTAGGGGTGGAGTAGCCTTTATATACTTTCTGCCCACTCCACCCACCACATCCCACTGGGAGCCAGCGCTCAACCCCACCTGCAGATGAATGCTGGTCTGAGCGCACTGGACAGGTCAGTGCCGGTATGAGCACGCTGGACAAGCCTGTGCCGGTGTGAAAGCGCTACCTGTCCTGCTGGTTGTGGGATTTTTGATTTTTGACAAAACAGAACGTAAGATGAAATGTAGCTAATGCTCGCCCCCTTTTCACGATAACTCTGCATTCAGCTTTCTATGTATCTAGGGTTGCTATAATTTTTGTCTGACAAATCGGGACATTTCTCTCAAACGGACTAAAAATTGACGTAACTTGATAAGGAGAAATTGGGACAAAGCGGGCTGCTTCTCTTAAGCTCAAAAAACTGAAAGATTGGAGCATATGCCGCTTTTAGTTACGTACTGCAGGAGCTCTACCAAAAATAAAGGAACTTTAAAAGATCACTGTGTATTTGTTTGACAGTGTCGGGCACTAACAATTATTTCACGATTGCTATTGATTTTCTTATGCCAAACGTCAAATTTTTGGGCCATCGGAAACATTAAAAAGTTTGGCGTGAAAGTATAGTTCACTGATTTCAAAGACATGATGATGTTTAACATTATGACAGCACATTATTAATTTCGCTGCTGTTCTAAGTTATCCTGTTTGAAAGGATTTGAAACAAGATAACTGTCCATTTATTTAAGTGGTTCCAGAGTTCACATTTGATTTGTGCTTTATGTTGGCTAAATGGTCCTTAATACACACATCAAAAAAGTTTTGCATCACCCTGGTTCCAGGAGTTCCGGAAACTGTACAGAAAATTGGAATAGAGATCAACATAAACATCATTTCCGCCTTATTTATTGCCCATTAAAACCATATAAGTATTGGAACAATGTTCGTACCACCCCAAAGTACCATTATCCAAGATGGCGATGATGATGTCATCCATGATGGCAGCAGTGACGTCAATCAAGATGGCGGATTTTGGCAGTAAGTTTGAATTTTGGTGGGAAAGTACCATGCCGCCCTCCCCCAGAAAAATGGCGCAAAGTTCAAATCCCAGCAACATAATGCACCACACCACTCTTAACTCTACTAAGCAAAGAAAAGGCAGAAAGATAAGACACTTGCCCTACCTCCACTAACCTGAGTCACCTGACCGCCACTTCCTCCTAAAAACTGGAGCCAAGTTTGTATTTTGGTAGTAAATAAAGCTCACTTAGGGTTTTGCTTCCAAGCTAAGAAAGTTGTCAGAAGGAAAGGACACTTGTACTAACCTCAGCCACCCGACTGTCACCTCCTCCTAGGAACTGGCGCAAAGTTTGAATTCTGGCAGTAAAGAAAGGTCACTTGGGCTCTCACTACCAACCTAAGAAAATTCTTGCAAACGAAGCTCACCTGCCCTAACCTAAGTCACCCAACCAAGGAACTGGCGTCAAGTTTGAATTCTGTTAGTAAAGAAAGGTCACTTGGTATTTCGCTACGAACCTAAGAAAATTCTTGTGAATGAAGCTCACCTACACTAACCTAAGTCACCCAACCACCACCTCCTCCTAGGGGTTGGTGGTAAAAGGACTCAGCCTGAACAAGGCTGATGGAGAGAGGAAGGAGTGTACTTTATTTATTTTGGAGCAATTTATTTAGGGGTGAAGTATATTTATAACAGAACACAGGCTCTTACATGCTCCACAGCATACAGACCTGCAAACTACTCCTACATAACTCTTGTATAAGGCTCTACACACACATTTGCTAATTGTAAACAGTCAAAAATAACCCATTGCACAGCATACAGACATGCAAACCACTCGTAAATAATGGAATACATTTACGTCCAGAGAGCCAAAGAACTCTTAAATTGTCAAAGTAGTAATCCATCTAAAAGACCCAGCAAACATGCTTGCTAATTGTCAACTGTCTACATCATACACCAGTCTTTGTTTAAACAATTAGAGGCACTACCACCACCCAGTGTATTCGCCACTGAGTGCAGAGCCCAACTGGCTTAGTTTACATCGATGCCACTAGGGGACGCTGTAGTGATGTCAGGTGATGATGCAAGTAAGATGGCGTCACCTAGTATGTTCACCACAAGCTTCAGAGTCCAACTGGCTTAGTTCATATTGTAGCCACCAGAGAGCACTACCGTGACGTCAGGTGATAACACAAGTACAGTTATCCATGATGGCGTCAAACAGTGTGTTCTCCAATAGGTCTAGCACTCAGTACCACCAGCAGAGGACGCTATAGTCCGTTTTGTGAGGTAACCCAAGATGGTAGCGGTAAATGGCGGGAAAACTACTCTGCACACAAGTCTTCATTTTGCAGACAGTCTCTCCACAACCAGATTTAGGGGACGCTGTAGTGATGTCAGGTGATGATGCAAGTAAGATGGCGTCACCTAGTATGTTCACCACAAGCTTCAGAGTCCAACTGGCTTAGTTCATATCGTAGCCACCAGAGAGCGCTACCGTGACGTCAGGTGATAACACAAGTACAGTTATCCATGATGGCGTCAAACAGTGTGTTCTCCAATAGGTCTAGCACTCAGTACCACCAGCAGAGGACGCTATAGTCCGTTTTGTGAGGTAACCCAAGATGGTAGCGGTAAATGGCGGGAAAACTACTCTGCACACAAGTCTTCATTTTGCAGACAGTCTCTCCACAACCAGATTTAGAGTCCAAATGACCTAGTACACAGTACTGTCACCAGATGATGTTGTCTTCCCTCCTGTGACCTCATCCAAGATCGTGGGGGGAAAATGACTCAGTCTGCTCTGGGTTGCTGGAGAGAGTAAGGAAGGAGTGCACTCTATTTTGAAACAGCTTATTTAGGGATGGAGTATATCCACCACACTGATACAAAACACCCACCCTGATGCGCCTGAGGTCACGTTGCACAGCCCACAGCCACGCAACCAACTCATAATTTCAGTGCACAACAGCAAACCGCTCCTAAATAATGCTTCACACTGATGTGTAGACACGCTCAGTACTCATAAACTGTCCAAATAGTGCATAGCACAGCCTATAGACCTGCTAGCGAAATAATGCAATCAATGCATGCAACCACAGTCCGCCGCCCCCTGTCCAGAGTACACAGGAGGTAGCGATAAGTGACGCATCCGTCAGATGTCAAACAGCACACAGCTGCCCGCAAGCATGAGGTGATGGCATCCCCATTCATACTTCACACCTGAGAAATCCCTATCACCTAGACGCAGATGATGACGCAATCACACAAGAGCGAATAAATACACTCCTGGAAATTGAAATAAGAACACCGTGAATTCATTGTCCCAGGAAGGGGAAACTTTATTGACACATTCCTGGGGTCAGATACATCACATGATCACACTGACAGAACCACAGGCACATAGACATAGGCAACAGAGCATGCACAATGTCGGCACTAGTACAGTGTATATCCACCTTTCGCAGCAATGCAGGCTGCTATTCTCCCATGGAGACGATCGTAGAGATGCTGGATGTAGTCCTGTGGAACGGCTTGCCATGCCATTTCCACCTGGCACCTCAGTTGGACCAGCGTTCGTGCTGGACGTGCAGACCGCGTGAGACGACGCTTCATCCAGTCCCAAACATGCTCAATGGGGGACAGATCCGGAGATCTTGCTGGCCAGGGTAGTTGACTTACACCTTCTAGAGCACGTTGGGTGGCACGGGATACATGCGGACGTGCATTGTCCTGTTGGAACAGCAAGTTCCCTTGCCGGTATAGGAATGGTAGAACGATGGGTTCGATGACGGTTTGGATGTACCGTGCACTATTCAGTGTCCCCTCAACGATCGCCAGTGGTGTACGGCCAGTGTAGGAGATCGCTCCCCACACCATGATGCCGGGTGTTGGCCCTGTGTGCCTTGGTCGTATGCAGTCCTGATTGTGGCGCTCACCTGCACAGCGCCAAACACGCATACGACCATCATTGGCACCAAGGCAGAAGCGACTCTCATCGCTGAAGACGACACGTCTCTATTCGTCCCTCCATTCACGCCTGTCGCGACACCACTGGAGGCGGGCTGCACGATATTGGGGCGTGAGCGGAAGACGGCCTAACGGTGTGCGGGACCGTAGCCCAGCTTGATGGAGACGGTTGTGAATGGTCCTCGCCGATACCCCAGGAGCATCAGTGTCCTTAATTTGCTGGGAAGTGGCGGTGCGGTCCCCTACGGCACTGAGTAGGATCCTACGGTCTTGGCGTGCATCCGTGCGTCGCTGCGGTCTGGTCCCAGGTCGAAGGGCACGTGCACCTTCTGCCGACCACTGGCGACAACATCGATGTACTGTGGAGACCTCATGCCCCACGTGTTGAGCAATTCGGCGGTACGTCCACCCGGCCTCCCGCATGCCCACTATACGCCCTCGCTCAAAGTCCGTCAACTGCACATACGGTTCACGTCCATGCTGTCGTGGCATGCTACCAGTGTTAAAGACTGCGATGGAGCTCCGTATGCCACGGCAAACTGGCTGACACTGACGGCGGCGGTGCACAAATGCTGCGCAGCTAGCGCCATTCGACGGCCAACACCGCGGTTCCTGGTGTGTCCGCTGTGCCGTGCGTGTGATCATTGCTTGTACAGCCCTCTCGCAGTGTCCGGAGCAAGTATGGTGGGTCTGACACACCGGTGTCAATGTGTTCATTTTTCCATTTCCAGGAGTGTATTTACAGAGCACACATACGATCGAAGCTGGTCCATGCACGCCACAAACCCAGCAAAGTGAGACGGCTGTTGGCTGTCAAAGCACACACAGGCCCCCGCTTGGCTACCTTGAGCTCCGTCACAGCAGCAGCTAGCCCCAGTCATCCAACACAGGAGAAAGTCGCATGCCTCTAAACAGTCACGGTTATACTGACATCATAGCATTCCAATGCGCGCTCACACCAGTCTCATATGCAAGACATCTCCGGGCCTCACTTGTCATTACCACGGATGGCATAATAGCATAGGGTGCACTGACACACGCTTTCAACTGTGCATACCCGCCTCAGCGTGGCTCTCGCCTCCCCACTTGGCGACTCAGCATCTAAAACGTTCTCAGTGTTATTCTTATGTCACATGGCTTGGTGAAAAAATAACATTCAAGTCTACCTTTCAGCAACTGTACAGCACCCCAGATGTCTGAGCTTGTATGCACGAAAATTCTTACGCTAACAGAATGTGTTTACGAAAATAACATCGATTGCACTCTTCCTGCTCTCAACATATGAAAACGTTCCATACGCTATGTAGAGGCTCCTACATCACAGCACAAACGATGGAGCATTATGATTGGCTCTTATCGAATTTATTCACCAAATTACTGGTGCCATCGGTATAGAAGCACTACCCACCTTTTCTTTCTGGGGCTTTCAGAGGTAAAATTATTTTCCACAGATCCCTAATCTGCACTGACAGTTAAACCCGCAAAGTTGTCTACACATTATCAAATACTGTACATATGAGACTCAAGAATATTGAAAGCCAGTAACATATTTACCAGTGTAACTACAATTAAATATTACTATTGCTGCTACTGTCCAACACCGATCAATGTGTAGGTAATGTCTCCTCTTGACTATTGTGCTTCAGTATCTATAGCACATATAATCTCCCGCTGTTATTCATGTGCTCAATCTATACGTCCCTCATGACAGGACACACAGTCATCCTCTCTAGTCATCCCATAACATAAACGATACTAACTTTGCAATGCAATACATAGTCAGTTTACACATTGTAAGCCACATTAACTTTACAATACATTATATACACATTTTACACAAACAGTGTATTTATCTTTTATATGTGTACAGCACCCAAAAAAATTATTGTATGCCTACACTCACACCCACTTTATCTCACTATGCTCCTCAGTCCTAGGAAAGCACTGTCCACCTTTTCTTTCTTTCTACAGAAGTAACATTCAGCCGCAATAAACTATTTTACATTCATTGCCATATTGCACCGACAGCTAAACCTCGAAAAGTGCCAAACATATTTTCAAATACGTAAACACACCTACTCATTTACACTCTCCTCCCACAGGGGCCAGGAGCTTGAATATTAGTGGTTGAAACCGATCTCCAACTCAGCAATATATCAACGTGTGCCCTATTGATGTAGTAAACATACAATTTATATCCTACACCATACAAAGTCACCCATTTTACATCATACAGTCCTCACTGAATCGAAGTCAATCTCAGAACTGATGTGCAAAGATAGGCTCCTTTGCCGGCCTCTGTGGCCGAGCAGTTCTAGGCGCTTCAGTCTAGAACCACGCAACTGCTACGGTCACAGGTTCGAATCCTGCCTTGGGTATGGATGTGTGTGCTGTCCTTAGGTTAGTTAGGTTTAAGTAGTTCTAAGATCTAGGTGACTCATGACCTAAGATGTTAAGTCCCATAGTGCTCAGAGCCATTTGAACCATCTGAACAGGCTCCTTTCCCCGTCAATACAAACGTGCTACTGTTTCTAGCCCAGGCCTGTCTGCTTGCTTGCCTTTCTACACCCATCTCCAGACTCTGGAATTACACAAACAAGTATTTTCACCACAATATTACACCATTTTCGCGATAATTCCCGATATCAATCACCAGGCAGCATCCTACTGAGCGCTACCTCAACATCATTCCCGAGATATAGACTGGAAATTATTTCTCTGCAAACCCCAAACAGAAGTCTGTCATGTAACCGATCCCAAATCACCCATATAGTCTACAAGTCAACTAAGGTCTTTCCCATGTCTAAAGAAGAGGCAAACGTGTGTCCCACACACCACATTCGATCTCCCCTCAACTAAATAAACGTGCGAAATGTGCACAAACAGCAACCTAACAATTTACATGGCAGCAAATAACACTCCATCGCAATCATACCATCTGAAACCGATAATAGTGGTTAACGGGCAAAAATTATAACAATCAAGGAAGTAAGGAGCCACTAGGATTGGGTGAGGAAGCAGGGCCAAGTGCTGGTAGAAGTAACACAACACCTTACTTCTAATGCATTTATTAAAACTAGCTAAAATACAATATACAATCTGCCAAGATAATGAATATAGGGAGAATCAAACCTTAAACTAGTTCATCAACAATTTAACATTGTACCATGCAACATAGTACTGCGTATGCTTTAAGGGCTGCTTATCGCAAAGAAAGCCTGAAGGGCTAATTTAGCAAGAATACATATAACGTGTTCAGCCTGAAGGGCTAGTAAATTTGTAAACCAATATTCACTTCACTTCAAAATTTAAGATATAAAATACCAATACCACAGACAAAGAAAATATTCAAATATAAACGTATGAACAGAAGGTTTGAGCCTGAAGGGTCACCAAAATAGTTAACTAGACTTTAGTTAAAGAGCAGATTTTCCTACAGTTTAGGCAAGGCAGCGTGAAACAATAAAGAGGCATGAAGGGCCATGCAACTTCCAAGTAAGAGGCCTGAAGGGCCAAATTGACAAGATAAGAAAATCTTCAAAATATCAACTGAAAAATAACAATTGCTTATTAACAACTCGACCCTAAGGGCCAGGTAATAAATGAAATTAGTCAAACAAATTCTGCAATAAGTAAGTAATGGCCAGGAATTTATCAGTAAGCCAGCCCTAAGGGCCCCAGTACACTAACAAGGGAGGTTAAGTATTAAAACTGGATTTCAAAGCCTTAAGGGCTGTAGAGCTTCCAAAAGGGGGGCCTGAAGGGCCAATTCATCGAGGTACTTAATAAACAGCTGGCCGATGGTTAAGGTTAGGCAAGTTCTCAAAAATAGAAGGCAAATCAACAAATTTCTCACTAATCGAGCCTTAAGGGCCACAGTACATTTAGAATCCACATTAAGCATTAAGAACTGTCATACAGCGAAGCAATTCCCTAAAACTTAGCAACCTTAAATAAATCAATTGATACTATCCAGCTTAAAACCTAGGGACAACAATACATGCATATACTTCTAAAAGGTAAACTTGTATAAAATCTAAATGTAAAATGCAAACAATCGTACACCAACATGGCCAGCAAATTTACAAAAGTTTAACCACAGTTGCTGAGTATAAAATACAAGCAGCTGCAAGGCTACTAATCAGTCATCGTGCCCCAATATCATGATTAACAATCTTCAGGTAGTGCGAAACAGGAAAAATACAAGGCGAGCCCCCAAGAGGAAGTAAATGATGCCCTTCAATTACAAATCATTAAACCGCAGCTTAAAGCTGCCACATTTCACAAACTGGCGTAAAAGCCACCAGCTCCATCGACACTGTTCATATAGGCAAACAAATAAAGTTCTCTAACCCTGGCAAATTTTCGGTCTAAAAGGGGGCTGATAGTAACATATGGTATTAAAACAATATTTAAGATAAACACATGCACCAACAACTTTTAAGGTGTGCACAGCCACATACTTCACAAATTTCCTTTCTTTCTCTCACATACATAAAACACGTAGGCTTGGAACCGACTACCAAATTGGTCACAAGAATCAATAGATAGCCACCAATACATCAGTACTTAGTCTCCTAGTGTGACATGACAGAGCAGCAGTTCACATTCACAGCCTTTGATTCAACATGTTCTACTATCCTCGTTGTACAGCATCGACCATGCCCGGAGTGCCTACTGTAAATTTTAACCAAGCAATTCACGCTCACGTCGACGCCTAACCGAGGAACCAGCCCAGCAGTACAAGAACAACCTACACAGTCGAAGTCAAACTCCGTAAACGCAGTGCAGAGCTAACATTTAACCTTTTCCTTCATAGGTTCAGAACCGGCGAGCTAAACCGGTGGACGGAAAACCCACAATGTCGGCGGCAGCAACACAAAGGAAGTCGCAAACACCACACTAATACAAGGCAATAGCAAGTCAAAAGCACAACGGCAATAGCGAAATATACTCAACTTCAGTCCCTGAGGAAAACCTGCCGCCGTCAGTGCTCAAAACATTGCCGGAGCAACCATCCTCAGTGACTCCCACTGTTCTCCGGAACAGCAACATCACAGCTCCTTATTTCAATTCTCTTCCAACAAGCATAATCGGAGCTAACGACTTCTCCAAGTCAGACACGCTATGCCGTAGAACCTCACGATGGAATGAGCCAGCCGACACCACACAAACCACGGTAAGTAAGACAAACAAACACTTCCGGAGTCGCGGCTCAGTCACTCCACTCCACCGACCTAGAGGGCGGGGCATGAGACGAGGAGAACAGACGGTGCTGCCACGCGGAAAAGCGCCGGCGGGAAGCCAAGGCGTAACTAGGGCGTGTGTTTAAACGAGGCAGACAGAAGCACGTCTCACCATCATCTCAAAGTTCCACTTGATCATGAAAGCCGCCCAACACATGCTTAGTATTAGTTCGCTATCTGGTCATCTAGACAAGGGCAAAGTTAATTCATATACATTCCTACAATCCGAACAGGCCTCTGCATTCACATGGATGCTGCCGTTAACAGGAAATGTGAATCATTACCACCATGGACTTTGCAAACATGGAATCATTCCGGAAAACTGGTCGCATATATGTTTATCATTATACATACAATTAAAAGTTTCCATCGCGCTCTCAATTGAACAGTATTTGAGAATGAGTGAAGTATCGGAACACCCTCTTGTCGGCAGTGGCCGGCTTGATTGGCCGAGCGGTTCTAGGCGCTACAGTCTGGAACCGCGCGACCGCTACGGTCGCAGGTTCGAATCCTGCCGCGGACATGGATGTCTGTGATGTCCTTAGGTTAGTTAGGTTTAAGTAGTTCTAAGTTCTAGGGGACTCATGACTTCAGCAGTTAAGTCCCATAGTGCTCAGAGCCATTTGAACCATTTTTTTGTCGGCAGTGGCTCTGGAAATAACTGTACCTTCCTTACAACTGGACATACTCCCCCCTTTGCTATCACAGTACTCCAAGTCAAAACCTTACCTTCCCTACAACAGGGCGTAGTCATCTCCTTTCCACAAGCACATACTTTATAAACCTGATGCTCAAATGCGAACATATCACCCACGCGGCACTAATACTAAGTATAATACTTCGTCAATAAATCATTGCTTACCACACGAAATAATACTGACCGAAAATCAACGATGGGTGTACATGTCTCTCACGTTCTTCTTGCGAGTCCTACCACCGTGCCGTAGACGTAATCGGCGAGATGTTAAAGAAAAAACCAATCCCAACAACTACTGCCTGTTACTCTCACAAGCGCTCTTGGTTCTGCAGGTGCACACAAGTATCTGTGTTAAATGCTATACCCACTTTACAGATTCAAGGTACGACATGACCTCTGAATGAGGCCGTGTTTTCTGGACAAATACCATGACGGTGATCGTACGAATACGTATTATCAGCCAACGATGCAACCTCTGGGTAAAATCATTGAACTTAGAAAGTCATTCTGCTAAGGAATGTGGTATGTAAGAGGTATTTGCAACTCCCTCACACCGCCCCAACTAGAAAATTCCTTAGTATTTGCAACACATTCTGTCTCGAGGTCATATCAGAGGTTCCGCGATACATCCGCCGAGTTATAGATGATGACTGATTGAGAAAGAGCGCAAGCAGTAGTAGTGGATCATGTATCGATTAAGGCCCTAAGGAGAAAAAATTCACACTAGCTTCCCAGATCTCTAATGTTACGCTATGTGTTCGAAATTATGTCCATCATTTCGAATCAGGTCTTTCCGTTCAAGCACATACTTGCATAGGCTCACACCCACAAGTGAATCATATTTCAGGCACTCTCATATTTCTAAATGAGTCACCTTCCTCGAACTGTCTGCTACATTAAAATTACAACCTCCTTTTAGTCACACCCTACACACCTTGCAGTCGCACCCACTTCTACAGCTTTCCATAAGTGTTTGTTCCAATTAAGTCTGAACTGAGCAGAAGTCGCAGAAAGACATATCCACCACCTTCTGCAACCCGTGTATAAACGGAACGACCTGAGTTACTGCAACAGGACCGTGTTTTGACCATTCGGTGGAAATGCGCGCAATGTGGTTCGTCCCCAAACTATATGCAAGTACTGTAGATCCGTGTCCATTCAAATCAATCAGCATAACATGCTATCATCGTTATTCTCTACCCCGCCCACCCCAGCATAGAAAAAATACGCACTATAAGAGCTCATATCATTTACAAGTCACCAAGGCACTGATGTGGGCGCAATGACGCATAACTGCGGCAGACCTCCAGCGCAGAGAAACAGATTTCATTTCACAATACTTCCCACAATAGCGTAGCGTGCAGCCATCCAAGCATTCCTAGCCGTATAACCCCTCCCTCACCGCCTCTCACCTCAGACTGCAACTGCTACTGATGCTGTATGTATGAAACCATTCTATTAAATATACATACACCACCGAGGCCACTTTAAAGTTTGATCGCCTATACCTTAGGTGAATTATCGTATGACACGCTCCCTCTGGTCCTGTTTAGTTGCCTCAAACACTGTTTTCTAACACGCTTTTGTACAATGCCAAACATTTCGTTTTTCTGCCACGACTTCGATGCCTGTCTCAAGTTCTAAACTGACATTAAGATACTCTGATCCCTGGCCTCTCACAGAAAACTAGACATCGCATGGTGTAAATCATGTTCTTACGGCAGACAGCATAAAACTGGATGATTTTAAATGAAAGGCAGTTACAAGATAAGGAAAGTAGAAGAGTTTGGCTGCATTGTGGAGAGCTTCCAAACTACTGTCCAAAAGGAATTCGTGACCACCACATTTAAACTCATATGTCACAGTGACGAAATAGATGATGACTCCGAGTTCCATTTCGAGTGATTCCTCATTTTGCACTCATGCATGCGATCACTGTTTCACTGCTAGCAACCCCCAGAAGTTGTCACTCATCCACAGAACTTTTTCCCCAACTCAAACAATCGATGTCAGTCAATAATTATGCGGTAACCAACAGCGCACCATTGCATGGATGGGATGGAAAAGACGCCGCCAATGTACTGTAATGTTAAGCAACACACTTGATGGCGCGAAGAATTTTACAGCAGAACACCAACACCAGCCAATAATGTGACACCATGTTTCCCCAATTTCAGTATCATAGCTAAACAACCCCTTCTCTACTTTGCGAGTATCATTGCGAACATGACTAATCAGTAGACCCATTCACAGTTAATTCTCGAACACATAAATCATCAAAATATAGCAGACGGCGCTATACGTATTTCTAAGACCTCGAGCATAGTACTTAATTTACGATCCATCTCCCTGCGTATGGGAGTCACAGAGCGTTCTCCCTGTCTTAGGGTAAAAGACCATCCTCACACAATCATTGATCAACCCGCCCTGCAGCACCATTAGAGAATTAATCTCCAACCGATCAGAAGAAGACCACTAAACTCCATGCCTTGTGAATGAATAGAGCTTTCCGAGTCCTAATCCGTCCAAGTGCATGAGATTTCTCGAGTGTGACCATGTCGAGAGCTTAGCACTCCTTATCGATGTATAGTAACAGATTTCAAAGTGCCGTAATGTAATAGCATACAGTTAAGAAGAACAAGAAAAGACTGATTTTTATACGCGATAGAGTTCCAGACGAATTGAGTTCGACACATTTTTACGTGAATCATCCAAGCTATCAACTCTTAAGTATTGTTCTAGAGTCTAGGATCGGTACCTGGAAGGTACTGGTAAGAGAGAGAACATAAACACACGCACTCCTAAGACTATAACGTTCTGCACTTAAAAACAGGCTAAAATGTTAGATCGCATACGTTCTTGGCCTATCAGACATACATCCTTCTTCATATTTCTCTACGCTGAACTATATCATCGAATAATAAAACGAAGAAAGCTACTTCCGTAAAAGATTTACTTAGCAACATATGAGCACAATATAGCTTTGCGGAGACGTATAGAGTCCACTGTTCACATCTGATCACAGTTCAGAAATTATACGATGCCTGCATCAGGCCTATATAAAATGATAATTAGTAGCAGTGGATACATCCTACAACGAAACAGATAAACGCATAGCAGCAGCATCTGACATGTGAAAATTACGTAATTCCGCCACTAACTCTGTAAACACCACATCTGTCGGGCAAATGCGTATACAAGGATTGTAGCGCGTCACAAGCTCATACCGATTACTTAGTTATGATGCTGAAGTCTCGATTTTACACCCAAGAGGAGTGTGTCAAGTTTCATCACACAAGAGATGGAAGTCCTCTGATGACCGACAGGGTTATCGTTAACGATCCCAAGTAGACAGTACTTTAAAGCACATACGGAACGCGTAGCTGTATACGAGTAGAACGCAGGCTATGTCACGTGACTGATGCATCCGGACAGAACACTGGAAAAAATTGACCTCCATCAACTTGTCCTCTAGAATAAATCTGTCAGCCATTAAATCGTACGTCGTTACAGCTCCATCTCAATCGATCTCCCGGTCCACCCTCTATTATCCTTTAACGCAGATGGAAGTAAGTTTAGAAATGAATCGTTCTCTGTCATCCCGAAAAGCATCAAATACAGTAGTCAACTCGCGTGTATCACTGGTACCTCAATAGACATACAGTATAATGCTGCCTCAATGGGAAAAAATTGACTGCCTCAGTTATTCCCTTCGTTTCGATGTCCACGTTTTCCTGGATTCCTCCTGTTGCAGCATACTTGGTCCCATATACAAATTGTTCGGCGTCAACCAGAAGATAGCAAAGTACTTCCTCAATTTCACCACATTTTGGTCTATATTCGGTCAATTTATACCTATTAGTTCCTCATTTTTCGCAGTTGAATCTATTTTAGGTCAGCTCTATCCATGCGATCATGACATAACATCTAGTTCTGTGTTCTAAAATTGCTCGTAAATGTAGCACATCTGCCAATACCTACCCCAAATGCACTGATCAGTATGCTGCCGATATGGCAGCACTATTGGTCGGAGCATGGTATTCACGTATCGTACAGCCGTTACGGCGCCTTGCATGACCACCAGCAGCGTACGTCGGCCCCACATAATGCCACCCCAAAACAGCAGGCAATCTTCACCTGGCTGCGCTGACGTTCAGCCTGACGGGGTTGCCTCCAAACACATCTCCGACAATTGTCTGGTCGAAGGCATATGCGACACTCATCAGTGAAGAGAACGTGATGCCAATCCTGAGCGGTCCATTTGGCACGTTTTTGAGCCCATCTGCAGCGCGCTGCATGGTGTCGTGGTTGCAAAGATGGACCTTGCCATGGACGTTGGGAGTGAAGTTGCGCATCATGCAACCTATTGAGAACAGTTTGAATCGTAACACGACGTCCTGTGGCTGCACAAAAAGCATTATTCAACATGACAGAATTTGCTGTCAGGGTTCCTCTGAGTCATAATCCGTAGGTAGCGTTCATCCACTGCAGCAGTAGCCCTTGGGCGGCCTGTGCGAGGCATGTCTCGACAGTTCCCGTCTCTCTGTATCTCCTCCATGTCCGAACAACATCGCTTGGTTCACTCTGAGATGCCTGGACACTTCCCTTGCTGAGAGCCCTTCCTGGCACAGAGTAACAATGCGGACGCGATCGAACCGCGATGTTGACCGTCTAGGCATGGTTGAACTACAGACAACACGAGCTGTGTACCTCCTTCCTGGTGGGCTGACTGGAACTGATTGGCGGTTGGAACCCCTCCGTCTTATAAGCGGTGCTCATGCATGGTTGTTTACATCTGTGGGCAGGTTTAGTGACATCTATGAACAGTCAAAGGGACTGTGTCTGTGATACAATATCCAAAGCCAACGTCTATCTTCAGGTGTTCTGGGAACCGGAGTGACGAAAACTTTTTTTGAAGTGTGTATCTGCTTTTCTCCATCTGCAATAATATCATAATAGAATAAAATTTTCACTGTGCAGCGGAGTGTGCGCTGATATGAAACTTCCTGGCAGATTAAAACTACGTGCTGGACCGAAACTCGAACTCGGGACCTTTTCCTTTCATGGGCAAGTGCGACTTTTTTTGTTTAATTTTGTTCAGTATAGTTCGTTGCGTTTGGTCTTGGCGGACGTCTCATGGCATCCGTTCAAGTTGATCATTAATTCCTTTACTCAGGTTTTTTAATAGAGAGGATAATCGGCCCTCTGGCCGTACACCCTGAGCTACCGTGCCAGCAAAGCTCTCCTGCGAAAGGAGAGCTTCTGTGAAGTTTGGAACGTAGGAGACGAGGTACTGGCGGAATTAAAGCTGTGAGGACGGGGCGTGAGCCATGCTTGCATACGAGTAGCTTAATCAGTAGAACACTTGCCTACGAAAGAGAAAAGTCCCGAGTTCGAGTATCGGTCCGGCCCACAGTTTTAATCTTCCAGGAAGCTTTAATATCATTACACATTCTACGTCATAGTCACATCTCCCTCTTGTTATGAAGAACCATTCAGCTGAATATTTTTCTTGGAATGAACACTTCCTCTTCGGCATTTTGAGTTCACTTGGAACGATAAAACACCTTAATAACAAATTAACCGCTATATGACTCAGAGAAACAGAGAATCACGATGCTGCATCTTACTTGGCGACGAAACAGATATTATTATTATTGACCTTTTCAGCTATACATCCAGTGCAATACATCTTAACTGATGGTGGTCCGTTAGTGCGGCATCGCTCATTTGAGTCACAGTGCTTAAAGCAGGGCTCATACTTTGAAATGGGTTCATCCCCTTTAAATACATCAGTAGCCAATAAAATATACACTGAAGAGCCAAAGAAACTGGTACATCTGCCTAATATCGTGTAGGGGTCCCTCGAGCACGCAAAAATGCCGCAACATGACGTAGTAGGGACTCGACTAATGTCTGAAGTAATGCTGGAGGGAACTGACACCATCAATTCTGCAGGGCTGTCCATAAATCCATAGGAGTACGAGGGGGTGGAGATCTCTTCTCAACAGCACATTCAACAATGTTCATGTCTGGGAAGTCTGTTGGCCAGTTAAACTCAGAAGAGTGTTCCTGAACTCATTCTGTAGCAATTCTAAACGTGTTGGGTGTCACTTGTCCTGCTGGAATTGCCCAAGTCTGTCGGAATGCACAATGGACATGAATGGATGCAAGTGATATGCAGGTGATCAGACAGGATGCTTACATACGTTTCACCTATCAGAGTTGTATCTAGACTTATCAGAGGTCCCATATCATCCCAGCTGCACATGCCTCTCGCCACTAAAGAGTCTCCACCTGCAGACATGCAGGGTCCATATTTCATGAGGTTGTCTCCATACCCGTGCATGTCCATCCACTCAATGCAATTTAAAATGAGACTCGACTGACCAGGCAATATGTTTCCAGCCAGCAACAGTCCAATGTCAGTGTTGACGGGCCCAAGCGAGGCGTAAAGCTTTGTGTAATGCAGTCATTAAGGGTACAGTAGTGGGCCTTCGGCTCTGAAAGCCCGTATCGATGATGTTTCGTTGAATGGTTCGCACACTGACTGTTGATGATGGCCAAACTTTGAAACTTGTACCAATTTATGGAAGGGTTGCACTTCTGTGACGTTGGACGATTCTCTTCAGTCGTCTTTGGTTCGTTTCTTGCAGGATTTTTTTCCGGACGCAGTGATAATGGAGATCAGATGTTTTATCGGATTCCTGATATTCACGATACACTCATGAAATGGTCGTACGGAAAAATCCCTCCTTCATCGCTGCCTCGGAAATGCTGTGTCCCACCGCTAATGCGCCGGCTATAAACCACGTCCAAACTTACATAAATCTTATAACCAGCCATTGTAGCAGCAGTAACCAATCTAACAACTGCACTAGAGACTTGTCTTATATAGGCGACTGCCGACCCTGCGACGTTTTCTGCCTGTTTACATATATCTGTAGTTGAATACGCATGCCTATACCAGTTTCTTCGGAGCTTCAGCGTATATCACATAGTAATTGTACAGGTTGTGTAGGGACCATGTAGTAATGAAAAGCGTTCACGTGGCGACCGCTCTTAATCAGTTTCATATAAATAACCGAGAGCACATTACACACATTTCTTGATTTCACCCACTCAAACACGCTATAAGCAGTAACGTTCTCTTTTCCCAGCGAATCCGTAATCCTCAAAGTCTAATTGTCGTAAGAAATTGAGGAAGTAAGAGCTCTAGAACAATTTTTTCTAATGTGTGGATGGAGCTCTGCTCTTGAATAAGCAGAGTTGTGCAGTCACTATCCCGCCTTAGCAGCGATAACTAATGCATGACCATACCTTTCACAATACATTCACTACCACTCTTCAAATTAACTATCAGAATTACGGCATTACATTATTCATAGACAACCTCCACACACTTGAGACTGAACAACCGAAAGACGATGAATTCACAGTGATTATTCAGTTACATACAACTGGTGCGCTGAAAGGGACATACAGAAGTATGCTTGGAATAAAGCATTCATTTCACTAACGCCTACACGAGGATTCTACATAACCAGCTATTCCTTTTTGAAAATTCACCTCCCTCACACACATGTTATAGGATCTAAACAAGTCTGTACCATTAAGTCGCCGTTTCTCGCACATGTAACAAACAAAAGCTTTTTGTGACGTTCTAACAGGCTTTTTGTTTCGTAACATACTCTAATTTCGCCAGCTGCAACAACAGATCCGTCTCGTAGTGATCCTGTTCCCACTCCAAAGTGTTAAAGACGTATGGTGCTTAGCAAGAGGAAGTTAAAAATGTGCTTAGACTACAATAGCTTTGCGGTTTCTCCATACATTCACTTGGCCCCTGAAAATTAACTCTCAATGGACATACCCTCGTTTATATTGCACTGGCAATGATTTTTTAGTAAGGGGTAATTTGTATGGTGTGGGTGGTGTTAGGTTTTGTAAACGGTAACTATGCATGGAATGCGCTGTCACAAACCTCGACTTTGTGGTCTGAATGTATATGCCACTGTGTGTTGGCTGTATTTACAATTATCAAAAACACGAAAAGATTTCGTGGAAGTGATACAATCGCTAAACCAAAAAGACTCTAAGGCTTTTTCAAATTGTAATTACATCCTTTATTCATCGAAAAATATGTGATAGTGGGAGGTTTTTTTTTTGCAATGCGAAAACGACACCCAGCTGGTGCAAGTGCGAACATGTCATAATTTTTTACACAGCTATAAATGATAGTCAGAATTGTTATGATGCTGCTTGAACGAAAAAGTGCTGTGACTTATGTTCCAACATATCACCAGACGTTTGTGGGAAGTAATCAAAATTACGTAATACTAGTCGTAAGGGAAGAATAGATTTGACGTGGTGAATTGTGATTTCAGCTCACTGAGGAGTACATCCGAACGTAAGGGGTGATACAGTCATTTCGTAAACAGCTGCACAATATAGCAATGCAAGAGTTAAACTGAATCTGCTATAGTGTACAAACAGGACAGGCAATACAGCTGTAACAAGATGTCCCGTCAGCAGCACTCCTAAGCGTATCCTCGCATTTTCCTTGTTGCACTATCGACTTTGACGTAGATTACAGTGCAGCAACCAGTATCGGTGCCTTTCGAAGTCTTTCGTCCATGGGTATGCTGTAGATTATCACATAGTGCCGGACGCTTGCGCTTTTACAGCACTTGTTTGAGAGAATCTTGGCAGGATGCAGCGCCTTCTAAAAGTGCTGACTGGAAGTCTTAAACGTAAAGTGAGTACCTAGAACTGAGGCACACGTAGCCAGTGTGATTGTGGGCATATCACAATTTTTTCGGGTGCCGTACACATACCAAAGATAACTACACTGTTGTGTAAAGTTACTATGGATTGTGTTGTGACACGTCCAGGGGAAATGACTGTTTGTTCTATTGTGCAGGAGGTACAGATTCGGCGCATCGATAGCCGTAAAGGTATGATAGAGATTTTACATGAAAAATTATGTGCGCTATAGATATTGAAATTTCAATGTGAGATTCTTTCCAGAACCACAGCCACCAATAGGTCACATTTCCAGTACATTGATCAGTGTCTGACTGCAGCAGCAATCGTAACATTTAATTGTAGTGAAACGGAACTTGTACCGTTCCAATGTTTTATTAAATTTCTAGCACGCAGAAATTATTAGCAAGAGTTTCTTCTCTTGCAGGTAATACCTCAGCTGGTGTCCAAAAGGAGAGAATGGACTAAACAGTGTTATTTATTGAATTTTTTTCTGTTGTGTATCACATTTCCCATTTTCCTTTCCTTTGTGCGGCCTGGACGGTATAAATGAGGGAGTGTGTGAACTAGCAGAAAGCTTTAGGCAGATATTGTAACATTGCATGAATGGTCGTTCTGTGGTAGGGTAGTACCAACCCACAAGCGTGAACAAGTTTAGCAGAGAGCAAGTTTGCAGGTCAGGGCAAATATGACACGTAGGCACACGAATTGGCTCTGTCAGGTTGGCGCGCCACCCCCACCATGTTTGTAAGCGGAACGGTTAGGCGAATTCGGTTGGAAGAGCACTTGTTCCAGGGCAGCCGCGTGGTACAGACGCAGAAGCTGTAGTTCTGCACTTTACGGTAGTATGATGTAAGGTATTGGAATGTTTCAAAACTGCTGCTGATTAAGGTCAGGATGGTGGAAGCACGTGTAACATTACCGGCAAACCCCCATAAGGGAATTTATTTGCGTTATTTGCTTTAAATTTATGTAAGAACTTTGGGTTTGTGCCTTGCACAAGCATGGACCATGGGCCCTAAGCTCACGGTCGTATTTTGTGTCTAAGTGTGAAGATAGTTCTTTCATTTCATGCCTTTTAGTGTGCTCTCTTCTGTATAATAAAGTTTCAGGGGATTTTTATGATTTTTTTCGATGTTTTCTTTGTGTGCACAGTTTCCCGCCATGTGGCCAGTTGGAGAAACGGTCATGGCATTAAAGTATAGATCGGTTATTGCTTAGATGTTCAATTAGCTTCAGTACAGTTTCGCTAGTAAATTAGTTTCGTGATTACAAATACGTGCCTAAAATTAAATTTGATGTTAGGAAATGTGCGCGGGCTTATTTTGACGCGAAACGGGATCAAAGGCCATTTATAAGAAAACAGGCCAGATATATCAATATAAGACCCAAACAAATAATTAAATTGTAGTGCATAGCTGCAATGAACGGTCGAGTTAATCTGGTGTGTCAAGATTTCGTGAATTTTCCATGCTTTGAGTTACTCCATCTTAGCCATGTGTGCGAGCTGGTACTAATGTTAGTTGGTAGATGTGCGTGTGTCCTCTTTAAAATTTCGTTTTGCTAAGAATGGAGTTAACTGTGTAACTTGCGAAGTACAGTACTGTTTACCTGGTAATGAGCTCCGATTTTGCCGGCATTAATACTCGTGTGATTTTGGCACCACATGGTAATAGATAGATGTTCTTGAGTTCCTTTACTCACTTTGCTTTAGAACAATGGAGCTTGCCGTGAAATGTTCAGTGCGCGATACATTTTATTAGAGAAATTTCCGTTTTTCGGTATAATTTGTGCTGCTATTGAGACTTGCATAACTCTCCCCGCCACGTGGTACGAGGTAAACGTTATTGAGCTCCTCCAACCACTTTGCTTTAGAATAATGGTGGCTGCCACGCAACCTTCAGTGAACGATACCGTTTATTAGAGAGATTCACGATTTTTTATAGATAATTCTGCTATCATTAACATTCACGTAACTTTACCACCATGTGGTACTAGATAAGCGTTCTCCCGCCACTTTACCTTTTGCTTTATAATGATGTTTACCCTGAAACATGTATAGTAAGGTACTATTTATTTGAAAGAGCCCCAATTTTATGTATAGTTTTGATGGCCCTGATAGTTGCATCATTTCCCAGCCACTTGGTACTTAGTAAATGTGCGTGTGTGCTCCATTTTGTCTATGTGTGAACAGTAAGTGTGTCTGAAAATTATTTGCTCCAATTTACGGTTTACAATCAAGCCAGCTATGTTTAATAGGGAATGCTGGGTCCTGGGATGTGATAGTGTATCTATGTTGTCTTAACACATAAATGAATCCGAATTGCTAAACCAAATATAACCAGACAACTTGCTATATCCTTATGAAACACATATTAGCATATCGTGCATCCTGTTGGTACTGACCAGCATACTTGAGTTCTCGATAGCTGGACTTGCTCTGCATTTCAGTTGTAGTACTCAGTAATAATATCAAAGCAAAGCATGGGTCTAGGCATGACTGTATGGTTGAATATGCGCTTACACTGAAGCCAGGTCAGCACTCCATCCCCCCCTTCCCACAATTGCGTGGTAATAACAATAGGCTTATTTTCTTAGAGAGACCTTCTTTGAGAGTAAATAGGGCTGATGCCTTTGCAGTTGTATGGCTTTGGTTCTTGCTTAGTACTAATGTGTTAACAATTGTCTTTGTATCATTTAGGCAATAAATTCCAATCAGTATAGAACTGCCAATAGTTTTTCCTCAAACCTGTTATCAATAATTTAAAGCCATAGTTCAATTTCAAATAGCTCAAATGCCCCAGTACAGAAAATTAGAAATTAATTGGTCTTCCCTAAGAGATGAAAGACAAATGAATCCCATTAGCTACTCACATGTTTGATCTAATCAACAAATATTGAAAGATCAGATGCCCCCTAATAAGCTCTGTTTAGTTGCTTTCTGTAGCAGCTTTTATAGATGCGTTATCTGTTGCCTTTATAATTTGGTGGGTTAATTAAACCACCTTGCTGAAGCATTAACACCCCAGTATTAAGTCTCGGGCCTATTGTTTCGTGAACCACATGAATTTTGAGCCAAAGCTACAGAGGGCAACTTGCATAAGCTCTGGACTCTTTAAGTAATGGTAATCCTCCCACTGGGTAGAGTTCTACTGATACTTAACTCAACACACACCCTGAGGGTTACGTTGCAGTAGTTACACAGATAAAAGCTGAGAAGCAAGCAAGCAGGTCAGGACCGGAAAAGCACCTCAGGGGAGACCTTTGTTCCAGACTGGGGCTGGTCCATCCTTTATACACCAGTTCAGGATGTCTGGGAGAGCTTCAGGCTTACGACAATTTGGCTCATGGCTCTGCCTGGGTAGGTGCATAGCAAACTAAAACTCAGTTTGCATTGGAAATGCGTGTGTGGCATGTATACTCCATGGAAATTTGAGAAGATGCAGTACGATGAGTGGTTGCATTGGGAGTATTGATAGCATTTGAACTCCTACCACTCAGGTCCTCCTCAGGTGGGGACCCTCCACGGCTGGTGAGCATCTCTCTGACTGACACACGCATCCACGGCTGCAGTTCTGGGCCACATTTACGGCCAGTCTCTGAGGGCTGACACTGTATTGTGGCACAGTGCATGCAAGCGTCTGGAAGGTCAGTACGTGGGATGTAAGAGTGTTTTGAATGATCTCAGTATAACACTAAAATAGCATTGTTGGTCAGTGGCAGACGACATCATAAAGGCTCTTTGAAATAAAGCAGAGATACTACTTCCACATATCGATTATATTCGCAGGAAATGTGCTTACACAGTGCATCGATGCGCCATTGTCTTACAAGATTTTTACGTAGAATTAAAATACAGTAGTTGTATTTGCTCAATAACAGCGACATTTAGCCATAGAAAATAGTTTTAGAATGCCAGAATATGGGAAAATTGTAGAAGTCTTTGTTATTTTGGACGGACTGCTTAGTGTGGCGGAATGTGGCGGAAGCAGCGCAAGTGGTGAGGGGCCAAGACACATGTTGCTTGGGATCGTTACCGCTGGGGCAGCGCTGGAGTACTGATGTGACCACTTAATTGGAATAAAGTAATATGTTTCAAAACACTCAATTTTTATTTAGCCCCGCCAGCTGCATTAAGTTAACAAATATCACATAACGCTAGTATTGGCAAGATGCTAAGCGAAATTTTCCCTAGAGAGAGTCAAAAAGTTAACAGAAGACATCGACGAGATGTTTCGTAGTGAGCAGGGACGTTTAGCGTTACAAAATGGGTTCTCGTCCAGGATGTCTTTATCATATGAGACGACCTGAAGGTAGTGTTGGTTGTGGCAAGAAGCAGTGAAGAAGGATTAAACGACGATTTGGCGCTTCAACGAGAGACTGGCGGCAGATAAAGCAGCGGAAACCACGCGGGCGGCGGACACAAGCAGCAGGAACCACGTGGGCAGCAGCAGCACAATACAACACGAGACAACGGCAGATTCGTCGTGGCAGCATCTTCTGGCGCTAAGATGTGCAGTAGCGGAGACAAAAACACCAAAACGTAAGTAAATCTGCGTGCTACGTGTAGTATTTATTGTCGTGTATTGCAAATGTTCGTGTTTTCTTTCTTTGTCATAATGGGGGAACCACAACAGCGAATAATGCTGCAAGTGATGTGGAATCAACAGACGAAAATATTATTGTTCCAATAGACGTTATTGATGTAAGTACATCTAAAGAAATTATGAGCTCTCTTGCTCAACTGTAGAAACGTGTATATGATGTTCAAAATAGTGCGCAAGAACAAAATATGCAATTACAAACGCAAGGGAGCCAAATGAACGAACAATTGAAACAAGTTGAGCATAGTACGAATAAAATAAAAAGCAGTATGCAGTCTGTGGAGGAGAGATTAAATCAGGGGCTGTCGGAAGTGGAATGCACGCTAAGATTAGAAACAGACAGAAATGAACAGGAATATGTCAGATAAAATGCAGAGGTATGAGACGAAATTGTTAAGTTGAATGGAAAATGCATAGCTGAAAATTGTAAACTGGAAGAATAGCTGGAAAGGGAATTGGAAATGAATCATATTGGTATAATGGAAAATGTTAGTGAAGTAGATAGTAACATGAGTAAATTAAAGGTAACCAAGATGGAACATGGAAATGTTAGCAACATTGTAAATATGTTGCCAATATATAATGTACAAAATATTAGATGTTTTAATAGTGATGGAAAATGTTACCCTGCCGATTTTGTTGCATGTTGTAGTTAGGGATCGATTTGTGGGTGGAGTGACTGATTTGCAAAAGATTAAGTTTATGAGAGGGGCATTAGAAGGGGAAGCTTTGTCATGGGCAAGCAAAATCGGAACAGTTTTATGACTAATGAAGACTTTGAGAAGGGGTTTTTTAATACATTCTGGGGAGAGGTAAAAGAATCCAGAATCCAAAATAATTTTTTAAATGGGACTGTATATAGACCAGGGATGGGAAGCATGAGAGATTTTTGTATGAGGGAAATAGAGAAATTAGCACATTTGGACAAGCCAATGGGGCCATTAATCATCAGTTTCATTTTAAACAGCAGACTGCCTGAAAATGCACAATGGGATCTCATAAACACTCCAGGAGATGATGTAGACGTATTCCTTGGTTATGTTGAGAATACAGATGCGTCTTTACCATCCAGAAACGGTAAAAAATTGCAAAATTACAGATATCACAATGGAAGGGACAAGAGGAATTACAGTGATGGTAACAGAAACTCCC
Source organism: Schistocerca serialis cubense (assembly GCF_023864345.2). Classification (NCBI taxonomy): domain Eukaryota; kingdom Metazoa; phylum Arthropoda; class Insecta; order Orthoptera; family Acrididae; genus Schistocerca; species Schistocerca serialis. Next base: position 918,715,701 of record NC_064638.1, on the reverse strand, counting down.
ACATAGATTCCAGGAATGATGGTAGGAAAAATTTAGGACCAGATGACAGAAGGGGTTACAATAGGGCACGATATGATCATGTTGAAGGGACAGCTGGGTGGTCAGACGGACCTCACCACTGGGGAAACGAGTAGATATCCCACCTGAGATCCAAGCTGGGATAAAGACTGACAATGCTAAGAAAAGGACCAAGAGAGAACCTATGTGTAGGCAGTTTAATTCATTGAAAATGGAGAGGATCTTGGGTGAATGTGAATTTTGGGGTGAATTTTTTGAAAGTGGTGGAAAGAAAAAGAAAGGAGAGAGAAAATTCAAAGAAAAGAGTATAAATGAAAACATAAGTGATTTGTTTCAATGGGCTGAATCAAGTGATAGAATGAATAGTGAAGATTGAAATATTTATGACAATGGGAAGTCTAGTCTGGCAATTTTGAGGTATCATAGTGCTGTTTGTTCTGATACTGTAGTTGACAAGAGAACAGTCGAGAGTGCGTGTATTAATAGTACAGAGCAGCATGAGAAATTTGTAAATGAAGTATCTGGTAGTTGTGTTTCTATGCATGCAAATGTTGGGAGGACGGATCCTTTATGTGCTAATACTCCTTGTGCTAGTTCTATATGTAATTTTTCAAATATTGTTGACAGTGATGTGAATTTTGAATCTTGGGTCAAGAAAGTTGCTGATGTTGCATGTACTATTGCTGATGTTGATTCTAGTATTGGGGGTCAGGAATTGGGGTAGTGGAAGCAGATCCATTTAATAATATTAATGGTGTAAGTGGTATTACTGGAGATCTTTGTGAAGCCATTATTAGGAGTAATGTCTCAGGTCTCCTTGTTGTGATCAGAAGTGCTGCAGAGGCAGCAATGTAGATGTTATTGGTGTAAATAGTTCTTCATGAACAAAAGACAAAATTTATTGCAGAGGGGGGCACTAGCAGATGTACCTAATGCAAATGGAAATGTAAAGGCAGCAATAAGTAAGGATATGAGTCAGTGCTAGATGAAATTAGTGAGGAATTTATAAATGTATTCAGCAGTTTAGAGCAACAAGAAAAGACCAGGCCACCAGAAATACTAAAGCACAGTGAAGCAAAAATTTATTGGGGGGTGGAATGAAATAAATATGAAATTATTGGCAGCTACTGAGGAAATTTTTAATGAAACTGGTGTAGCAGACAGCAATGTTTTGCAGTGTGCTGCCAAACAGCAAAAGATACAAGTAGTAGAAATGTACATGTGGAAGTAGACTGTGTTGAATTAAAATGTAATATTAGTTCTGTGAGCAGCAATAAGGCAATGAATCTCATAGAGGGAGAAATCAATATTACAACCATGGAAGGTGCTATAGATGAATTTCACAGCATTGAGAAGGATCTGCCTGAGGAAGAATCTTTTAGAAGTAATAGGGTAGTAAAATTACAACCAAAAAATAAAGTGAGTCTTGGAGGATTTGAGACTGAAGCACTTCTTGATTCAGGAAGTGGGATTATTTGGATCTCTGAAATGTTTTATGAACATCTAAAATCTATTACACAAGTTATGGAATTGCCAATTGTTGGAATGTGGTTTAGGGGTGCAACTAACAAGTTAAGCAAACCTGTTAGGACCCAGGTAATGCTATGTTTTAAGATAGGTGATACAGAGTTTAGTCACAACTGTATGATTATTCTGGAACTCTGTATGAATTCTATTATTGGGATGGATTGGATGACCAATGTAAGAGCTATTCTGGACTGTAAAAGAAACCAGTTAAAGATAGATGAAAACAGTGCTAATTTAGTTATAGACTACAACAAGTCATTAAAAGGGAAAATGATGATAGCATCAATTGCAGAAAGAGAAAATAGTGAACAGAGTTGGGGGGGGGGGGGGGGGTTAGAGATCTGAAGAAGACAATGTCAGAAATTAAACACAAAGCTGATAATATTGAAGGGATAAGTGAAGGACAAAGGAAGGAGCTGCATCATCTTCTGTATGAATATAATGATGTATTTTCTAATATGCCAGAAAGAGTGAAAGACTTTGAATTTGTTATAAATGTTTAGCCACATGAATCTTTCATGCAGAGACAATACCATATAGCTGTTGCACTCAGGAAGGCAGTTGAAACTGAAATGGATAGAATGCTGCAGATAGGGATAATAAAGAGAAGCAATAGTCAATACAATAAAACACTAGTCATTGTCAGGAAGGGGGATAAATCAGTGAGGCTTGTGTTAGATGCTAGAAAACTGATTACCATAATCTGTAGGGAAACAGGCCATCCAGAAAATATGGATGATTTGCTCTATCAGTTCCATCATGCCGAAATAACATTAAGTGTGGACCTGACATCTGGTTTCTGGCAAATACCCTTAGCCAAGAAGAGAAGGCAGTATACTGCCTTCTTATATGGTGGCAGATGCTACCAATGTAAGGTAGTTCTGTTTGGTCTGAACATTTCTGTAGCTATTTTTATAAGAGAATTAGATCATGTTTTACATAGACAGCAAACTGACAATCTATGTGGATGACATATTGATGGTATCTGTTGACTGGGAAAGTCACTGTTATCTACTGAGGGAAGTGTTAGGTCCCCTTAGAATGGGTGGCATGAAGCTAAACTAAGCAAGTGTGAGTTTGCCAGGAAGGAGAATTTGTGGGACATGTTATCACACCCACAGGAAAGATGCCAAAGAAAGACAGGATAGAAGCTACAGCTAAGTGCCCAATTCCTAATAACAAGAAGCAATTAAAATCCTTTTTAGGAATGTGTAATTCATATCGAAAGTTTATCAGGAATCAGAGTTTTAACTCACCAAACCTAACCAAGTTACTAAAGAAACGTACAACTTGTATGTGGACACAGGATTATATCAAAGATCTTCAGGACATAAATGATAGTTTAAATGACAATGGATTGCTATACCACTCGGATCCAACCCTGCCTTTCTATTTGCGGCGGCCGTGGTGGTCTCGCGGTTCTAGGCGCGCAGTCCGGAACCGTGCGACCGCTACGGTCGCAGGTTCGAATCCTGCCTCGGGCATGGATGTGTGTGATGTCCTTAGGTTAGTTAGGTTTACGTAGTTCTAAGTTCTAGGGGACTAATGACCACAGCCGTTGAGTCCCATAGTGCTCAGAGCCATTTGAACCATTTTTTTTTCTATTTGCACACTGACAGCAGTGATTATGGTTTGGGAATGGCACTGTCACAGAAAAGAGTGGCAGGTGGACACAAAGATTTGAGGAGTATAGATTTTGCATCGAGAACTCTTTCCAAGCATGAGCTGAGTTATGGGGTTACTGAAAGGGAGTTGTTAGTTGTTATGAATTCACCAAGTTCAGAAACTATCTACTGGGTCGTCATGAAGTGACTGATCACGAAGCATTGAACTATTGATGTGAATGTATCTTGTTGAGCAGCAGACCAATGAGATGGGCTACGTTCCTGCAGAAAATTAATTACAGCATCCAGTACAGAAAGGAAACTGAAAATGTTGCAGCTGATGCTTTCTCAAGATTACCAGTTGGAACTGGGGGTATATTAAGAGAGGAAGAGAGTGGAAATAGAGAATTTAAGATGCTATACATAAAGGGTTTGCTGAAGGAGAGAAATATCAAAGGAGTATGTAGGGACATGAGAAGATCACAGGATCAGGATGCCAATCTACAACAGACAAAGAGGCGCCTGGAAACTAGAAGAGGACAATTTGAATAAATATTACAAAACACACAAGGAAATTTTGTTCAGAAGAGCAAACGAAAACAGTGATGAATGGAAGTTATGTTTTCCAGAGTTCCATGTCAGTGATTTAATTCAGCATGTGCACCTGAACTATGGACGCTATGGAACTAAAAAATGCACTGAAATAATAAGGGAAAATGTTGTGTTCAGTAATATGGTTGGACGAGTATGGAAACAATTTGAGAGCTGTGACACATGTCAGAGAATTGAGGTAAGCCAGGCACACATTCAGGGATACATGCAGTGTACAATACCAGAGAAGGTCTACTGCCTGTCGAATCTCTGGAACAGCTCTGAAGCGAATGCCACGACGTGGTTCCTTCATGTTCGGAATCATATCAAGGTCACAAGGACTTAAGTCTGGGGAGTATGGTGGATATTACAGTACTTCCCAGTCCCATCGACTGAATAGAGCAGCCACTGTATGCGCTGTATGCGCCCACGCATTGTGGTGCAAAATAATGGGTGGGTTGCGCAAAAAGTGTCGCCGCTTCTTTCGCAAAGCTGGTCGCAGGCGATGCATTGACGGTCTACTGTGGAGGAACGTAACACGTTAGGCTAACACTATCACAGTCGTACACGAGAATCACCATAACTTTAGACCGCACCATTCGCACCATCACCAGAACAGGCTCTGCTAACGGTATACTACACCTTCCACATCGCTGGCAACGGGTTCTACACAACGCTGGTGACTACTTTGGAGGACAGTAACAGGTGCAAACATGTAAGTCTTTTGTATCGGTTGTGAATAAATAGTTGCCACTATCTAAGTTCCAACCCTTGTATTTTATTGATACAGTCAGCTATACCTTATCTATTCTCAATTTGTTTGTTATTTCTCCCATTATTTTTCTTATGTGGGGACAAGGGCACACAGTGTCCAGAAAAAAAAAGGATATGTTACCATTTATTGATAACCCACCAACTGCTGTCAAGCTGGGATAGATGACCAAGATGTGCTTGATGTGAGAAGTAAAAATTTATGTAATGCACCATGAGGACCTAAGAAATGCTCAAACATTCCATAAACTCAGGAGAGGCCTGGTACAACTGTTTAGGACGCAAAATACGCCCAGATTCTATCGCAGACAACTAAATGGAATATTAGAGAAGCAAAATTATTCTTTTGAGGAACTTTGAGAAAGGAGGTGGAGGATCGATGTGAATTCGTATCAGTGGACGCATAATTATCATTAACTGAATAGTCATTCTGCAGGATGTGGAAACTGGGACGATAGAAACATTCTCGAAGGGACTGCCACTCAGTGTGTCAAGAAAAGTGTAAGCAAAATTTCCGACGGACCTGGCTAATGCTATTATCACAGACATGGCATTGGAGGAAACAGATCTTGTGAGGGAAGTTCATGTAAAAGTCCTCTCTACTGATGTGAAGTACAACTGTTGTGGACTTTCAGCTCGCATGTGAAAAGATCACCAATCACAGTTCATGTAGTTTGGGAAAGTGGGACATCTGGAGTGGACTACAAAAATAAATGATATAATGGAAAGGGGTAGAATGCAAGCAACCAGCTGTAAACAAGTCTGCCAAACGACGCTTCCAGTAAGTTTTAATGCTACAGAAACGAATAGAAACCCAGAATCTTGTTTCACTCGAATAGTAGACAGTAGGGAAAATACATTACTGTAAGCCATGGCCGCTCAAGTGACTGTGGTGAGCGTGGGCCATTTGGGTTCAAATGCTTCAGAGCACTATGGGACTTAACATCTGAGGTCATCAGTCCCTTAGAACTTAGAACTACTTAAATCTAACTAACCTAAGGACATCACACACATAAATTCCTGAGGCAGGATTTGAACCTGCGACCGTAGCGGTCGTGTGCTTCCGACTGTAGCGCCTAGAACCGCTCAGCCACCCTGGCCAGCGGCCATTTGGGGAAGACACAGTTAAATCTTCCACATTGTAGGGAGTATTAGACAGTATGGGAAACAGATTATTATAAGACATGGCTGCTCACATTCTGTGGCAAGTGTGCATCTTTTGGGGAAGAGACAGTAAAACCCTTCTCTTTATAGGGTATTTGGACTGTAGGATAATGATGTACAATCACTAATTTCAGTGATGTGAAATTTTACAGTTGAAGCAAAACAATTCTAGGGAAGCATGGAAGTTTTGCCCAAATAGGTTGCTAGGTCATCCTATTGATGGATGTCAAGGAGTGGGTTTCTACAAGAAAAGGCAAAATAATAAGATGGACACATTATTTTCAATAAACTTCTTTACTTAACTTGGATCCACATGCAGGCCCAAAGCAATATCAAATACAAGTCCACGAAATAGGCGAAATCTGAATCCACAATAGTTACAAAGACTAAGTGTATAGACTAGACAGACCAGACTGAACTGACAGACAGACTAAACTAGACTAGTGCAGTGCAGTGTCCTTTAAATCAGCTCCATGGAGGTGCTGGTCACACGGGCTGAGGAGATTATGTCTTGGAACAAGCCACAGAAAGGTGGTGTGGTCACATGGTCACCACTAAATTGGTATCGATAGCACATGATACCTCATAGGTGAAGGGTACTGCATGAACTTAGAGTTAGATTTTCTGCTAACGATCATGTTAAAACTAGCCTTGGGCAATTCAGAAGAATGTTGTTACATCTGACGTAAAAAGTTTTCAGTAACTCACTGCCACAAGGTTATTCTATCACGAAAGATCAATTAAGTTGCAAGCAAAATCACTAAGGCTCAATTCATACAGTAAAATACTGCAACGTACAGGGAAATTATTTTGAGTGTATTAAGGAATGGTACTGTCTACAAATGTGTTATTTATGGTAGAACCACTGAAAGAAAAGGATGAAATAAATAAAGCACAAGGTTTTTTGTACAGGAGTGTTGTATGTGTACAGGAAATACATATCAAACAAGTAGTACCCATCAATGTCGATAATTTTAGTACTAATGACTTAAGTTTGTCACTGACTGAGATGTTCTAGGTGAGGATGATCCAAACAGAACATGTCTGGAACCTAGCCATGAGAAAGCCGCTAGTACAACCGCATTATGTGCATTATGGCTTTATAAGAAGCCAAAAAAGTAGAAATGGAGGAATTACTATTGGAATTTGAGGACTTATTTAATCCTTGTAGCGTGTTTCCAGTAATCCCAGTGTTAAATGAACATACGCAAAATTTTTGTCATTATTATGTAAAAGAAAAAGTAATTTTTGTCTATTTTCTTATTGCATGAATACGAGTGCAACAAAATTCATATTATATGAAAACGAGGAGCATAATACAATAAACGAAGAGCAGAGAATTAAAACGACCAAGCTATCCACCAATAGGATACGTAAGTTACATGCTTGACTATGCAGAGAAGGTAGGAGATTTGCGAAATAGCTTGCATGATTATGCTTAGTAACGCCTCTCTTAAAGTAGTTAGCTTTCTTTCCTTTTTCCTCGCTGTTTACCTACTAGAAAATTTAATAATCGATAGGACTCAAAAATCACTGTATAGCGTAAATTATTACGAAAATTTCAATCATTTGTATCGTAATACATTTCGACAAATTTATTGAAATGCGACTTCACAGGAAGTTGCAGGTTTCAGGTGCAAGATTTATTTACATAAAAAACTTTGAACTGATTTTTATTAATTTTTGGTAATTGCTAGCACAATAAAAATGCCTGACCCAAAATTACCCATGGTTGATCGTAATACAGAAGGTGATTTGCACGAACAGATAAAAAATTAAAACGAAGCGCTATCCACGCAGCTAGCTGAAAGCCGACATAAATCAGGGATAGGTATCACAGATGTAATAAATGTCAGCACAGATATGCAGAAAAACTATGACGATACCATGGTAACTATCGATGAGACTGTTTCACGCATCTCACGAAGCAATATATATCTGTCGAATGAAACAGAGAAACGTGAAAAAACAATGTACTTTGATAACATAGGATGGACACCGATTATCGGTAATCCGAATATTGACATGCAATGTACAGCTGATAGCAACGATAATAGTACCACCAATGCGCTGTTTCAGCGATTACTGACAACTGTGAACACTAAATCCCATGATGTGACACGAAATTCAAAACAGTTACACAACAGTTTAGTTACTTGAACACAAAATGTAACGATTTGTCTCAAGGTTTTTCAGATTTCAAAACAGGACAAAAGTAGGTGTTGGAAGATTTCCAGAACTGAGTTACACAACAATTCAATGATCTAACAGAAAATCTACACACAGAGATAACTGAAAATTTGAAATAAATGAAAAGACAAAACAGGAGGTTATTTCTGGCGATAAAGAAAGCGTTGATATTTTGAACGAAAAGGTAGGTTCAGTTAGTGACAATCAAGAACACGCAGAAAGTGAATTAAAGAACATCATGGACACGAATAATAGTATAAGAGCAAATCAAAACCAAATATGCAATATATGAAGACTGTCAACAAGCTACAGAAGGACCATGAAGGTTTGACATTGGGAGTAGAGGAGCTAACATTAAGAGTATAAAGCTTGGAAGTAGAGTCTGAATGTGCCAAAAGAGAAAGAACTCAGATAGGCACGATATAACCATAAGATCCAAGTAGTACATTAACGCAGAAGGTAGTATCTGAATGCAAAGCATACGTAGACATGGTAGAAGAGGCCATGAAGGAAAGGGAAACTGAATCATCAAATGAAGTAGGTCATGTTGCTAATATTCAACTACCTGTGCCTAAGACAGACGTGTGTAACAGTTATCCACATCTTATCAAAAGCCTGATCGCAAGCACAAGTGAGGATTGTAAAATTCGTAATTTATCTACAGCAGTACCAACAACACACACGCAATTACCACACAGTGCTCCACACACTTGTAACAACACTCCGATGTCAGATAATGCTGCATGTTTAATATCCATCTTCGTTGATGAAGGGTTGCTTAAACATAGACATTTTCCCACATACTCGACAGATGGAAAGCGGATGAACCCGATAGTTTTTATCAGTGCGTTCCACAACGTACTTCTGAGTAACTGGACAGAGGCTCAAAAGATAAGATTTTTTGTTGCCTTCACCCAAAGTGACGTTCTTTTGTGGGCCACTGAAATGGCAGAACGCTGTCACAGTTACGAGCAATTTGAACTTGCTTTCTGGTCAGAAGCCGTTCAAGAGAAACTAAAACGTAAAGTCTTTAAACAGGCTCCATTTAATAGCAAGCATGGAGGCTTCTGGGGTTATTTCGAAAAGTATTTAAATAAGACCAGATATTGGACCAATCCCATATCGCAGGTGGATGTATTGAAGATATTAAACAGCCGAATTCCGCCACTCATAAGGGAAAAATTAGTGACTACACCAGAACAAGACACTAAGTACTTTTTGTCAGTTTTGGATTCCATTGACCTGATTTATGAAGAGGCGCTGTGGCTACATAAAGCAGCAGATAAACAAATACCTAAGCCCCTCTTTGGAAACCAACCTGTAAATAATAATAATGTTACTACACAACAAGCATGGCAACCATATCCGACATAGTACATACAAAAAGGAAATGGATATGGTAATGGAAATAGGAAAAGCAAAAGATTGAAGCGAGGTTATCAGAACAACAGGAACAATTACAAAGGACAAGCGAACTACGTCCATCAGTACAAGGCTATCCGCCGCCTGTAAGCGGTAACAGCCAGCCGATGCAGTGGCATGCGGTCGGCAACCATCAAATGCCTCATGCTGTGCTGCAGCCAACCTTTGGCCAACATAATAGCACGAACCATGGTTTCGCAACTACCAACACGAATTCGCGCGAATATGGGTCACATGCAGCCGATGACACAAATTGGCATAACACAATACACATTGTACGGCTCACTGAAATTACACTGGTCACTGAGGTCAATGCTCCTGCACCGGCGGAAAACTCCAGCTAGTCGCAGTGAAACCTCACACTGCTGACCAGATAGGGAGTGGGGGCAACACACTTATAAACACATGTTTTGTGAGGTACAATGAACAGGATGACTTGGAAGATGATTTATACCGATATGAAGAGGAAGTTCAGGAAAACTTGTACGTAGAGCAGGTACAGGCGGTTATAAAGACAACAGTATTTGACATGGAAGTAGACTTAGTTCTAGACACAAGTACAACGACTAACTTAATGTCAACTGAATTTTTATGAGAGTTAAAGAAAAGAGTTAAAATTTCCACGTTCCCCAAGCAGAATTCTAGAACACAGACGGCCACTGGAAACAAATCAAAAGTAGTGAAGTTACAAGCACTTATTTCATTGGAAATAGGACATTTTACTGTCAGATGTTATTTCCTCACCATTGACAAATTAATAGTAAATTGTTTGATTGGGCTGGACATGTTTAGAACTGATAAGACGCAAATTAACATAGGAATTGGTAAATGCTACTTCAGTGTAAACAAACAGGTGTTTTCTGTCTGTTTAACAAAAAAGTCAGGCATGAAGGTCGAGCAGATGGAGGAGTCTGATGTGACAGTTCAATTCGTATTTCCTACTGAATTATTTGTAAACACTCACTATAATGAACTAGTGTTATAATTAGATGTAAACAATGAAATGGTGGAGCAAAAAGTAAGTGAGTCCAACACCTTAAGTTCAAAATGGTTCAAATGGCTCTGAGCACTATGGGACTTAACTACTGTGGTCATCAGTCCCCTAGAACTTAGGAACTATTTAAACCTAACTAACCTAAGGACATCACACACATCCATGCCCGAAGCAGGATTCGAACCTGCGACCGTAGCGGTCGCGCGGTTCCAGACTGTAGCGCCTAGAACCGCTCGGCCACTCCAGCCGGCGCACCTTAAGTGAACAGGAGCAACAGCAACTTACAGATCTGTTATTTAAGTGTGCACATGTATTTGGAAAACAACCCGGAGTTATCAAGAATTATCAGTACAAAATAGATGTTTACCCCTATGAAACTCTTTGTGTATCATGGTATCGCATTCCTTGGATGAAACGAGAGGCAGTACGAGAAGAAGTCAATCGAATGATTAAATGGAAGATTATTCAACCTTCCTTTTCACCTTATTGTAACCCTGTATTACCTGTAAGTAAACTTCAGAATGCTTGAGATGTTAATAAGGTTCTAGTACCATTCGAATCAGGCCTGACAGCTGCAAGAGCAACTGCTGAAGTTCCATAATATACGGTATTTTACCATATTGGACTTAAGAGTCTCCTACTGGCAAACAAAACTCCATCCAGAAAGCAGAAAGTACATAGCTTTTGTATGTGGCGGTAGAAGCTTTGAATTCTGCGTCCTGCCATTTGCCCTGAATATAAGTGCAGGTGTATTCATCGCAGTGTTAGATAAAGTATGAGGACCAGAGCTACTTAACAAGGTTACAGTATATGTTGACGACTTATTAATCACCACTCCCACATGGTCAGAACATATTCAATTAATTGAGAAAGTTTTACAAGGTTTTTCAGAATACAGAGTGACAGCCAATTCAAAAAAGTCTGACTTTGGCAGAGAGAAGGTAAAATTTCTTGGTCACATTATTCCTGAGCAAGGTATTCTCCCTGATCCTAAGAAAATCGATGCCATACGCAATTGTCCTGCAGCTAAGAATAAGAAACAACTTAAAGTTTATTTAGGATTGGCGCCACTCTTCTGTAAGTTCATACCCAAACGAATGATGAACCTTGACGTCCTGTTTAATTTGTTAAGCAAAAACAGACCATGGCTGTGGGACAACAAGTGTCAAGAGGATTTCAATAATATTAAAGAGGCATTAGTGAATGCAAATATACTTAGTCACCCGATATGGAGAAGGACATTGTCTGTGCACAGACGCCTCCTCACAAGGTCTGGGGGGCATGTCTGTTCCAGATGAGAAAGGAAGATGGTAAGATATTGCCAAAGGTAATAACTTTTGCTAGCCGCACTGAGAACATACTCTGTATCAGAATTAGGAAGATTGGCAGTAGTCTGAGCATTCAAAAAATTTGAGTATTTTTCATGAGGTAAGAGTATGAAAGTGTATTATGATCACCAATCCCTTTCATTTTTGTTGACATGTACATACCGCACAGGAGATTGGCAAGGTGGTGTCTATATCTGCAAGAATTTAACTTCGAAATATTATTAAATCAACGGCTGTCAGAATATTATTGCCGAAGCTCTATCAAGGTTACCTCAAGGTCAAGATGAATTTAGCGAACTTTTTGGATCAGGATTCTGAGGAAGAACTTTTCTTACGCAAAGTACAATACCGCAATCTAACTACAGTAAGTTTTGTAAACAAATGAAAACCATGCAACAACAGGAACTAAGATGGAGCAAGGTCAAACAAAAACTAACACAGGAAGGCAACGAACAGCTAAAAATGTGGCACAGGGAATATGAAAGTGTTTTATATCATCGCAAACAGCCTGACTCAGAACAATGGTGCGTATGTCTTCCTGAGAAGTATATTGAGAAATTCATGGTGTACACCCATGAAGTGTGGGAACATTATGGGGCAAGTAAATGTTGCTACTTTCCAAATTTGAGATGATGAGTACTTCAAGTACTATGAAAACGTATAGTGTGTCAGAAGGCAAAACATTCTCTTCTAAACAATCGTGCTTCACCTGATTCTAACTAAGAAACCTCTAGATTAGTGTCTCTGGGTGTGGCTGGCCTCTATTTGAGAGGCAACGGTGGTGTAAGATATGTAGTAGCACTATATGATGTTTTTACAAAGCATATTAAGATGTATGCTGTACATAGTGCAACAGCAACCTCCATCAGGATTCTGATAATGCCACATATATTAGAGGACAGAAACGGAAGAAATTTATGTTATTACAGGGTATAAAACACATCTTAGTATCAAGATTCCACCCCAAGGCATTTAATTGGTTGATAAGAACATATACACCGCACACACACAAAATGGGTAGAATATGTTACACCTGCCATGCAGGTCATTAACAGTCTTACAACTTCTTCCACTGATTTCACACCAGATGAATTACACCAGATGAATGGGAGTCATCCCTCCCAAAAATACCAGCAGCAGAAGTGACATTAGAGTAGAAAATTAAACGAGCAGTAATTACACCAGAAAACAGGGCTCAATACAGAAAGAATATCTATGAACGGAAACTGAAGCGTTTTACACAATTATGAACCCATCCTAAGCCAACAAAAATAGGAATGTTAAACAACAAATGGCAATTACTTTATACAGGACCATATGTAATTTCCAAAATCCCATATCCTGGAGTTTATAGTTTGATTTAAGATAGGGCTGGTCGATACATAGGTCTCTGTCACCACAAGGACTTACAGGCATTTGTGGAATAAACATTTTTGACTCAAGTATTTTTACTGAAATGACTGTATGTAGTGTACTTAATAATAATTGAATTTCTGTTTTCTTTTTGAATACTAGTGTTAAGGAAACATGTTTACATATAAGAGATTTTACTTGTAGTTTGATATATAAAGTAGCAGGTAAGTGAAATTGAGAGAGATATTAAATGATATAGTGGTTTGCTTGACAGGAGGAGCGGCGAAGTAATGCAGAACTTGCGACACAACTGTGGTGTAATCGCAACAGTGAGCTAGTTCAGCTGATTGGGTGGAAGCAACGTATTTCGCACATGCACCTGCAAACACGGCTGCAGGATGTTTAATTATTAGAAAGCTGACATAATTAACGACCGCCAGCTAATGCAATTAAACGCAACTCGCCCACACACATATTTACAAGAATTATATACAAATAGGAAGAAAGAAAGAATAACTATATTGTAACTGTAAATTTAAGGTGGACTACATCTATTATATATTATTATATATACACTCCTGGAAATGGAAAAAAGAACACATTAACACCGGTGTGTCAGACCCACCATACTTGCTCCGGACACTGCGAGAGGGCTGTGCAAGCAATGATCACACGCACAGCACAGCGGACACACCAGGAACCGCGGTGTTGGCCGTCGAATGGCGCTAGCTGCGCAGCATTTGTGCACCGCCGCCGTCAGTGTCAGCCAGTTTGCCGTGGCATACGGAGCTCCATCGCAGTCTTTAACACTGGTAGCATGCCGCGATAGCGTGGACGTGAACCGTATGTGCAGTTGACGGACTTTGAGCGAGGGCGTATAGTAGGCATGCGGGAGGCCGGGTGGACGTACCGCCGAATTGCTCAACACGTGGGGCGTGAGGTCTCCACAGTACATCGATGTTGTCGCCAGTGGTCGGCGGAAGGTGCACGTGCCCGTCGACCTGGGACCGGACCGCAGCGACGCACGGATGCACGCCAAGACCGTAGGATCCTACGCAGTGCCGTAGGGGACCGCACCGCCACTTCCCAGCAAATTAGGGACACTGTTGCTCCCGGGGTATCGGCGAAGACCATTCGCAACCGTCTCCATGAAGATGGGCTACAGTCCCGCACACCGTTAGGCTGTCTTCCGCTCACGCCCCAACATCGTGCAGCCCGCCTCCAGTGGTGTCGCGACAGGCGTGAATGGAGGGACGAATGGAGACGTGTCGTCTTCAGCGATGAGAGTCGCTTCTGCCTTGGTGCCAATGATGGTCGTATGCGTGTTTGGCGCCGTGCAGGTGAGCGCCACAATCAGGACTGCATACGACTGAGGCACACAGGGCCAACACCCGGCATCATGGTGTGGGGAGCGATCTCCTACACTGGCCGTACACCACTGGTGATCGTCGAGGGGACACTAAATAGTGCACGGTACATCCAAACCGTCATCGAACCCATCGTTCTACCATTCCTAGACCGGCAAGGGAACTTGCTGTTCCAACAGGACAATGCACGTCCGCATGTATCCCGTGCCACCCAACGTGCTCTAGAAGGTGTAAGTCAACTACCCTGGCCAGCAAGATCTCCGGATCTGTCCCCCATTGAGCATGTTTGGGACTGGATGAAGCGTCGTCTCACGCGGTCTGCACGTCCAGCACGAACGCTGGTCCAACTGAGGCGCCAGGTGGAAATGGCATGGCAAGCCGTTCCACAGGACTACATCCAGCATCTCTACGATCGTCTCCATGGGAGAATAGCAGCCTGCATTGCTGCGAAAGGTGGATATACACTGTACTAGTGCTGACATTGTGCATGCTCTGTTGCCTGTGTCTATGTGCCTGTGGCTCTGTCAGTGTGATCATGTGATGTATCTGACCCCAGGAATGTGTCAATAAAGTTTCTCCTTCCTGGGACAATGAATTCACGGTGTTCTTATTTCAATTTCCAGGAGTATATGAATGTTGAGCTAAGGGAATGTACAAGACCATGTGTAATATTTACATAAAATATATTAACCTACTACATACAGATATGCACAGGTGTATACAGGAAGTGAACTACAGGACGTGTAAGATACCTTTAAGAATATGAACGATGGCCGCTAAGGTGAAAGCAGGATACAGAGATGAAAAGCATAAATATCTCACGCTCTAGAGAATTTTGTAGATACTTCTCTTTACAGGATAAAGGTAAGTGAAGCTGGTGATGTACTGGACGCAACAGGCGAATAACGGCTGCATACTGACGTAAAAGAACGACTGAATCAGGGGGCACTGAGCTACTACAAATTTAGTTTTAAGTTAGTTTTAAGCTTTTTCTTTTCAGCGATCAGTGCATCGACACAGCGTGAAAGAAGAAATGATAAATTTCGAGAGTGGCATGGTACTATACAAGTTTAATGAGCCCCACGCATTAGCAGTCCGGTAAGTGACATCGTAATGATATAGGTTTGATGCTACTGAACAGGTGGGGGGCCGACCTACACACAGGGTTCAGTGTCTGCTTCAGATACTCTTAACACCCATTTTTCTCTTTACAGTATGTATGAGTGTATAGGTATGTGATTATCATAAACAGGATTATTAACACCAAATAGATTCCTTCCTTCATTCCTAGAGATCTAGAGGTGACGCTAAGTGTAGTTGTGCAATCAGTGTGTAGTGTATTTGAGGTTGATGCCGATTCTTTCCCACCTGCTGCAAAATAAATAACAAGCTCCCATAAACAATGCAAAAGGAATTATGTATAATGTTTCTTATGTTAAGATTTGTGAGACACAAACTTACAGATGTATATAAGGATGATTGATGTAATTGAGGTTATGCATGTTTATTCTATAATATGAATGTAAATGAATCTATTATTTACAAATTAAACTGGTATGACTGTTTATGAAAATAATCAAAGCTAATGCAGCGTTTTAACTACTCTCAAAATGAAACTCAATATGAAGTAAGTGTGAGAGGAATGTTAGTAACAATATGTAATATATGACTGTATTAAAATTGTAACTACGTAAATAATGATTTGTTTAAAGAGTAACAGCATACGAAAGCAGACACTTTATGCAAAATAAGTGATTAATAGAGTTGGATGGCAATTAGGCAAGGAACGTGTGTAAAAGTAATTTTTTTTCAAAAGTGAAGTGTGTTGATGCTAAGTACACGTGTTCAACCTACAAAAATTTTTACTTAACTACACTCAACTCTGAATAAATGAAGAATTGTTTTATAAAAAAATGGTTCAAATGGTTCTGAGCACTATGGGACTTAACATCTTAGGTCATCAGTACCCTAGAACTTAGAACTACTTAAACCTAACTAACCTAAGGACATCACACACATCCATGCCCGAGGCAGGATTCGAACCTGCGACCATAGTAGTCGTACGGTTCCGGACTGAGCGCCTAGTACCGCGAGACCACCGCGGTCGGCTAATTGTTTTATAAGGAACTTACCTTACTGATGGGTGCTGATCGACAGATTTACTCTCCACTAAATAAGCGCGTTACGACTGCTAGACAATGGGTCCTGTGCCGTAAAATTGGAGATCTTCTGTCACAACATTGAAATTACCAGAAGCACGCGCACTGTTTGCAATAAATGAACAAATATTTGTGGAGGATTCCACGGCTATTTCGTGGTTTCACTCCGCGTGAAATAGACACGCACGAGTTAAAAATATTCGGAGAGGACGCAACCAATAAAGTCTCAGTGCCACGTGTGTGGGCGCAATAATGAAAGAGACTTGACTAAACCTAGCGTTGTTGAATATACACAGTATTTGATAGTTGTACCCCTTATTTAAAACTTGCTTTTCTTTTCATTATTTGTGTTAGTATATGTAGATATAATAAGGTAAAGGTGACATCTCCACTTAACATGACATAAGTCTGTCTAAAAGACCGAGAAATAAAGGGCTTTGACCTGTAATAGATAGCAAACAATTATTCATATGATACTGCCAAACAGTGTACACCTCCACACAATGTCAGTGTACAGAGGGAGTATCAGTTTGTATGAATGTTTTCTTTTCCTTATTAGTAATAAGAAATTTGTAGCTTGCTGCAGAAGACGGAAAAGATAGGTTTTTAAGATTATCTTTGTAACAGAAGAGCAATGTCCGGAGAATATTCAATTTTTTTACAGCTCTTGTTTCAGTCTCGCTTGAGAGTACTTATGTTTAAGAACTCATGTAAAAAGGATGTGTAATTTTTACTTGTGCGTCACCAATGTGTGTAGTAAATGCTACATTCGTTCATAAGCATGACTTTTGCCTGCAACTTCTTCCATCCTGCAAGACATCTTAAAATATACAGGGAGAGTCACTAACTATTGCCACCTAGAATAACTCAGAAAGTATGATAGTAGCTCAAAAGTTTCTGGGACAAATGTCACATGGGGCAACGGGGGCCACAAGATGACGTTGGTTTTTTGTTGCTAGGTGGGGTCACGTCAGAGATACGAAGATCAACTTTTTTTTAAAAAAATGGGATGCTATAGTTTGGTTCTTATTTTCTGATAGCGGCTATCAAGACGAATCCAATTATGTGTAAGAGTAAGATCTTTGTAGGTTAACGAAGGTCACAAAGATGGCATGAATGTCCATTTACAGAAGGTGTTCAAAGTGATGACTATTGCATCAATGTAGTGCTGCAACCTTCTTATCATGGATTGAGTGGTATTCCTTATCACATCAGCACTTATCGAAGTACATACTCCGACAAGTTTCTCTCGTATATCGCGCAAATTGTAAATATTCGCCAAATACGGCGTATCCATCTAACGTACCATTGACATGTTAACACCATTCGACAGTTTCGCAATACAACACTAATAGGATTGGTAAGACTAGTATCGTCGAATCAAGCGAATGTGAATGATATATTATTTCGAAGAAAAAGGCGATATGATTCTCATTTATGGAGAATGTCAACGAAATTCAGTGAGAGCTAGAGACAGACCTATACGCTGAAAGGTATCTTCATCATACTCACCCTACCCGTCGTACGCCTAAATATGTGTGTGATAAATTCAGAACAATTGGATCTTTAACGCATCGGAAACATTTCCGGCAAAGGAAAGTTACTAATGAGGAAACGGAAATTGGTACTCTTCCCACTGCGGTTCGAGATCCTTCGTGTCAAATCGAAAGGGAATTTGACTTGAGCTAGAGCAGTGTTGTTCGTGTTCTGCATCGTCATAAATATCGTCCTTACCATATCAGTCTCCACCAAGAATTAACTGGCATGGATTGCATGCGTCGCATTGAATTCTGCCGATGGGCTCAACTTCAGATTGAGAGGGCTGCTACATTTATTAATTTGATTTTATTTACTGATGAGGCTACATTCACGAGCTATGGCATTGTTAATGTGTATAACATGAATTATTGGGCAACTGAAAATCCATGTTGGCTGTGGGAAGTTGCACACCAAAAAAAAAAAAAAAAAAAAAAAAAAATGGTTCAAATGGCGCTGAGCACTATGGGACTTAACTTCTGAGGTCATCAGTCCCCTAGAACTTAGAACTACTTAAACCTAACTAACCTAAGGACATCACGCACATCCATGCCCGAGGCAGGATTCGAACCTGCGACCGTAGCGGTCACGCGGTTCCAGACTGTAGCGCCTAGAACCGCTCGGCCACACCGGACTGCAGTTGCACACCAGAAACCGTAGTCGGTGAATGTATGGTGTGGTATTCTGGAGGACAGAACTATAGGCACCTATTTCATCGAAGGAAATCTTAATGGTAGGAAGCACACCACATTCCTGCAAGAAACATTATGTCTGTTATTGGAAGAAATACCTTTAGAAACAAGGAACAGAATGTGGTATCAACACGATGGGTGTCCGGCACATTTTTCGCTGATGGCTAGTAATGAGTTGCAGACACAATTACCAAATCGTTGGATTGGACGCGGAGGAGATGTGTCGTGGCCGGCTCGTTTGTCAGACTTAACGCCTCTGGATTTTTTTCTTGTGGGGATTCGTAAGACATTGTTTTTAAAGACGTTCCAACTGCACCTGAAGATTTGCGACAGAGAATTGTGAGAGTATGTGCTTCGATAAGTGCCGAAGTGATAAGGAATACCACTCAATCCATGATAAGAAGATTGCAGTACTGGGTTGATACCAGTGGTTATCACTTCGAATGGACGTTCACAGCGTCTTTGTGACCTTTGTTGACCGTCAAAGACCTTACCGTTATACATCATTGGTTTCGTCTCGATGGCCACTATCATAAAATAAGTACCAAACTGTAGCATCCCATTAAAAAAAAAAAGTGACCTTCATATCTCTGCGCGACCCCACCTAGCAGTAAAATACCAACGTCGTATTATGGCCCCCATTGTCCCATGCAAGATTTGTCCCACAAACTTTTGAGCTTGTATTATACTTTCGGAGTTATTCTTGGTGGCAATAGTTAGTGACTCACCCTGTATATGTGATAATCATTAAGATTCAGTGGCAACCACAAAAATTTAGAGGTAATTATTGATATCAGTATTCTACATACACTATTAATTTTTGTGACTTCAGTATTAGTATGTTGCATTGTATTTTTCTTACACTACAAGGAAGACTGTTCATGGCACCAATTTAGTTTCAACAACAATCCATACTACTGCAAGTGGTAATTGTCTCTCATTATGTGAATTTCATACTATTTGTGTTAGCTGTTGGGCTGCCTCCCGGCACGGTTATTCGAAAAAGGACTAACAGACTAACACACCGATTAGAACTGATACTATAACAAATGGTTTTACTTTAGCTTCCTGCTGCAGAATAATACTGGAGCAGTAAAACGAAAACGAGAGAATAAACCCGAAATAATACTTCAGGTGCAAAGAAAATGTACCATTTACAACACCAGAACACAGAGCATACCCAAAACGTGTCAAAGCCTATGCAACACTTCGTAGCAACAAACGACTTTCGATACATCTTTCTCGTGGGCGACGTTTCGATGAGCATGACGTCACACCTGATTACATTTCGTCCAGGTAGGGGGAAAATATTGTGAATGGTGATTTGAGAATCGTTATTTTCAAAGTAAATTTTCTTTTATGCAAGATGAATTATGTTAGGTGCGACAATATGCGATGCATTTCTTAAATCGGGGAGCGTTAGACACTGAGAACTAGGCATTTCGAAAAATTTTGCGTAGAAAAGACAAACCATTTATGCCATTACTTAAAATTTTACTAGTACATTTGTCATTTATATATGTTAAAATGTAACACACGCTAGAAAAAGACCACGTTTGAAGGTTGGCTTATGCTTCTTTTATTTTTTCTTACGAATTATGTAATAACGTTGGCAAAAGTATAATCATCCTTCAAAAAACAGGGGGAAGTGAAGCAATTTCACAAGTAATTGCCGTTTCTATGCAAAAGCAAATGCTTGACGGAATATGTATTCAGCCAAGTAACGTACGAAATTTCTGCGCACAGCAGTGAAATGTACAACCGTGTTCGTCAGAAACATTCAGCTGCTGCATTTTAAGCTGTGCTTATCAGGATTCTTCCTGTCTACACCTTCGGAAAAAAAAACCAGCAGAAAAATTTTGACGGTAAATGTTGTAGGTGAAAGCTCAGCTTTTCTTGTAGCTATATGTATGCATATTAATCTAATCCATCAACTTTTCTTATTTGTGTGTTCGCGCTACTGGACGATGATGTTGCTATTGGCTGACTGTAAACATGTCCTGTCGCTCTGCATATCTGTTGTCATTGGTTGGCGAGAAGGCGTGACGAAAGCTATAATTGGCTTACAAAAGGGCGTCGCAAATCGCAATCTAGATTTTAGAGCTTTGGAAGCTATGTTGCCAACTTGCTTTGTTCGGTGGGATTTATGTTTACACTTTCGTAATACGAAAATATTCTCTGTAAATGTTGCCGCACATCTCTACTACTAGACGTGTGATTTTGCGCTGGGTTTCGTTTCCTGAAGTGCCTGTGGGAAGTTTTATGGCCATGTATAAAACCTTCACTGGTCAAAGGATTGATATATAAGTTTGTCACTTAACACGGAAAAGTCTATTTTTAACCGGGAAATCCATGACAAATCCGGGAATTTTTTTCTTGTCTGCGCGTACGCCCGTATTTAAATAACATATACAAAATTTTCAAAATTTAGTGTCTAAGCTGTAATCAATTCTGTATACAACCTTTTCTTCTATCAGCAACGCGTATCTCCCAAGTCAAAGTATCATAATTATTTTATGTAGTGTAAAATCAAGTTTTGATGTCTAGCATAAGAGTGTAATTTTCCCTTTCCACCTTAACAGTATCTCATTGTAACTCGTTCATGCAAACTCATTTCATTCAGTCAAGTCAACTTAAGGATCAATAATCATCAGTTTAATTGTAGCATACCTCTTATCATCATGATGTGTATAAGATAATGAGCAATAAATCATCATAGTATATGTGTATAAAAGCATAAGCATTAAAGCATAATAGTGTCAATATGTAATAAGGAAAATACATCATCTTTATCAAATCATTCCTGAAAATAAATGTGATTTGCTATCAGCCACTCAAAAATGTCTGTGTATGTAAGCGAAATGTAAACTTCTCTACACCAACTCCTGTACTTAATAAGCTGAAATAAACATGTCTTTGGGTGACATTGTGTCAACATTCCATAGAATAGAATCCACTTCACCTCCTATATCTCTCTACTTCAGATTGAATCATCAGTATTCTTCTGTAAGATTCAGAAAAAAATTGTAACATCAGAAAATCTCAAATAAAAACGTGTATATATGTGTATTGGACTGCTGTAGGAAGGTATTCGATATATGTAAGCATCTTAAGCAAGAAATGTGTGTACCGTAGAATTCAGTGTGGATAAGTAAATCAGAACCACAGCCACTGAAGTATCTTCTCAGAACTGCGAGCCAGTGTCTCATAGCAGAATTCTTCTTCATTAATTTTCAGATAAGCATACAATGTGCGTGAGTGTAATTATGGCATGTGTTAGTGTAGAAAATTGTATCATCATAATGCATTAGATTGCAGAAGCATTATATTAAGATGTAGTAAGCATCTCACTCAACTCATTACTAACATCATGTGTGTTGGAATAAATGTGTCATCAAATCAAAGTAAGTATCAATAGTATTCAGTTAGTAAAATCTTCATGTAAGGAAACTGATAAAATGTAGAAAATTCTCAACTATTTCTTCTCAAACTTCAATCAGATAGCTGTGTTTGTAAAGAAAGGTGTTCAAGAATGTGGCATTGGTAGTGTTCTGTGAAACAAATGCTGTATTAGCTAGGGGACATTGCGTTCGCCACTCACATGGTACTCAGAGTGTGTACGCCCCTAAGGGTCTGATATTGAAAATCGTGTAACAACATATGTAGTGCTGGCTTTCAATTGGTAAAACACGAGTAAACTGATGAAATGTACTTAAATGTCAACTGTACCTCAAATTTTAATCAGATAAATATGTGTGATGGAATATGTTAAGTAAAACCAAGCAGGCTCAAATTGTCATTAGTTGATAGGTGTGTAAGTAAGGAGTGGACAAAAAATGTGTCAGTGGTAGTGTTCCAGTGAAGCATTGTCACAGTGGCTGGGGAATCCTGCTTAAGCTACATGCATGATACACAGAGTGTGTGTACCCAAGTAATCTTATTGATAATAAGACTTCAATAGTGAGATATTTCTTAGTCCAAAAAATTTGTGTGATTTAGGGTATATCAATCTGTATGCATTTAGATTTTGAATCTCCATTATCTCAAATGGTACTACGTAGATGTCAAAAAGTTTCTTATCACTTTGCTGAAGGCATTAAATTTTTTAACCAAAGTGTCAGTGTGTTGCTCAGACCAGCAGACCTTCCAGGTGTCTGAATCCAAACTGAGTCTTTGAAATAAAATTCCTTTATAAACCTCATAATATCATTTTACTTTGTCATGACCTTTCTTTCTTAAATAACTTTTTACTAATTTCTACTCTTCAACTGGGCTCTGATTTCGCCTTAACTGTTCACAATTTTTACAATTTCTCTTTCTCCCTTAATTCCCTGAATATACGTTATTCTGAAAATTCTGTTGTCCTGAATGTTCTCATTTTCAAGTTAACCCCCCCCCCCCCCTTCCACTTGTAACCTAGATAAAACATTCATTGCGACGCTTTGTTCACCTAATGTACTGGATGGTATAATCAAACTGTTGCAAGTAAACTGCCCACCTGGTAATTCTGTTGTGGTACAGTCTGCACTCTTGTATGTAACATAACACTTCGTGGTTGTGTAAACTATTACTTTGTGTCCTACTAGGTAATTCTTGAATTTCTTAAAACCCCAAATGATGGCTAATAGTTCCTTTTCAGTAACAGTGTAGTTCTTCTCAAATTTTGTAAATCCCTAGTAGCAAAACTAATTGAATGGTGTTCTATCTTTCGATTAATTTCTCTCTCTTGAAACAAGTGTACACCAAAACTATAATCCCTAACCATAATCCCCTCCATCAGTCATTAAACAAAATGGCAATGACAATTTGGGTATGTGTAGTATGTCACTAGTGCATAGCTGTTTCTTAATTTTATCAAATGCTTCCTGACAGTTTTTAGTGCATTCCCAGATAATATTTCTCTTTAACAACTCCTGAAGACAGGGTGCATGAAGTGCTTGTGTTCTGATGTACTACTTGAAAAAATGCATAAACCATAGAATGATCTAAGTTCTTTCTTTGTCTTTGGTTTTGGAAATTCTGCAGTGGCCAAAAGTTTGTTTTTTCAGGCAGAATTCCCTCTTTGCTAATCATGTGACCTAGAAAATTTAACTCTTTCACACCAGACTTGCACTTTTATAATTTTGACATCATGTCTCCTTGTCTAAATTTTTCTGCAGCCTCCATCAAAATTCCTGTGCATTCTGCGAAATTTAATTAGTAACCAAAATGTCATGTACATAAATGATCAGCTTTGACAGTAAATCACTACCTAACACAAAACCACAAGCACGTATAAATTCTGCAACAGATATATTTAAGCCAAAGGGTACAATACAGTACTGAAAACTCTCGTTGTACAGAAATGCTTGAGTTGAGTTCTACTGTAATTTGGCGAAAACCTGATGTTATGTCACGGCTAGTAAAGTATTTAGTCATGCAATTTGTTCAAAATTTTTTCCATGAATTGAGGATGATCTGCATCTTTTCCTAAGAATTTATTTAAGTGTTGAGAATCAAGGACTAATTTTACACCTTCATTTTTCTTGGAAATGACCACCAGTGGATTACTGTACTGGCTGCTGCTTCTCTCTACTATCCTCCATTTCTGCAGTTTCTGTAATTCTCTTTCAACTATTTTTCTATTGCAAATGGGGACATAATACGGTTCGATGAAAAAAGGATTATGTTGTCTCAATTTCAATCTACAGATATAGTTTTTCACTCCACCTGGCTTTTCACAAAAGATTTCACAGTAATATGACAAAAAATTATATAAATTTTCTTTTCCTCTACCTCTCAAATTATCTGGTGTGTTTATTTTATCTGAAACTGACTGTGAAAAGCTGTCACTACCCAGTTGGTTACCACAAAACTCATCCTCCTCCTCTGTCTAATTCCTGTCATCAAAAACTTCAACAGGTTCATTTCATTTAAAATCACCCAAAATAAAGAAATCTCGTTGCCATCGTGTCACAGATATTTGTGAAAATTTGGTGTAAGAAAGTACATAAATAGAAAGTGATAAAATAATTTTTTTCAGATGTTTTAGATCAAAACTGTAGTCAGGGGGCCATTTTGAAATGTCTACTATTTTCTCCATTTGGTGTCAGTACGAAAGGTAGGTTGAAAGTTTTTAACAACTGTAAGTCCCTTATTTATAAATCAATTTTATTCAATCTGGTGTCATTAGAAAGATAAAAGGACCAACTATATCACTAAACTATAAAAATGATGCAACTGTGCATATAAATATGTTGAAATCTGTAATTAAAGTTTTTTTTTAAAAAAAATACAAACTTCATGAATTTTTTTCGTCAAAATCACAAGTTCCACCATTTCAAATTTTGCCTCAAAGAATATCTATTGTCATGCATTTCAACATAACGAAAATCAGAAGGATGTTTGTTCTGTTTAATCATTTAAAACCGAAAGAACATAAATATTAATAATAATATACATGTTTCATTTTGTGACTCTTACCTAGCGGTAAAAAATGATGGTCATTTCTCATAAAACACATTCATAAAATTCTAAAAAGCATTCATTCTTTCAAACAAATTTTCAGTGGCCAACAATATTATGTCTGATTCAAAGGTATATAAAGCCGCGTACACACTGAAACTGAAACATGTTTTCAAAACATGTTTCCGGTAGCTTGATGTGGACACCATTTGGAAACATGTTTCGAAACATGTTTGGAAACACAGAAACATCTATCCGTAGCAGTGTCGGTACAGATCAAAGGAAACAATGTTTCCGGCTAGCTACCACTTGTCACCGCTGCACAGCGCTAGCGTATGTGTGTGTGTGTCGTCAACTTTTTAGCGGTGTACTGTTTACTGTCGTTTTCGTTTTCACTTTGTTTTTGTAGAATAATGGAGTGGTCAAGGCAACAAATTGTCGATTTAATTGCAATGTACCAGGGGGAAGATTGTTTATGGAACGTCCGGAGCAAGGATTACAAAAATACCGTTAAAAAACACGATGCACTTGTAAAAATTGCAACAGCTTTTGGCACGGATAAGAGAAGTGTTGAGAAGAAAATACGATCGCTCGTGGTTGCGTACAGGCGCGAGAAAAGAAAAATTATTGCCAGCAGACCATCTGGTAGTGGTGCAGACACTGCATATGACTCGAACTGGTTCGGCTATCGGCTGCTGCAGTTCTTGGACGATGTACATGAGCCAAAGGAGACAACAGATACTGTGGAAAATGAGGTACGAAAATTATGCTTGTTTGTCTTTATTTGTATTTTATAGTACACAGTCACATTCACCCATAGTTATTTTGCCACGGTACACTTCCTTGTGGGCTTAAAAAATAATTAGCAAATTCGTCTCGAATTTGTTTATTCGTGGAAGCAGCTTTCCTTGGTATGTTCTGTGCTGAAATGAAAACTGATGCAGTGTCATCTCGTCTCCATGTGCCTGGAATCATTTCACCTGTTTGTAAATCGTAGGAATCGAAGCTTCCATGTGGGGTGTACTGGTTCCTTGCCGCAGCATTTCGCCTTAAAAAATTGTGGAGACATACAGCTGTAAGTGTGACAGTTTTTGCCTTTTCCGGTTGTAGCAACATAGGTTTTCTAAACACACGAAAAACTGAAGCCATAATGCCGAAAGTGTTCTCAACAACCATTCTGGCCCTTGAAAGTCTGTTATTAAAAACTCTCTCTTTTGAACTTTTAACATGTTTTCCCGGGTAGGGTTTCATAATGTTTTCCTGTAAGGGAAAAGCATTGTCTGCTACAAAAACATATGGTAGGGCCTTGGTGCCACCTGGTAAGCATTCGGCATGTGGCAAGTTAAGTTTCTTTTTGTCAATTAACTCATTTATACTCGCGTTTTTGAACACACCACCATCTGATATTCTGCCTTGGCAGCCGATATCTGCGTACAAAAGTTGTAGCTGGCATCGACGACAGCAAGCAGCACAATGCTGAATGAACCTTTATAATTATAATATTCACTTCCACTACCAACAGGGCACTGTACCACGATATGTTTCCCGTCAATTGCTCCGACACAATGGGGGAACTGAAGAATCTGTGAGAATAAACATGCTGTTTCACTCCAGTCGTTTTCAGTCGCAGGTATCTGAAAGAAAGAAATTTGATTTTCAGGTTTTCGTACATTCGCCAGAGGGCACAAATGAGGATGAAGAGGTTGCAGCTGGACCTTCCAGTCCTCCACCACCAAAAATCAGATGGATGATGGGCGAGAAAAAAGACATGCAGCAACCCTTCAAGATTGCGTCTCAATTGCTAACTAAAGTGCTGCAAAAACAATAAGACAAGGACGATGAATGCAGTTCGTATGGGCAGTATGTGGCCTCAGTTTTAAGGAAATTGCCCGAGTTACAATGAGCAAAAACAATGGCTTTGCTTAATAATGTACTAATGAAACAAAATGTAGCGTATTTAGAAAGTGAGCAGTCGAAAAGGGTTATGAATGTAGCAGAGCCATCATCATCAAGTAACAATTCCCCTGTTACATTTACAAGTTATGTAGACAGTGACAACGCAGTTGAAGAAGTTGTGTTTGACGAATTATGTAACGTAATTGAGAAATAATAACACTTCGAAAATGTGCTTATTTAACGATGTTTTTCATTTACTTACCTTTACATAATCCTTCAGTACTTCCACCAGAGCTCCACATACTTCGGGTATTATTTTAGATATTGCTTGTTTCAAAATGCGAAATAAATACGCAAGGCTCTGAAATGAATCTCCTGTTGCCAGGAAACGAAGAGTAACTGCAAGCCTTTGGTTGACTGAAATAGCTTTCCTGAAATTTGTGTCTTTTTTTGAAACAAATGGTGACATCATATTTGCCAGATATTCAAAATCGGTAGGTGAGATCCGAGTGAAGTTGCGAAAGCCAGAGCCGTCTTCCATACTCAGCTCACGTAGCAGGTTATTTCCGCCAGTTCTTCTATAGAATGTTTTTCTCCACCAACGACGAGGACGCCTTTCATTTTGTTTGTGTAAACCTTCTAGCATTAATAATGCAGCTCCACATATCATTATTGTTTCTTCGACACCAGACATAACGCAGCAGCAGACGATACGAACACAATAACACAAGGGGCACTGCAGACGGCGTGAACACACGAGAAATGTTTGCCGCCAGTGTGGACGGAAACAGAGACCAGAAACAAAGTCGGAAACATTTGCGAAACATCGCAGAAAACAATGTTTCCGGCAGAAACATGTTTCCAGTGGCAGTGTGTACGCGGCTTAAACGACCAGTACTTGTGCTTGCACTAAGAGCAGGCAAAATCATTAAAATGTTTTCATAAGGCATCCAGCAAACATCAGTGTGAAGTGGCCATGAATAACTTGAGGAAGGGCCACTTGGACTCATGAACTTGACTTTTGCATCTCTGTGTTCTTCACTTATCACTAGAATTTTTCCAAGCCACCACTGGTTATCGTTGACAGTTGCAACAAATGTTTCTTCTTTAATTGTGTTACAGGCAGTGTTTTGAATTCCAAAAGGAACTTGAATGAATTTAGTAGTTGATGAAACACGCTTTATCAGCAACTTGTTTTCATTCAATGGTTTGAAAAAATGATTTACTCTTGTCCCAGGAATGGTAGAACCAGTCTCATATCATTTATGTAACATGTTTGTGAACTTTGTTATCTCCTCTGTTGTAACATAAAAGGTTTCAATTCCTGGAACATGAGTTTTGGCACATCTAAACAGATCTTTTGGACTTAAAATGTTACTGTCTTATGGACGCTGTGAACTTGCCCTTGTTGCTAAACATTTAATAGTACCACCAACTTCTTCACATGCATTTTTCCCATGACCAGTGGCAAAAAAATTCC
Source organism: Schistocerca serialis cubense (assembly GCF_023864345.2). Classification (NCBI taxonomy): domain Eukaryota; kingdom Metazoa; phylum Arthropoda; class Insecta; order Orthoptera; family Acrididae; genus Schistocerca; species Schistocerca serialis. Next base: position 918,687,165 of record NC_064638.1, on the reverse strand, counting down.
ATTCTGCAGTTACTCCGTAATCTTGCTTGTGATGGCACAAATTTTTAAAGTTCTTACATTGTGCAGAACTGCCATCACTGAAGTACATAACATGCTGGATGAGTGGCAATTGTTCCAATACATAAGTGAGAGCAGTTTTCTGGAAAACATAGAATGTGTTTGTATCAAGCTGCAGTCACTTATACAACACAATGACATTGACTTAATGCAATCATCTCTTTTAAAGTACACCACAAAAGGATGAAGGGTGACTTGAATGTTCTGCCAGCAAAATCCTTGTGCAGCATCCTGAAACAAACAGGTATAATTCTATGCAAAATCCACGATGATGATGCATGTAGTGTCAGGGAGGGTTTCTTTGTTTGATTTGAAGTAGTGAGTCTGAGATTTTGATACATAATGATGTTGTGGTAAGTTTTGAAAATTTGCATGAGATACTCAACAAATTCACGGTCATCTTCATTAATGTCTCCAGTGTAAGTCAATCAGTATGAATCCATTGTTTGAATACAACATTTTCAGAATCTTGTAGGGACTCCAACTCCATTAAAAAAATTGCGCAGTTCATATTTGTCAGGACACCAAGAACAGCAATGCAGCATACACTCCTCGTTTTCCAGATTGCACACGAGTTCCTGTGGAAGTTCAGTGTACGGTTCTTTCACATGTGCACCATGCATTAACAGTTTTACGTTTTGGTGATACGTGCATACACGTACGTTATGCATTCCACGACTGTTAACAGTAATACATTCTTTTGGCCGAAGTTCACAAAATGTAGTAAAACCAATTTTATCTTCAGGGCATTTTTCTCTGAAAGCTAAGTATACATCTGTCAGATTATATAAAATTAGTCTTTTTGTCTTATACATTCATTTGCCATTTTATGAACGGACAGACAGACAGTCTTTTTTATTAGCAAAAATGTGACTTATATCATCTTCACAGTAAAAATTCTGGACACATTTTTCCACATCCTAACCTATTCTGTTTCCCACTTTATAACTCCCTCTTGACAAAATACCACCTTCTTTTAGCAATACCCTCGATTTCTTTACCATGTATTCGGTAGTGTTACAGAACATTTGGATTTTTTCTTTACTCCTTGAAGCTGGTGCTAAGGTAAGTATTTGTAGTTTTTCTTTAACAGAACTTGTGCTGAATTTCTCTTTAAGATTTTGCATTAAAATATTACAGTCTGTACATTCAGCACTGCCAGTTTCTTCAGACATTTTTCACTGGAACATGTAGCACTTATGATGCTGTTTGCTGGAATTTTAAAGCTAAGCGATGAGACTTGGATCGAATGTATTCTGGATGCCTGTCTTGTGCTGTCTTGGTAACCTTAAATGGTGAAATTTCAAGTAATTCACAACTTTCATTAAGGTTTCTAAGAGCTGTAGATGGATCTGGTGTATATTCTTGATCTTCAACTTCACATTCATCCATCCCTGGAAGGTTACCCCCATATTAGATAAAATGTCTGTACAGCATGTTATGCACAGCTTGGTACGTGGGATAAGTCCATGGGTTTTATATTTCCTAGCCATGGTCAATGAAGTAGGTTTCAAAGATTTCTTAGCAGTCTTTTTACCATGCTTCTTAAAAGGGTCACAACAAATTCTTTGTCTGTCTTCAATTGTTCCCAATTAGAGCTTTTTGTGAGAAGAACAAACACACTCAATATTTTCACAAATGCTTCTTAGCTTCAGTACTTCAATATCAGCTTGGTTCAGGCTTGACATATCTATTAAATCCAGCTCTTCACTGCTACTAATTTTCTTCTGACACAACTGCTAACACAAAACCTAAAGAACATTTGTTTTCCATTGTGATTTTTAATCAACTGTGTATGTTGCAGAAAAGAACTGGATGGTTTGAAACTTTTTCTTGTGCTCTAATTAGTCAAGAATGTACTGTGAAGAATCAGTAAGGGGGAAATGAGAAAGAGTTAATGACCACTTTATTAAGTGATCTCTAATATTCCCATTATGGAACCAGACAGAATGGCTGCTTATGTTGTTGTTGTGGTCTTCAGTCCAGAGACTGGTTTGATGCAGCTCTCCATGCTAGTCTATCCTGTGCAAGCTTCTTCATCTCCCAGTACCTATGCAACCTACATCGTTCTGAATCTGCTTAGTGTATTCATCTCTTGGTCTCCCTCTATGATTTTTACCCTCCGCGCTGCCCTCCAGTACTAAATTGGTGATCCCTTGATGCCTCAGAATATGTCCTACCAACCGATCCCTTCTTCTAGTCAAGTTGTGCCACAAACTTCTCTTCTCCCCAATACTATTCAATACCTCCTCATTAGCTATGTGATCTACCCATCTAACCTTCAGCGTTCTCCTGTAGCTTCTAATCTCTTTTTGTCTAAACTATTTATCGTCCATGTTTCACTTCCATACATGGCTACACTCCATACAAATACTTTCAGAAAGGACTTCCTGACACTTAAATCTATACTTGATGTTAACAAATTTCTGTTCTTCAGAAACACTTTCCTTGCCATTGCCAGTCTACATTTTATATCCTCTCTACTTCGACCATCATCATTTATTTTGCTCCCCAAACAGCAAAACTCCTTTACTACTTTAAGTGTCTCATTAACTAATCTAATTCCCTCAGCATCACCCGACTTAATTCAGCTACATTCCATTATCCTCATTTCGCTTTTGTTGATGTTCATCCTATATCTTCCTTTCAAGAGATTGTCCATTCCGTTCAGCTTCTCTTCCAGGTCCTTTGCTTTCTCTGACAGAATTACAATGTCATTGGCAAACCTCAAAGTTTTAATTTCTTCTCCATGGATTTTAATACCTACTCCGAATTTTTCTTTTGTTTCCTTTACTGCTTGCTCAATATACAGATTGAATAAATCAGATATAGGCTACAACCCTGTCTCACTCCCTTCCCAACCACTGCTTCCCTTTCATGCCGCTCGACTCTTATAGCTGCCATCTGGTTTCTGTACAAATTGCAAATAGCCTTTCGCTCCTTGTATTTTACGCCTGCCACCTTCAGAATTTGAAACGGAGTATTCCAGTCAAGATTGTCAAAAGCTTTCTCTAAGTCTGAAAATGCTAGAAATGCAGGTTTACCTTTCCTTAATCTGTTTTCTAAGATAAGTCATAGGGTCAGTATTGCCTCATGTGTTCCAACATTTCTACGGAATCCAAACTGATCTTCGCTGAGGTCAGCTTATACCAGTTTTTCCATTCGTCTGTAAAGAATTTGTGTTAATATTTTGCAGCTGTGGCTTATTAAACTGATAGTTCGGTAATTTTCACATCTGTCAACCCTTTCTTTCTTTGGGATCTCCCAAGGCTTTTAGTAGTTCTAATGGAATGCTGTCTACTCCCGGGGCCTTGTTTCGACTTAGGTCTTTCATTGCTCTGTCAAACTCTTCACGCAGTATTATATCTCCGATTTCATCTTCATCTACATCCTCTTCCATTTCCATGATATTGTCCTCAAGAACATTGCCCTTGTATAGACCCTCTATATACTGCTTTCTGCTTTCCCTTCTTTGCTTAGAACTGGATTTCTATCTGAGCTCTTAATATTCATGCAAGTGGTTCTCTTTTATCCACAGATCTCTTTAATTTTCCTGTCGGCAGTATCTATCTTACCCGTAGTAATATATGTCTCTACATCCTTACATTTGTCCTCTAGCCATCGGTGCTTAGCAATTTTGTACTTCCTGTCGATCTCATTTTTGAGACTTTTGTATTCCTTTTTGCCTGCTTCATTTACTGCATTTTTGTATTTTCTCCTTTCATCATTTAAATTCTGTATCTCTTCTGTTATCTAAGGATTTCTATTAGCCCTCGTCTTTTTACCTGCTTGATCCTCTGCTGCCTTCACTATTTCATCTCTCAAATCTACCACGTACAACAGCAACAGTTAACCATCCATTCCCATGTGAAAAGGAATCGTTGAGATCAATACTAAAATTCAACCTACATCCACAAAAGACAGCGGGTCCATCAAGTAAGGAGTGTGCAGCGACAGATTTGACGGTGTTCTTCTTCTTGTCAGCGGCTGAAGTAGTCATTTCAATGTCTTCAATTGTCTTGTAAATGGTCTGTCTTGCACGACGACAACGTCTCCTATAAGGCATCTTGGCAGCGTTCAATGCAGTTGCCTACTGTATTTCTTTCCCCCATTCTTGTCAATCGTTCCCTAATGCTCTCCCAGAAATTCTCTACAACCTTTGGTTCTGTCAGTTTATCTAAGTCCCATCTCCTTAAATTCCCACCTTTTTGCAGTTTCTTTAGTTTTAACCTACAGTTCATAACCAATAGATTGTGGTCAGAGTCCACATCTGCCCCTGGAAATGTCTTACAATTTATAACCTGGTTCCTAAATCTCTGTCTGGCCATTATATAATCTATCTGAAACCTGTCAGTATCTCCAGGCTTCTTCCATGTATACAGCCTTCTTTTATGATTCTTGAACCAAGTGTTAGCTATGATTAAGTTATGCTCTGTGCAACATTCTACCAGGCGGCATCCTCTTTCATTCCTCACCCCCATTCCATATTCACCTACTACATTTCCTTCACTTCCTTTTCCTACTATCGAATTCCAGTCACCCATGACTATTAAATTTTCGCCTCCCTTCACTATCTGAATAATTTCTTTTATCTCATCATACATTTCATCAATCTCTTCATCGTCTGCGGAGCTAGTCGGCATATAAACTTGTACTACTGTGGTAGGCGTGGGTTTCGTATCTGTCTTGGCCACAATAATGCGTTCGCTATGCTGTTTATAGTAACTTACCCGCATTCCTATTTTTTTATTCATTATTAAACCTTCTCCTGCATTACCCCTATTTGATTTTGTATTTATAACCCTGTATTCACCTGACCAGAAGTCTTGTTCCTCCTGCCACCGAGCTTCACTGATTCCCACTATATCTAACTTTAACCTATCCATTTCCCTTTTTAAATTTCCTAACCTACCTGCCCGATTAAGGGATCTGACATTCCACGCTCCGACCCATAGAACGCCAGTTGTCTTTCTCCTGATAACAACGTCCTCCTGAGTAGTCCCCGCCCGGAGATCCAAATGAGGCACTATTTTACCTCCGGAATATTTTACCCAAGAGGACGCCATCATCATTTAACCATACAGTGAAGCTGCATGCCCTCGGGAAAAGTACGGCTGTAGTTTCCCCTTGCTTTCAGTCATTCGCAGTACCAGCACAGCAAGACTGTTTGGGTTAGTGTTACAAGGCCAGATCAGTCAATCATCCAGACTGCTGCCCCTGCAACTACTGAAAAGGCTGCTGCCCCTCTTCAGGAATCACACATTTGTCTGCCCTCTCAACAGATATCCCTCCCTTGTGGCTGCACCTACGGTACGGTTATCTGTATCGTTTAGGCACGCAAGCCTCCCCACCAACGGCAAGGTCCATGGTTCATGGGGGGGGGGGCTGCTTATGTAAGAAGCACAAAATCAAGACTAAAGAGTGCTTCAGATATATAAAGTGCACAGACGCACAAAAACCTAACACACACAGCCTGTGTTGCACGTGAGTGTTGCTGTTAGACTGAATGCTTCATTGTTGGTTCATGTATTGTTGATTACTTGTTTGAAGCAATTAATTATTACAGCATTATTGAAAAAGTATAAGATCTAACAACCTTCTGATTTTTTTATGTTGAAAAGTATTCTTTTACTTTCCAGTGACATGAAATTGAATAACATTGATTCATAAATAAATAAATTTATAGTATTTACAAACTTACAAAACATTTCATTTCTCAACACCAGTTGGTAGAAGGGGCCCACATTTCAAAATGGTCTCCTAAATACAATTTTGGTCAAAAAATTCCAGAAAAAATATTTTAACCCTAACTCATTATGTACATTCTTCACCAAATTTTCAGAAAAATCTGTGATATAAGGGCAACGTCCACTGGGCGATTTCACATGACATTACCCAACAGCTCTTAGTTGATTGCTACAATTTTCATTAAATCTCATGTGTAACTTAGTTTCCCCGCAAATTCTAGATTTTCGTTGTTCAAAAAGTAACTACATATTTTCCCAGTCAAAACTGATGTTTGCTTTAACTATACATTCCATCCCTAACAAAAAGTTTGTTCAGATCCGCTACAACTAGAGAAGTTTGTTCAGACGTAAAATTATTAACTGCAAATGAAATCAGAATGTGCCTACTAATCAATTTACTAAAATTTTCTGTGGCTCCTTTAATTCTAATATCAGTGATAGGAAAATTTGTATAATATTGTGTATTCTTCAGTCTATTTCTTAACTTAACCAGAAATGCCACAAATAGAGCTACCAGTGTCTAGTAACAAATTCCTTTCCAAGCACCAATAGAAATCTCAATGTAGAGGCTCCCAGGTATTTTGTGCTTATCAATATTTTCATCTTCTGCTGGAAAATCATCTTCAATCTCCTTAAAATTTAAATCAGTGTTCAACTGTCGTTCACTAGCAGGTGTAGGTTGTAATGCATTCAGTGGCAACTTAAAACTAGACTGTGTATCTTCTAAAACTGACAAATCACTTTCACATATTCGTGTGTGTTGACAAAGTGAGAGAGATCTACTGTCTGCATCCACAGTATCAAATGTGTTTGTGTATGTTTAAAATTAGCATCAAAATTAAAAACTATCACAATTAACTTCAATATCATTTGATCTGTTCAAAGCTTCAAGTATTTTGTTACTAAGCTGCATAGTTTGCTCATCTTTATTACTGCAGTTGATCAAGATCTCGCTGACATCAATGGGGATTAGTTGACTCTCACGTATCTTCTCCACTAACATTAAAGCATCACCATCAAATCCTATAATCTTACTACTTACGTAATCATCCAGTACTTTTTCAAGAATCATACCATCTAATTCATTACAGAGCAGTGCATCAGCAGTATTATCACATCAACTAAATTCATCATCAAAATAACACATCACTAGCATCAATATGAACATCTGCTTCTACTTCAAAACTCTCTGCAACTAAATCATCAACAGTATCATTTGTGTTTGTGCCAGCAGGCATACAAACAGAATCAATTATCAAATCATCATTCTCCTTAAGTACAAGATTATCAACTTCTGCCACATCTACCCCAGATAAGGCGGACACTATATCATCACACAACAAACTAACTAAACAATATTCAACAAAATCATTACACATAGCATCATTACTAAACACACACTGATCATCAAAAAGAGTAGTCACCGCATCACCACAAAATTCAAACTGATTTTCTACCTTTCTATCAACTTTGCTCAACTCTTGTAATATGAAATCTCAAAACTCCCCCCCCCCTCCCTCCCCCCCCCCCCCAAAAGAAAATTACTGTGTTTCTGTTCAGATCTGGTTATTGCACCTATTTGATCTAAACTATTTTCACTCATATTGACAAAACACTTTTCCCAACAAATTTTTTCAAAATTGTCACGCTCAATATTCTCTGAGCTGACTATATGGCAGGAACAATGAGATGACTTTCTATCAAATTGTTTAAACACAAACTAGAGAGAAGAAAGAAGATCAATAAATGAGCTCGTCTGTCAAAAATCCACAGTGTCAGCGATGGTCCACACTATCCACGTACAGTTTTTGCCAAATGGGTCTGTCCATGTCCAAAGTTGAGCACAGCACTTTTTTGCAGTAAATTATTGAACCTGAAACTTAACATGCATTTGCACTCTGCACAGACTTACACGAATCCCAACTCCTCCACCACATTAAAATGGAACTTATGATAGCGAAGAAGTCAGCGTGGTATGGGATGTGTATGATATGGTTTGCTGATACAGAAATATTTGCAGACTTATGAAAGTTGAACAATTATTCCAAAGTTATACCAAGTTCACAGACACACAAACAATGTGAACCATAAGAAGTTAAAAAAAATGGGGCTCCACTAGCTGAGATGCAACTATCTCATCAAATTGCTTGAACTGTTCATTAATTTAGAGATGAAATGTACTACTAAGAAGTTTGTGAAATTTACGTAACTTGTAATCTTCATTCTTGAGCTGTAGCTATGTTGCAAATACTCCTGAGCTCTTCTGTTGTGCTGCTGTACATCAATACTAATTGTGTAGTGTACGAAATAAGTTCCAGGTACAGATTTTCCACAACATTGCTCTATGCACACACAAGATGTTTGGCAGTGACGAATGTGTAAAGGAAGTTCTACATGCTTGTGCTGTTGATGGTTGGTAAAAAAACTGACCCCTTACTGATTGGAAACCACTGATATTTATATGATTTACAACAATCACTGACGATCAGAATTTACAAATTTTAAGAAATGACAAGTAGAAGTGTGTAACCAAATTAATTCACATACATAGAAAAATAATGAACATAATACTTTACACTTTCGTGTGATGCAGACATAATTTTGTTAAGAATACCGAAATAATTTACAAGTTTCCAGAAAATAACATGTTAAATCTTAGTTAATTAAAGTCCAAAGAAAGAACAAAAAATCAAGAACAGCTAGCCTACTTGCTGAAAATAAATCTGGAAGCTGCAAAATATGTTTTGTTTATGTAGGTCATAACTAATGAGGAGGTATTGAAAAGGATTTGGGAGAAGAGAAGTTTGTGGCACAACTTGACTAGAAGAAGGGATCGGTTGGTAGGACATGTTCTGAGGCATCAAGGGATCACCAATTTAGTATTGGAGGGCAGTGTGGAGGGTAAAAATCGTAGAGGCAGACCAAAAGATGAATACACCAAACAGATACGGAAGGATGTAGGTTGCAGTAGGTACTGGGAGATGAAAAAGCTTGCACAGGATAGAGTAGCATGGAGAGCTGCATCAAACCAGTCTCATGACTGAAGACCACAACAACAACAACATGTAGATCATTACAGTGTTTGATAAATATTAATTAACACTCATCGGCATAGCAAGTTAAGATCAATTACTTAGTGATTATTGAAAACAATATATTCCTAGCATGTTCACAAACTTGTTACAGAACGCAGAATACAACAGCAAACTCAGATTTTACATAAGTTGCCTCAAACAGATTAATTACTGGTGTAGGTACATTTTTTTGTAGCATTGTGTATTAAACAATTACTTAAGCATAAAATAAATGTAGTCTTTTCAGGTGGTGGCAGAGGATGTCCAAGAGGCTGTTCTATTACAGTTGCCATCATGCTTTTGGTCCCAAAAATCATCTATTCCAATGGGCACCCCCAGTTCACCATCTGTCTCCCTTTGTGTACAACACTGCTGTTCACAAAACACCATTTCCTTTCTAATTTATCATTCTCTCTCTGTGATTCTACCACACATACATTTACTTTCATGCAAACAAATCCTTAATGGCTTTATATGCGGTTCAGTTGGTTCCCATTGCACCAGGGATAAACAAATTGGCAGTGTGGCCCTGACAACAGTTTTCCCCCAAGTTTTGCCACAATGTTGTCCACATAAATTTTGGCACAATGTTTGTATAGGACATCTAACCTTAAGATCATGCAATAACTTTGCCTAAATGAGACAGAACTTCTGTACATATCTGGAAATGTTTTTCCTCCACCTGAAAACTCAATATTGCCAATCCCATCAAATATATGTCATTACCACCCACGTCTCAAAACTGGTTTCGTGGTGGGCCTAACTACCTCTTTTCTGTTAAGTTAAAACTTGCCATACACACTTACACGCCTTGTCCAATAAAAACTTGTGTTTCCTTCCACTTGCTAAGCCAGTTAAGCAATAATTTACCTATCCACATGTTTCAGTCAGGCTAAAATTTAGTGAGAGTGCCTCTGTGTGGCCATGAGTCTCCATTGCTGTTCAGTGGTAGGTTACCATTTCCACCTCACACCTTCCTACCCCGCCCTCTGTTCTGCCTACAGTCCCACTCCCTATGCACTATTCTTCCACATTTCCTACACTGTGGCTGACAGCAACTTTACCATATTTGACCTGATCGACGAAATCGGTAATGTTCGATGTAGCTGAAAGAACCCATTTCCTATCCTGGACTCAGCTCACTATGTCTCTCTCTTCTACTGACACTGCCATTCATTTTTATGGGCAGTGCTGAACCTTTTGGAAATCTGCCCGTTCCTTACTTAATACGTCCGGCAGCAACCTCTACAGCAATGTGTCTAGTGCCATTTGTTTTGCTTCCTGAAGAAGAAATGTGTTTGTATCATCACTTTCAATCAACTCAAACACACTGACATTAAGTTTTCCAATTCTGACCACAGAACTCTTGTTGGACTCACCCTGTCGGTGCAACACAAGGTTTAATTATTCCAGATAATATCTACAACCTTTGCTCAGAACTTCATATAGCTGAGCACTCCTTAATTCCTGAGGATACATCACGAATGTTTTTGCATCTCATACTAAATGTAATTTAGCAACACATAAGAACTGTCTCTCTGACCAACAAATTAGTGTCACAGCTACCAGTACCTTATCCACAAATGCAAACACATTTTCTCTTGCTTTATTTGGGGGGGGGGGGGGGGGGGGGGGGGAACTAAGGTAGCAGCAGTAGTGTCTAGAGGAGGTATTCGTTAACAGAATGAACCCCTGTCCTTTTTACTGCATCTGACTGCCCACACAAGTCTATTTTATCTGCCTTAATTTGAGCCACATGCTCTAGGAAAGACTGAACTACTTCTGTAGTAGTGAACCCTTGTTGTTCGGGTTTGGTCATTGCAAAGACTCAATAGTACAGATGCAGGGAAATATCAAACACTACTTAATCATTACCAATGAGTACTAACTATGCACACTCTTTGCTTTCTCTGGAGTAGTGTATCTAAAACACTTAATGGAGTCCACTGGTCCTGATGATAACATCCTCCCAAGTTGTTCCTGCACAGAGATCCAAATGGGGGACTACTTTACCTCTGGAATATTTTACCCAAGATGATGCCATCATCATTTAACTATATAGTAGAGCTGTATGTCCTCAGGACATTTAATGGCTGTAGTTTCCAGTTGCTTTCAGCCGTTTGCAGTACCAGCAAAGCAAGGCCGTTGTGGTTGGTATTACAAGGCCGGCCGGAGTGGCCGAGCGGTTAAAGGCGCTTCAGTCTGGAACCGCATGACCGCTACGGTCGCAGGTTCGAATCCTGCCTCGGGCATGGATGTGTGTGATGTCCTTAGGTTAGTTAGGTTTAAGTAGTTCTAAGTTTTAGGGGACTTATGACCACAGCAGTTGAGTCCCATAGTGCTCAGAGCCATTTGATATTACAAGCTCAGATCAGCCAATCTTCCAGGAAGTTGCCCCTGCAATAATGACAAAGTCAGCTATCGCTCTTCAGGAACCACATTTTTGTCTTTTTTGTTTTTAATTACCAGATGTTAAATATGTAATTTAATTCGTTACGAATACCAGCACGTGGTGCCAAAATTAGGTCAGTCATACTTTACTCACATGGATTATTTCTTCTGTGTAGTGGGTAGGAATGTACCAGTAGTTGACAAACATATATTTAACTCGGTACAATAGTAAACCACCTCTCTCTCGCCTTGTTCGGCATGAGCTGCCAATCCAAAAAGCAGACATTTGACGTTTCACCCCCCCCCCCCCCCCCTCCACACACACACACACACACACACACACACACACACACACACACACCTGCAATTGGGGAGCACTGGAGAATGTGTTGTGAAGTCGGCTTCTGCAAGGCATGAGGGCTGTCAGTCATTGTTTCTCACTGTTGCTTGGGTATCTCATACACCTGGTATGATACAAGTCATAGTGAAAGGTGACCTGACCAACCATAGGGTGAGGTGGCAGGAGCCAACTTTGCTTGTGCCTCTGCTGATAATGGTGCAGAATCATGTGTCAGTGGTGTCAGATGCAGAGGCAGGCTGCTCAGAGATGTAGCCAGCAGGGTGATCATGAGTGTACCTCCCTGGGAGATTTTTGAAGACACCACGATGAAATGCACTGTTGTCAATAGGCAGAAGGTCCTGACGAGGCTAATAGTGATCTTGTTTGTGGCGTTTCTTTCACCTGGAGATCTGTGTCGACCAGTTTGACCATAACTTCTTTTGGTTGAAAGTCACGGACATCGACCATGAGTGTTTTTGGCTTTGTGAATTGCGATGTGCTCAAATTTAAGATGTCCATATTGTTGTCATTGTGAAGTTAAATTGTATTCTACCCAGTGACAAGAGTCCATGCAGGTTTGAGGCTGTTAATGGAGATCATGATAACATTGCTGTTGACATCATTGAATGTGTGGCTGCTACGTTTAACATTCAGAACAGTCTGTTGTGGGGGAGGCTGTAAGGCTGGTCTTATAGTATTGCCATGGAGCATCACATACATACAGTCTGCGTGTTTATTGTGTATGAATGGCTACGAGGCTGTGTGTGCAGATGGGAGAAGCACCAGTGCATTGTATATGTGGTTTTTGACCCATTGCACCATCACAAGCATTTCCAATGGGTCCAGTGTAGAGGCTGGTATCACAAATTCTACTGACAGTGTGAATGTCTCGCCATACAGGATCTTTTTGAGCGAGGTGCGTCGTCCTTGAATGCCGTGTGGGTGCCGAGAAGCACTTGTGGAAGGACATTGATCCATGTGCCCCTGTGGCACATGGGTGCTGTTCTCAGCATTGGTGCCATTGTTCCAACAGGCCATATCTCTGGGGATGGTATGCCATGGTTGATGACAAAAGATACCACAGAAGTTGCAGAGAGTGGTGCAGAGTGCTGATTGATATTAGTGCCCATGATCCATGGCGATAGTATATGGGCAACCAAAACATGAAGTCCAAGACATATGAGGGCCTTGGTCATGGATTCAGCCATGATATCTGTCAGCAGAACAGATTCTACCCAACATGAAACTCGGTTGACAATGGAGAGGAGTTATTTGTACCCTTCCAACTCTGGCAGAGGTAACACGAGGTCTAAGTGCACACAGCAGAAATGCCCTTATGGTATTCTGAAACTGCCAAGGGGCATCTGTGTGTGCTGGCTCACCTTGCTTCACTGAAAATCGAGGCATATGTGTGTCCATTCACAGCAGTTATGCCTGATGCCCAGCCAAACAAAGCATTCGCCAACAAGCCAGATCATTGCTCGATCACCTGGGTGTGCAAGGTAGTGTTTATAATCAGAGATTGTCAGCCGCATTGACATAGATAGGATTGGTCAGATCTTGTGCTGTGAAATGTCGCAGAGGATGCTGGCCTCCAACTCTAGAATTGATTGCCTGTGCATAAAACTTGAACTGTCAGGTCTTGCTCCTGTTCGTCTGCTGATCAGCTGTAATCCAGTGTGAGTGATATTGTCTGTGTTCATGAGAGAGAGTCAGCAGTGATGTTTTTCCCCCTTTTCCGTTGCCGTATGTCAGTAGAGTATTGGGTGAGGTCAAGATGGAATTGCCTTGGGTTGATCTTTGCTGATTGGTGCCGTATGTTGCCTGCCAGTGGTTTGTGATCAGTGCCTATTTTGTTTGTTATTGGGGTGTGTAGTGTGTTGCATTGCCAATGCACCACAACTGTGAGGTGTACCTGTCATCTGGGGCGTGGTTGTGTGTGCCAGTGCTGCCGCAACAAGGTACAGTAATTGCTAATGGAGCATTTCGTATTTCACGACCACCAAGAAACCAGTGGTACACACCCAACTAACTCCACAGCCTCGTGAATTGATCATCCTGACATATAATAGTGTACAAAAACCTTAAACCATTAAAATGTTTCCAGAATGATATTTTCACTCTGCAGCGGAGTGTGCGCTGATATGAAACTTCCTGGCAGATTAAAACTGTGTGCCGGACCGAGACTCGAACTCGGGACTGTCAGAAGTAAAGCTGTGAGGATGGGACGTGAGTCGTGCTTGGGTAGCTCAGTTGGCAGAGCACTTGCCCGTGAAAGGCAAAGGTCCCGAGTTCAAGTCTCGGTCTGGCACACAGTTTTAATCTACCAGAAAGTTTCATTAAAATGTTGTCAGAAGCAGCTAAGGACAGTGATCAACTTTGTTGTTCAGCACTCAGCATCGTCATCTTAGTGAGGTGAGTGAGGACACCATATATACACCTGTGAGATGAAATGGACATGTATGTTACACATATATAGAGCTACTATTAGTGACTGAACAATATACATTTGATAACTGTTATTCCAATTAATGAATTCATAGCTGAGATGTTTTTTGGACCTGATGATTGTTTGAGCCTAGACCGAAATTAATCATCTCTAATAAAATGTACTGATACAGCCGTCTACTACACAATGCTGTTCTTAACAGTCATTGAAGCTATACAGCACAACCTCCATAAAATATTTTTACTATGCATTTTCTCGAAACTACCAAGACGGTCCACCAGTTTCATGGTGTCTAGACATTTAGCTCCCAGTTGTCTCACGATCACAAAGGCAGAGTTTAACTCAATGCTCAGGGAAGGTGTTATTCACCATTGTTGTAGTCCTGGGTACGGAGACGTCCATTAGGTACCGAAGAAGGGTGGTGCCTAGCTTCCATGTGGTGCTTACCGTGTGCTGGTTGGAAGAACAATTCTGGACTGATCCATTGCCTCTACTAAGGGCCTACAGCAATGTTTAGTGTACTGGACTGTGCAAATGCTTTTACACAAATTCCTGTGGTGAACAAAGACATTCCAAAGACTGTTATAATCAATCTATTTGGCTTATTCAAACGTCTTTATATGACATTTGGTTTGCACAATGCAACTCAATCATAGCAGAAGTTCATTGACCCCTGTGCTGCAGGGACTGTCATTCTGCTTCACATACTTGGATAATATTCTTGTCTTTTTAGCCACAGCATCAGCATCATCGGGTGGCAATTTTCAAATGCTTGGAACAGCGCATGTGGGGTTGAACACTACTAAGTGTGTTTTCAGTAAATGTCAGATCATCTTTTGGGGTCATCTAATTTTGTCTGCAGGGTCATTGCTATTATTAGAGAAAGTGGAAGGTATTATGAAGATTCCAAGGCCAGAAACCATTAAGGAGTTGTAATTGGGGATGCTGAATTTTTACTAGCATCATCTGCTCCACTCAAACAAGTTGCAAGAGCCACTAACTGCAGCACTTACTGGACCTAGGACTAATGGCAATATAGTCATCCACCTAACAGGTGATATGAGCTCTGCTTTGAATGTAGCGAAGAAAAGCCATGCAAACACTGCACTCCTGGTAAATGCTGCACAGAATGCACCACTTGTATTAATAATCTTTGCCAGTCAAACAGCTGTTGGTGCAATGTTGCAGCAGAAATTCAATGGCACTTGGGAACCACTTGGCTACTTGTCACATAAGCTCTCTGCTTCTTGATGGAAATTGAGTGCTTATGATTGTGAGCTTCTGTCTTTGTACAAAGTGATGAGGTACTTTAGACCACAGTTGGATGCCAGAGAATTTAAGATATTTACCAATCAAAATTTTACCTTCAGACAGAACAGTAATAAATGTTCTCTGCAGCATTACAACCACCTGGAATTTCCTGCTCAATTCAGCAAAAATACTCGCCACACTTCTGGTATGAACAACATGGTGCTGACTGTCTTGTGTGGGTTAAAAGTGTGACAAATTTTAATGATTTTGTTCAGCTTCCAAAGGCACAAGAATCTGACGAGGAACTCCATAAGCCAATGAGTGGCCCTGTGAGTGCCTTTGATGTCAGTGCAATAAAATAACCTGTAGGTTTACCCTTTTGAGAATTTCCAGACATGTCAGTGTGCTTCATGTACGTATGCATTGAAGTTGTGGGTCTGCTTCCCACTTCTTAGGTCAACATTACCTGTTGACTGTCATTGATTGTTTTACCCATTGGCCAGAAGCTGTATCAGTTGGCAACATTTGACTGACTGCTGCATATTACTATTGGCCACAGCTAACAATCTGTGTCAGAGTTATTTAAACAACTTGACAAATTCTATGGTGCTCTCGATCATTGGATAGTTAGTTACCGCTCAGTGAACAGTTTATGGATGCCACCATTCTCTAAAGGCTGCATTAAGGTATAATGCCGACAGCTGGTCAACTGTATTACTTATGGTCTTATTTGGCCTACACACTATTTACAAAATTGACTTAGACTCATTGTCAGTGGAGTTCACATATGACAAAACACTTCAACTGCCAGGCGAATTCTTTGATATGACATCAGCATAGCTACTGGACTATGATATGACCCGTTAGATTTCATTTCTCACTGGAAGAACAACATTGCACACTTTAATCCACATGAAACCTCCACACACAGAATGGAACCTACTGTCCTACATCACAATCTGAAAACACGCACGCATATTATGTTGCATATAGATTGTGTCAAACCATCGCTGCGAGCTCATACACAGACCCACATCACATGATCAAAAGAGTTGAATGAACACTGGGTATTGTACTAAATGGTAAACTACAATTGTCTCAGGTTAAAATTGGCATAATTATTGTAAGCATCATGCCTACACTTGAACCTGAAAACCAGCCTAGAGCACAAACATTGCCATGCAAAACAGACTATCAACCTGACCAAAAAAACAATCCAGACAATGAATTAATTTTTCAGCAAGATTTTGGAGGATGCTCTGCTTCTCCTAGGGGACTGACATGGTGAATGAGGCAGTTGCCCAGTACTCTTCACAGCTGTCTTTGAGTTCACCGGCCAGCTACCAGATGTGCTCTTGATTCCACATTTTTCTTTTTTTTAAGTGGCACTCCATGGAAGTACACGGTGATAATTTCTTTGCTTAATAGAGACGCATCTTGCCTGGCATTATTTGATAGTAATTCAACTCTCAAGAACTTGCTTATCAACAACACGTATCTATAAATAAGTATTTGTGTGTGCTGTCACAGCTGATTTACCTGAACTCATGCATGTAGCTAGTTCAGATGCATAGTGCCGTTGCATCTATGACTTGAAGATTGGAAATGTTTAAATAAATATAATCAGCAACTTCCAATATTCAGGTAGCTTTGCCTTTACAGGCAATACCATAGTCAAGAAATGGACACAATACAAGCAGCACCACGATTCTGCTACTTTTTCTCCAATTTTAATGTGACACTACTTTTTCGTTATTGTCAAAGGTCACACTTTCAAATCACAACACACCCTTTATTTTACATGTGAAGTGGTACTGTGATAGTGGTACTGGATGGGTCATCAAATATTACAGTGAGGTTTTGGTCCAACATCTCGTGGCACTGTTTTTAACATGTGCAAGTTAACTGGGCTTGTTGACAGCGTGAACTGCACATGATTCTCTGGTGGCGTATAATCTTAATGCAAAAAAAAAAAAAAAAAAAAAAAAAAAAAAAAAAAAAAAAAAAAAAAAAATGCTTCCTTCCCCGGCTACATTTCCTTCACTGTGCCCTCCCTCCATATCCTTGTTCCTTCCCTGTTGCCCTCTCCTTCCCCTCTCTCAGTGTTCTAACTTATGTCAACCTGGCTATCCACCTGGTTTCCTGCACTGGTTGCAATTTTGTTCCTCAAGCCCTTTCTTTCGTCCTTTTTGGCGTTTAGATCCCTGCTTGAGGTTTGACCTCCACTTCAAAATTTCCTGTTTTCAGTGTGAATCTTTTGGGGAAGAACTCCCTCCCTGGCATCTACAGTGTGGATTCTTCTACCCCTTTCCTTCTCTCCCTTCCCCACTGTAGCCCCCTTCCACCCTGCTAGGCCACCAGCATGTGTAGCCAGTCTGTGTGGTGGGGCTGTTAATGAACCCATATGGCTGAGTCCCCTGTCTCAACTGATACCTGACTTGTTCCCTCCCCATGTATGTTAAGGAGTAAGGAGTGGTGGAATATCTTCCTGAAGCATCAGAACTCCTGGCAACGTCCGCTGTGACAGACGGCTCTTGCTTTGGCTGGATGGCACCCATGGGGAGAGCCTCTGGTTGGAATGGGTGGTACCAGGGCAGATGCTTGGCACATTAAGCGTATCTAGCTGCAAAAATTTGGCCCTTCTCAAATGGCCATCTCTTTGAATGGTGAAGTACCATTGAATGCAGTTTCGTATGACCCGGCAAACTTCCCTTTCCTGGCTATACCTTGGGAGTAGGGCCAGGCTCGCCATCTTGGGATGAAACCCTTTCCCTGTTACCTCATCTGTACTAGGATGGATGAGGACACATTCACCACCACAAAGCCATTGTTTTTTGTGGAAAATATTGAGGACAAGTTTGGTGAAGTGGTGTCTTAGTAAGATGCAGTTGGGCTCCCTGTTGATCAAAGCTTCTTCTGCCACCCAATCTGCAGCTCTTCACACCTGTGATTGTCGTGGCAATGTCCCAGTGTCTATTACTCCTCACCAATCTCTGAATATGGCCCGGGGAGCGATTTTTCATTGGGACCTCATCCTGCGGACTGATGAGGAACTCCGGGCTAATCTGGGGTGGCAAGGCGTTCATTTTGTTCGACATGTGCAGAAGGTTCGCAAAGACAACTGCACCAATACTCGCACCTTCATTCTGGCTTTCGAGGGGGATACCCTCCCAGATGAGGTCAAGGTTATGTGCTACAGATGTGACGTGAAGCTGCACGTCCCTCCACCTATGCGGTGATTTCGATGCTTGCGTTTTGGGCGTATGTCTTTCCACTGTACAGTGGACCCTCTGTGTGGTGACTGTGGACACCCACTCCACGAGGGAAGCCCCTGTGTTCCACCATCTGTGTGTGTCAGTTGTGCTCACCGCCACTCCTTTCACTCACCGAATTGCCCAGCTTATGAGAGAGAAAGAAGACCCAAGAATACAAGTCCCTAGATTGCCTGTCTTATGCTGCGGCTCGCCAAATGTATGAGAGACTTCACCCAGTGTCCCTATCTTCAAATTTTGCCTCTGTTACTTCATTTCCTCCTCTTCCTTCCCCCTCTCCCCTGCAGTTTCCATGACCTCCCATCTGGGAGCTGCTCCCCCTCCCCAGCTGAAGAAGTGCCCCCCTTCTTCGGCACCTGCCAGTGATTGAGCTCCCTCCTGGGACCCCTCTCTCTGGCGCCTCTCAGGCCAGAAGACTCCTACCACCACTCAGCCATGGACGCACTGTCTGTGCGACCCAAGGTCACCTGTTCTCTTTTAGTTCCAGATCTTGCAGATGTCTGTACTCCCCCTGTGCCCTACCTTCCTCTACTTCTGAAAGAGAAGAAGAAGAAACATATATTCCAAGACAAGGCACCCCCGATGCCCCCCGAGGTGCCATCTCCCCCCTCGCAACCTGAATCTGACAGTTTATTTATGGATGTTATCTCTTCCTTGTCAGTTATGGTAACTGACTGAGTGAATCACCTCCTCTCAGCTTCTTTATGTCTAACTTGGACTTTCACCACACGATCATCCAGTGAAATTGAAACAGATACTATAGTCACCTACCAGAAATGCAATGTCTTGTTTCCTCCTATTCTGCATTCTGTCTTGTTCTTCAAGAAATGCTTTTCTGTGATGACCACCTCCAACATTTCATTGTTATCGGGTGTTCTGTCAGAACCGTGCTGGCCCTGAGTTAGCACCTGGTGGGTTCTGCACTTTGGTTCACTCCGATGTCATTAGTGACTGGATGCCCCTATGCACCAACGTGGAAGCAATAGTGGTTTGAGTGCAAAGGACTCTGGCATTCACAATTTGCAATGTCTACTTCCCTCCAGGTAGGCCACTTCCTTACGTTGAACTGTCTACCTTAATCCAACAACTTCCATCCCCGTTTATCCGCCTTGGGGGCTTCAATGCTCACCACCCACTGTGAGGGAGTGTTACTTCAGTGGATAGAGGTCTCCTAACTGACAAACTTATCATGGACCCCGATTTGTGTCTCCTCAATGATGGTTCCCCTAACCACTTGATTGCTGCTCATGGCACCTTCTCTGCTCTTGATCTCACAATCTCTTCCCCTGCCCTTGTAGCTTCCCTACATTGGTCATCCCATGATGACTTTTGTAACAGTGACCACTTTATGGTGATTCTAACGTTCCCCTACTGCCACCAGGCAGACAGGCCCCAACGTAGGACATTCTGCAGGGCCAATTGGCCTTTACATACGTCTGCTGTGCACTTCGACAACTCCCTCTCGAATGCCATTGATGTAGTTGTGCAAGGTGTCTCAGCACCTATTCTTCATGCTGGCACTGCAGTCCCCCTATCCACAGGTCCCCCTTGTCGTTGACCAGTACCGTGGTGGTCCAAGGATGTCACCGTCACTGTCCAGGACCGCTGACGGACACTGCAGTGATTTAAGTGACACCCTTCACAGACCACCTCCTCGCTTTTAAGCATCTCCTTGCTAAGACTTGTTACATTATTTAGTGGGGTAAAAAGGAATGCTGGGAGCACTATGTTTCCTCCCTGGGGATGTAATGCCTCTCCATCACAGGTTTGGTCCAAACTCTGTAGCCTTCGGGCTGCCAATGATATTCAGCTGTCCAGGGTCTTAACCTCCAAGGTGCTCTGGGCACTGATCCACTGGTCCTCGTGGAACATCTTGCGACACACTTTGCAACAGCATTGGTATCGTCTTCCTATCCTACTACCTTTCTCCGGCAGAAATGTAGAGCTGAACAGACTCCCCTTTGTTTCATCTCGCACAACACTGAGCCCTTAAATGCACCATTCACTGAATGGGATTTCTTGCAGGCCCGTACCTCTTCCCGAGACATGGCCCCAGGCCTGGATTCCATCCACAAACAGATGATCCAACACTTTGACGTTTCCCTGAGGTAACATCTCATGAGGTTCTTCAACTGCATTTGGCTCGCAGGTTCTTTTCCGTCACAATGGCGAGACAGTACTGTTATCCCCATCCTTAAGCCCGGGAAGAACCCAACCTCTCTCGACAGCTACCGTCCAATTAACCTGACAAATGTACTTTGTAAACTGCTCGAGAGGATGGTCACCATCAGATTATGTTGGGTACTCGAATCTCGGGGCCTTTTGTCCCCGTATCAGTGTGGCTTCTGGGCAGGATGCTCTCCAATTGACCATTTACTCAGATTGGAATCAGCCATCCGACAGGCTTTTAATCACTGCTAGCACCTTGATGCGGTCTTCTTTGACATACATAAGGCATACGACATGACGTGGCGCCATCACATTTTAGTTACTCTCCATGCCTGTGGTCCCCTTCCGATTTTTATTTCTGACTTTTTATCTCACTGGCTCTACCGGGTTCAAGTTGGCACTGCTAAGTGTCACACTCTTCCTTATTGCCATCAATGGGCTTGTGTCTCCTGTTGGGTCTCTGGTTACCCTGGCATTGTATGTCGACGATTTTTGCATCTGGTGCATCTCCCACTTGGTAGCATCTGCTGAGTGCCAGCTCCAAGGCACCATCCAACAGGTCTGTGCATGGGCCACCTCACATAGCTTCCAGTTCTCTCCCTCCATAACACAGGTTATGCGTTTTTGTCATCGATCTACAGTGCACCCTCATCCAGAACTTTATTTAGGTGACCAGCTCCTCAATGTTGTACCGCAGTTCCATTTCTTGAGCCTTACTTTTGATAACAAGCTGATATGACTGCTCCACATTTGCCACCTAAAGACTACATGTATGCGGAAGCTTAATGCTCTCTGTCTCCTGACCCACACGTGTTTGGGTGCAGACTGTTCCACTGTTCTCCATCTGTATTGTGCTCTTGTCCAGACTAGGTTATGGTAGTCAGGTGTATGGCTGAGCAGCTCCTTCCACATTGAAACTTCTTGACCATGTCCATTATTGTTGGGTGCATCTGGCTATTGGTGCCTTTAGCACTAGTCCTGTTGACAGTCTCCTTACAGAAGTGGGGATTCTCCCTCTACACGTACAACAGAGTAAACTCTTTGTTTGCCATTCAACAATTCCCTGACGATCCCGTGTATCCTGTGTTCTTTGCCAGTGAGGGATGTCTCCCTCCTATCAACCGCTCTCAGGTGGGATTGCCGGTTGGCAAGCATCTCACTTTTCTCTGTCGGGATCTCCATCTCCACCCACTGGATTGCATTCTGTGTCTTTCCTCCCATCTCCCATAGCCCCCCCCCCCCCCCCCCCCCCCGGTTAGTGCCTAGACAATGGATTAGGACTGATCTATTCCAAGATCCTAAGAAGATCTCTGTCGCTCCTTGGTTTTCCGTTATCTTGTATGTGCCATCCTTGCAGAGTTCCAGGATGCCACCATCTTTTACACTGTTTGTTCTAAGACAATCGATAAGGTGGGATAAATTTTCACATCTCGTACTGGCTTGCCGGGATCATGCAGTGTGTCACAGCAGAGCTTCTAGCCATCCCAGGGCCCTCCTTTTTGTTTCTCGGGCCTCCCTCCACAGTGTTCTACTTTGTTCAGACTCAATGACCAGCCTACAGGCTATCGACCGATGCTACTCTTGTCACCCTTTAGTCTCTGCAATCCACGACCTCCTCTCTGCCCTTGAGCATGCCACCTGTTCAGTTGTCTTTCTCTGGGTCCCCAGTCATGTGGGCATCCCAGGCAATGAACTGGCTGACCTTTGGCTAGAGAAGCAGATACTCATCCCCCCATTTCCTTTCATGATTACAGGTGCGGATATGCAGATCTACGTCAAATCTCTCTTTGCCCAAAAGTGGACTGCCATCTGGAGCGCTACTGTTCATAGTAATAAACTCTGCACAACCTAGGAGTCTGCTGCAGTTTGCTACTCTTCCTTCCACTCCTCTTGGAAGGAGTCCACTGTTTTATTCAGTTTACATATTGGTCATACCTGGCTCACCCATTGTTTCCTCCTATGTAACGACCCACCCCGACAGTGTGGTTGTGGAACCAGACTGATGATATTTCACACATTGGTGGAATGTCCCCTTCTTTCAGTCCTTTGTGTTAAGTATAGTCTTCCTGATTCCTTAAATTTAATATTAGCAGACGATCCATGAATGGTTGAACTGGTCCTCAGTTTCCTCCATGAAAGTGGTTTTTATTTCCAGATGTAAGGTTCTACTTTAGTCTTGGGGCAGGGGCATGTTGGTTGTTGTTGGGACTTCTTTTCCAGTCTTCTTGATCTGTGAGCCCATGACCACCCCCTTTTCCAGTTGTAGATTTGGTCTCACCTTTTATGCCTTCTACTGTGTGTGTTTAATATTCATAGTTTTATAATTTGCCTCCCGTGACTGGATCTGTCCACTTTTAGTGGACCCTCTTTCTTTGGTGACTAACTTTGGAATTGCAGGACTGATGACCTCACCGTTTGGTCCCATAACTCCTTTCAATTAATCAATCAATTAGCATGTGAAACTGTTTGGGTAACACTGACTATCATGGGGTAGGCATAACATTACAAACTGATTTTTCTATTGACCACCAGACTCACCTGGTGTAACTGAAAACTTTAGAGCAAGCCTCAGTTCACTAGCACATAGGTTCCCCAATCATACAGTAATCATAAGAGGAGCCTTTAATCATCCAGCAGTTAATTGGGAAAATTATAGTTTTGTTATTGGTGGGCATGACAAGATATCCTGTGAAACATTACCAAATAGCCCCTCTGAGAACTACCTAGAACAGTTAGTTAGGAACCCCAGTCATGGTAGAAGTATATTAGACCTAATGGCAACAGATAAAGCTGAGCTCTTTGAGGATGTCCACTTCAAAACTGATATGAATGACCATGATGCAGTTTTAGCAACAATGATTACCAAGGTACAAAGGACAACTAAAACAATTAGAAAGATTTATACATTCAGTAAAATAAATGAAGAGGCAATAGTGTCATATCTCGATGATAAACTTGACACTGTAGCTCAGAACAGGAGCATGTAGAGGAACTGTGGCTCATTGGGTAGATATGTGGTCAGTAGAACAGTTTATCATGGAAGTGGCCCTCTGTGGCTTACAGTCACTGCAAAGAAACTTCTAAAGATACAGAGACTACTGCATAATAGATGTAGAACAAAGCATAGGGCCTAGATATAGAGATACTGAATGAAACACGTGAGACTGTCAAGGAAGCAGTGTACGAAGCCTTCAGTGAATACTGTTGCAGCATATTGCTGGAAGATCTTTCATAAAACCCAAAGAAATTCTGGTCATATATAAAGGCTGTTAGTGGTATCAACATTAGTGTCCAGTCACTTACAGACAAAACAGGAACTAAAATTGAGCATGGCAATGCAAAATGGGAAATGCTTAACTTCATTTTTAAATGTTCCTTTACAAAGGAGCATTGCCCCAACAAAAAATATCATGCCCACTAGTTGGAAGAAACTACAGGTCACACATCTGCAAGAAGGGTAGCAGAAGTGCTCCTCAAAACTACCATCCAATGTCTTTGACATCTATTTGTTGTAGAATCTTAGAATATATTGTGAGCATAAACATAATAAGATGTCTTGAACGGAAGAACTTCGTTCATGCCAAACAGCATGGATTCCGCAAACATTGATCATGGGAAACCTGACTTGCATTTTTCTTCCATGATGACTTGAAAGCTATGGAACAAGGCAGTCAGCTAGGTGCAGCATATCCAGAAAGCATTTGACTTAATACAACATCTACGTCTATATTATAAAAAGGATAGACATATGGAATATCAAGTGAAATTTGTTTCTGGATCGAGGATTTCTTTGTAGGGAGAATGCAGAAGTTATCTTGGACGGAGAGTCACTGACAGATGTAGAAGTAACTCTGGGTGTGCCCCAGGGAAGCATGTTGAGACCCTTGCTGTTCACATTGTATATTAACAACCTTGCAGACAATACTAATAGTAACTTCAGACCTTTCACAGATAATGCAGTAATCTCTTATGAAATACTGCCTGAAAGAAGACACAAAAATATTCAGTCAGATCTTGATACGATTTCATAGTGGTGCAAAGATTGGCAACTTGCTTTAAATGTATAGTAAAGTAAAATTATACGCTTCCCAAAACAAAACAAATGTGGTATCATACGACTACATTATCAATGAGTCACAGATGAAATACTAGGGATATGCAATCGATCTGCAAAGGAGACTTCATACAAAACACTCTTGTGTCATATCTTAAAATTTTGCTACTGTGTGTGGGGCCTGTACCACATAGGACTAACAGGAGGTATTGAATGGACTTTTGGGGGAGTATCATTAAAAAAAAAAAAAAAAAAAAAAAAAAAAAAAAAAAAAAAAAAATATATATATATATATATATATATATATATATATATATATATATATATATATGAAAAGCTGCTAAAAATATCCAAATTATACATTAAGTGCTGAATTTATGAATATTTTCCAACCCTGTCTTTATCTGTCCCATAGAGACAGCAAAGACAAGATTATAGCACACACAGAAGTGGTCAAGCATTTGTTCATCCCACACTCCATACATGAATGTAGTATGGAAAAGCATTAATAACCGGTAAAATCATGTGTACACTCTGCACCTACTTCCCAGTGGTTTGCAGAGTATAGATGTAATTACAGGCAGGGTTGTAGCTTGTTACCCATGTTATTCAATCAGTCAGTTGAACAAGTGGTAAAGCAAACCAAGGAGTAATTTGGAAATTGATAATTGGCTTTGATAGTGATTGTGAAGAGCACAGTTGTGTGTTGACCCTGAAAGTGTCTTCTAGTACCAGATATTGTATCACTATCATTGAGAGTGTTATTTAAAATGCGATACTGGAAAAAAATTGCAATTGAAATGATTTCTAAGAACGTGACTGTTCACTGTAGAAGAAATTAAAAAAATCATCATGTCTCTAAAAAGTAAGAACTCTGCAGGAGTTGATAATATATCTAGTAATTTATTGAAATATTCTTGTATGTGGATAAGGGACATTCTCTGTCATATTTTCAATGCTTCCCTTCAGAAAGGTGTTGTTCCCAGTAGACTTAAGTATGCCACTGTGAAGCCCCTGTACAAAAAGGGTCATAAAGCTGAACTAACTAACTATCGACCTATTGCTTTGCTGACAGCTTTCTCCAAAATTCTAGAAAAGCTCATACATGTAAGAATTACTGATCTTCTCATGAAGAATGGAGTTCTCAGCAAGAGCCAATTTGGCTTTCAAAAGGGCCGTTCAACAGAAGACACAGTCTATGCACTTGCAAATGAAGTCCTAGAAACCCTTAATGAAAAAATGCTAGCACTTGGTGTCTTCTGTGATTTATCCAAAGCGTTTGACTGTGTTGGTCACCAGATTCTCTTGCAAAAAGCAAGATTAGTAGGAATTAGTGGTGTTGCAGGCTACAGTCGTACCTCCAAGACAGAAAACAAAAAGTTGTCTTGAATAGCTTGGGTGGAGTATGTGATGCTTCCTCAGATTCTGAACGGAGTTCCATTACATGTGGAGTGCCTCAGGGCTCAATTCTTGGGCCACTACTATTCCTAATTTTTATAAATGATCTACCATCATGTACAAGCCTGCCGTGTAAATTTACATTATTTGCTGATGATACCACAATTTTTTATGAGCAGTAGAACAGACAACAATCTTGAGGAACTCATTAATCACATACTCTCAGATGTGGTTAATTGGTTCAAGGTGAATGGTCTCTCATTAAATTCCAGTAAGACCAGCTTTATTCAATTCCGTACAAAAACAGAAAAAGAGAGAGAGATAAGTGTGACATGTGGTAATCAATCAATAGAAAGTATAGAAACAACAAAATTTCTTGGAGTGCACATTGACAAGAAAATGAATTGGTCTTCACATATTACTGATCTCTGTAAGAGGCTTAGCTCTGCCACGTATGCTTTACGGGTTGTCACTACATGTGTTGAACCTAACACGGCAAAAGTGGCATACTATGGCTATTTTCATTCTCTCATTGAGTATGGAATTATTTTTTGGGGCAACCAGCCATTAGCAAGGAAAGTGTTCATTGCACAGAAGTGAGCTTTAAGAATTATATGTGGATTGTGCCCAAGAGACTCGTATAGAAATAGCTTTCGAAAACATAAAATATACACAACTACATGCCAATATACTTTTTCTCTCATGTGTTTTGTATGTAAAAATATAGAGATATTTCAACCAAACAGTAATTATCATAGTATAACACACAGAGGAAGAATGCCATACACAGCGTGCACAGAAATTTGAGCTTGGTGCAAAAGGTTGTCCACTACACTGGAGCAAAACCCTTCAATGCTCTTCCTCCTGAAATACAGACAGAGATTCATAACAAGAGTAAGTTTAAGAAAGCACTAAAAATATTTCAGCCAGAAAAAGCTTTTTACAGTCTAGATGAATTTTTAACTAAATAAATTGTAAAATTTTAATATTATATAATACAAGCTGACATAATGCCACTAAGAATGTTATTTAACCTGAGCTCTGTATCTGTGTGTGCTCTGTATCTGTTTTCTGTAGTGCTTTAATGATTCTAAGAAAATATGTATTTTCTTTTTCTGTATTGCTGCCCAAAGAATTTACTGTATAAATTTTTATATAATTATGTACTCACATTTCTGTATATGCTATAAGATTATCAGATTGTACTTGTAAAAAACTGACTCGTTCCACGTCCTTGTGAATCCAACACAGTTGGACCTGTGGAACATGAAATAAAACAAATCAAATCAATCAAATCAGCACAAGAGTGTGTATCCTCATGTTGCATATAGCAACATTAAATTATTTGGATAGGGTGTCCATTGCCCCACCCTTCTTCCAGCATGTATCTTTATTTCAAAGCTTTATAACTTGTGATGTTCAGTAAATTAATCTCCTGCACTGAATGATAGCAGTCCATATACATCTGTGTTAAAAGAAGTATGGTAGTCTCACAATGATGACAATAATTTGATGATACATGTATAGACTCTTTTAAATATTTAACACAGTTTAATATAGAATCCTGTGTCCTTGTGGAGGAAAGAGCAAGTTGTATGTTTTGTAGAATTACTAATTTTTGACTTACTAAATCTTCCAACAATCAATTAGCAGCTTATGTTAGTGGTTAACTCTGAAGCAATTACATTGGGACTGAAAGCACCAAACATTGTCTATTTTCAACACCATTTGTAACCTTTAGGATTTCTAGGATTCCTCAAATTTAATTTTGTTTGTAAAACAAGAATTGGAACTAAATATGGTTCAATTTTACTTCTTTAGAAAACTGTGATACCATGTCTACAACAAAAATTACTAATTTTGAAAATGTCTCTAAAATAAGATAAATTTTTTTTTTGTATGCTACATTTAATACTAAGAAAATGGTTTATTTTTGTAAACATTCAAACGATAGAAATCCACAGTGAAATAAAAAGTAGATATACACTCTAAAGGTAAAACTATAATAATTGTAAGAATATTAAGGTTTGGAGTGTTTATCTGCTTCAAGGGAATTTTAGATCATAGTTATTGCAGCTGTGATGTTTTGAGTCCTGCTAAAAACTGACATGCCCATGAGAATATTTATTTATTCATCCATGGAAGAATATATATTGTATAGATGACGTCAGTTTAGAAAACATGAGCACACATTTACATTTACAATGAAACAGATTTCTCATATTTTGTGTAGTTTTTATAACTAGTCATGCACACATTTATAATTAAATCATATTGTGGTGATAATGTCATATGTTGCTAATAATCTACATCTATGTTAAATATTCTTTTACAGTATAACAACTTTTATGTACTAAGAAGGTTTTAAACTTTTGTCTGAAAGTGAGGGGCTCATTTATTTCTTTAATTTCCTGTGGTAATTTGTTATACAGTTTTATCCCATTATAAAATATACTTTTTTGCGTCTTTGCCTTGTTCTTTCTATCTAGATGGAGGTGGTGACAAGATCTTGTTTCATGGTCATGTAGTATGCTGTTTGTGTTATACATGTTGAGATTTTTCTTAATGAACATTATGTTCTGAAAGATATACTCACAAGAAACAGTTAGAATTCCTAGCTTTCTAAATAATTCTAGACAGTGGGCCCTGTTGTTACTGTTTGTTATTATCCTTATGGCTCTTTTTTGTACTTTGAACACAGTTTGTATGTTACTGGCACTTGTTCCCCAAAACATGATCCCATAGCTGAGGACTGAGTGTAATATGTTATTTTAAGACAGGTATTATTGCATACCGGTGCAAGAATTCTAAGAGCATAGCATGCTGTGGATAATTTCTTTGCCAAAATTTTGACATGGTTTGTCCATTTCAGTTGGCTGTCTACATTCATCCCTAAGAATATGGTACTTGTTACACATTCTAATTCGTTATCATTAACTTTTATTCTAGTGGCATTGTGTTTTTTGTTCAATTGGAAGTTAATATAGTTAGTTTTCTTTACATTTAGGGTTACTTTATTTTTTAATGACCAGTTGTGGACATCATTGAGAGCCTCGTTTGCTCTTTCTGACAGTTGTGTTGGATTTTCACCTGTTATTACTATGTTGCTGTCATCAGCAAAAAGTATTTTTTCTCCATGTCTGATACTTTGTGGGAAGTCGTTAATGTATATAAGAAACAATGTTGGGCCTAGTACACTTCCCTGTGGGACACCTATATTCACATGTTCTGGGTCAGACAGGTGTTTTACAAGGGAATTGCTTGAAACGTGTGATATCTCAACTCGTTGAACTCTGTTTTCCAAGAATGATTTGAACCACTTCTTTGTCATACCTCTTATTCCTATTTGCCCTAATTTGTGAAGTAAGATTTTGTGGTCAACTGTATCAAAGGCCTTTGACAAGTCTAAAAAGATACCACTTACATTTTCACCTTTGTCCAGTGTTTCTAAAATTACTTTAGTGAAATGTGCTTTAGCAGATTGTGTGCCTTTCCGGGCCTAAAACCAAATTGGTCATTGGAAAGAAGGTTATATTTATTCAGGTAATTTAGCAGTCTCTTTTTGACTAGTATTTCTATTATTTTAGAAATGATAGACAGTATAGAAATTGGCCTGCAGTTCTCTACATTTTCCACATCTCCGTTTTTAAGGGTAGGTATAACTTTTGCTTGTTTTAGGTACTGCGGAAAGTATCCAGATTTGAAAGATTCATTAGTTATGTCTGTTAATGGGCCCTTTATGGAGTCTATACATTCTTTAATTACGCAGACTGGGATTTTGTCAAGTCCTGCTGAAGTTTTATTTTTTAGTTGGTGTACTACTAGTGCCACTTCCCTTTCTGTAGTTGGCAAGAGCACCATTGGGTTTGTTGACTGGTTCTGAGTAGGTAAATCATACGTATCTGGAAATTTCTGCTGTAATTTTTTTGCAATACTACTGAAATATGAGTTTACAAAATCAGCTAATTGTTTAGGGTTACCTACTGGTACATCTTTGTTTTTAATATGTGAATTGAGGTCCTTTTTAGCAGAGTTAGATGTTTCCTGTTTGACGATTTTCCAGGCTGCTTTGCTCTTGTTTTCAGCTTGAAGTAATATTTTGTTGTTTGAAAGTTTTTTTGCAGCTAGCAGCACCTTTCTGTATATTTTCCTGTACTTTTTGTAGAATTGTAGAACTTCTGGGTTAGACTGATTATTTTTTATGGAGTTGAGATATCTAAGAGTTTCTGAGGATTTTTTGATACCTGTAGTTGCCCATTGATTTCTCTTTGTAGTTTTAATTTGATAAATAGTTTTGGGAACCATCTCTTCAAATCTGAGTTTAAAAATTGACATGAACTTGATAAATTTCTGACTTGCATTAGTTTCTGCATAGACTTCCCCCAATCTTCATATTCTGTCTGGGATTTAAACTCATACAGGGCTGATTTGGAAAACATTCTTTTGAATGTACACCGTTTAGGAGGATTTTCTACATGAATGTTAGTTTTTAAGATCTGGCAGAGGTGGTCTGATAGGCCCAGATTTTGGACAACAATATGACATTTTTTACTATCAATATCTGTAGCTACATGATCTATAGACAAGGAAGATTCTTTCGTTATTCTAGTTGGACAATTAACCAGGGAGGATATTCCATAACAGCTTAGAATATTCACATATTTGTTGCTAGCCTTATCAGGCTTCATCATATTAATGTTTAAGTCACCACAGATAATTACATGATATGAAAGACTCTTGAAAAACTAAATGTCTAGAGCTGGAAGACTGTAGGGTCTGCAGATTCACACAGTGTCAGTTATTTGCATGTATAATGAGGCAATTTATTTTTTTCATTTTTCAGAAATTGGCACATTTTCTGAAAAGTGATATGGGGCTTTTGGATCTCCTACCTGTAGAATTAGTCAGAGTTGGTTGAACAGTACCCTGAGTTCACAGCAGAATAGGGAAAGAAGAGCAATGATCAACTTAAAGAGACTTGCAAGTGAGCTTTAACTTAAAAATTTGGAGGCCAATATGAGAAGAAAACACATTTTTAAACTATCGGAATTATAGAAACTTTCACCCAAAACATTGTGGTATAATTTGTTACATTAATTGGAACTGTAGTGCATATCTACAGAGAATGCAGTTAATATCATGCATGGACCCAACAACAATTACCGAAACATGACATTAATGAACAATTTTCAGTAATAATAAAATAAATTGAAATGAGCATCAAGAGAAATGTTTGGGAGTGGGGGAGGGGGGATTCGGCGCTGACATTGTAATTTTTTATGTAAATGAGATATTCAGTTCTGAGAAATGTCATGCCATAGAAACTGCTATGTTCTATAGGTGACATAAAAAGCTTATTATATCCCAGAAAATGGATGATTGTCCATTCAATATATGAATAAGAACTATGTATTTCAGATCTCTGGGTGGCAGGGGGAGGGTGGGGAGAAGGCACAAGTGCCCCCTCTTACCCCTTGTTGCACAGATGCCTATGTCTGTGGAGTGAATGTGTGTAAATGTTTTTATCTACATCAGATTTTCTCCACATATGTTGTACTAAACTAATGATTTTGGAAAAAAATCAAACAATGGAAAATATGGATGGAATAATATTATGAATTAGGATGGATTGCCACCAACCACATAGGCAAGGTGTTGAGTGGTTGACAGATGTGTTTCCTCTATGTGATGAGTACCAGTCTGCCCTGATTTATAGTATTAGAAAAATAACATTAATACAGTAGCTTACAGTGTAAACAATTGTCTGTAGATAAACATGTCAGAAAAAACATCTCTGGATGATTTGGTTTTTTGTGGACATATTGAAACGTGGCATTACCATTCTCAGATGAATAAATGAGCATCTTGTCTGTGACTCCTTGTAATAAAACATGTGCATATGCAGCCACTAATGCTTTAACATCTTTTAGATTGATCACTGTGCTATAGACTGATCACTATGCTATTTTATCTTTATTATAAATATGTTAAACATAAATGTGAGGAGTTACGTGTACATAAGACCATAACTTTTGGTTATTATGGATAGTAAAATATTTATTTGGGAAGAAAAATATAGTTTATTTTTATAGGTAAATATTATAGATACCGTATTACATGCAACTGTCAAAGCTCAAAATGAGCTCTTACATTAAAGGAATTCTGTTAGCAGAGACATTGTGAGTGCTTATCATTAACAGATACTGAGTGACCAACTTGTAGGTGAGATATCAATTGAAAAGTTATCTTACAAACTCAGTAACAGATAAGATAATGTGTACTGTACTGACAGCTTTCGCTTCAGGAATGTTTCTTGACACATTAGAACTATATACAGTGATATATCTATATTAAAAGGCATTTTCTAAGACAATTTGTATATGCTAAACATTTAATTTGTGTTTGATAACTACAGTACCAAAGCTGTGTAATCATTGACTAACATTAAGGTAATTATGAGATAATCTGTGGCAGTTTCTTAATTTCATATTTGACAGCTGCCATATTTAATACGCTAGCTGATATCTGATTTGAGTAACATCTGAAGGAATCTGAATGCCAACTCTTCTCAGAGATTTAGTATGCCCTCATGTTGTGGACTCTGTGCTGTAAGTTAGAGCAACATTGTATATATATACACATATACAAAGTAACATAAACTGTTTCAAGTTATATTTTAAATACAGTTGTTGATAAATATACAATTAAATTTATCAGTTTTAATTTAGAGACCACTGGCTCTCATATAGTCATATGTCATTGCTACTGATACTTACTTTAAGTAAACTTTTTTATTTACTTTTAAATCTTTCCTCATTGATATTGTATAAGTGAGAATATGCATACATAAAAGTGAAAGGGGAGGTAATAAATAATTTGTACCTATTTGTACATTCATAACATGTATTATTTGCAGCAAACTTAAAACTTGATGTACATTTAACAAAATATGCTAATATTTAAGTTAACAACATATTTTTAGGCTTATTTGTAACTAATTTCAGATTGTCAAAGAGTAGGGCAAACATTTTTGTTACTCTATTATTTTTGTACACTAAAAATAATTAAAACTGCTGTTCAAATTTTGAAGGTTAATTGACAGTAGACCAAATTGAAGGAGAACACACTTTCATGCTGGTATAATATGCTCCTTTCTCCCTTATACTATGGCTTTTTAGTTCAGAATGTAGGTCACTTCTCTTTGTGTTGTGGTTGTGATATAGGTGTTTTTATTTCTGTGGAAAGTTTTTCATGAAAGTAATACACATAAATGACTGAAATTTTCTTGTCAAAGTCATTAATTTTCTGTAAAAGTTTTTGCATGGGTATCTAAGGTAGAACTTGTACATGGCTGATTACTCTGTTTTGGGTAGAGAAAATATTTTTTTACTGATGCTGGTTCACCCAGAACATAATGCCATATATAACAGTGAATGGAAGTGCAGCTATGAAAGTCTCAAATGATTTCCCAGTTAGGTTCATTTCTTCATTGACAAATTGTGATCCTTCAAGCATTTCATGAAGCAGAGTCTTCAGGAATGTAGAATGAATCAAATTACGCATTAACAGGAAGTAACAGCCATTGCAGGATTCTTCTGTTAAGTATTCCAATGATAAACTATAATTGGAGCTATTTTATTTGTTTAATTAATAACAGAGACTCATAAAATGCTGTTAGCAGTCTATACAGTTGTATTAGAAAATTAAAAAAAAAATGTGTTTAGCATGGACAGTAATGTCAACTCAGATTTATGTCCCCCAGTACAGATATTCTGATAAATTGCTGTAGAAATGGCTAATAATGTGCTGGTGCTGTTTTTTTACTTTGTTTTTGAATATTCACAGATTTCTCTTGTCTACTAGCAAACTGTTAAAGACTGTTACACTAGGTTATAAAACTTCATTGTGGTCCATAGATAGAAAGGCATAGTCCATATAGAAATTATGTATAGTTTCAGTGTTGTGGTTGTGAATTTGTCAGTTAATCATAAATTCACTCTCACTGAAATGACTAATACCATTAGGGAGTAAATGTATTTGCATTTAAATACAAAATTTTCAAGTCCTTTGAAGAGTTTTTAACAAAATGTTTAATTTTCTATTTTACAGAATACACTCATGTATAATAAATACTTTCCAATCTTATCTGCATTAAGACATAAGTCTGTTTCATAGGATAGTACCCAGTAAAGTATCCAATGTATGCTACAAATTTTGTCTGTAGGTGTGTAAGTGTTAAGCAAGCAGAACTGATCTTTTCGGTTAACTTATCCTCTTCTTGGTACCGGCTGTTCGTTATCCATCTACTGCATTGCAGAAAATTTAAATAGTTATTATGTAGTAAATTAAAAATTACAAATTTAAAGTATGGGTGCAAACACTGTAAAGTTAAAAAAGAATGATTCCAAACCTCTAAAGTTCTCTCCTATATTTCCTGGTTTTCTCCTTCACTTGGTCATCAGCAGAGTGTGCAGAATAGTAGAGTCAATATCTACCTCTAAATCAAATACTCTGCAGAACAGTGTCAAAAGCATGGCCGGGGTATTTCTGTTTGTACCAGTTAATAGAGTTTCTTCCTGTTCCATTTGCTATGGGGTGTGGAAAGAATTAATGTTTAAATGCTTCTGTGATTGCTGTAGCACTCACAATACTGTCTGAGCAATATGTAAGGAGTTGTAGTATATTCCAACAATTGTAATTTAAAGCCAGTTATTGAAATTTTGTAAGTAGGTTTTCTGAGCATAGTTTGCATCTTCCTTCAAGTGTCTACCATTTCAGTTCCATAAGCATCTCTGTTACAGTCTCCCACAGGTCAAACAAACTAGTGTCCATTCATGCAATCCTCTGTATACATTCAATAACCCTTTTAGTCTTATTTTTTATGGGTCCCACACAGGTGGGCAGTATTTTAGGATAGGTTGCATGAATGATTTGTAAGCAATCTCTTTTGTAGACTGGTTGCATGTTCCTAGTGTTCTGCCAGTAAACTGAAATCTGCCATCTGCTTTATCCTCAATTCACCCCTTGTGATCATTCCATTGTTTCATGTTCCTACAAAGTCTTACACTCGAGAATGCAAATGAATTGACCAAATCAAACTGTTACTCACTGATACTGTAGTCATAGGAGACCACACTTTTGAGTTTTGTGAAATGTTGAAAAGTTTTACATGTTTGAATGTTTAAGCCAAGCTGCCCATCTTTGCACATTGACTGAATATTTGTGTAACTTTTTTCAGATAGTACTTCATTATAAGTGCATCATATGTGGGAAGTCTCACATTGCTATCAAAGTTGTCTGCAAGGTCATTAACATACAACAAGAACAGCAATGGTCCCAAAGCACTTAACTGTAAAACACCCAAAACTACTCTTGCATCTGTAACTGAATGAAAAAACAAGAAAACATAACTTACCCATCTCATTTATTTAAAAATGATGTCATACATTCTCAGTTCTAAGTATTTGCTTACACTTCAGCCACAAGTAGGGATAATGCAACATTTTAATTTCCCTTTGTATAATGAGTGATCAAAAGGTTTTTCATTTGAGGGCACTGCTGCAGCATATACACAACATAGTGTGACCCCAAGGCAGGTAAATAAGTACCAACATGTAGACAAGGCATTAGTATGGTATTCTTGTCTTTTTGGTGTGCTTATGGTAAATGCAGAAATGTGAATTAGAATGGAACTTTGATTTTACTGTCTCTAGTTTTACATTTTTCATGATTCTACACCATAAATTCATACCCCATGTGAAAATCATCCAAGATCAATGCTAAAAATTCCCTGATTTTGAATTTCCTCCTAATGAGGAATTCTTGCACGGTATCTCACTTGACTTCATCCCGTTTTCTTCCTCTTGATATTTGATGTGACTGAATGAGTTATAAGTGACACAAAAGACTACAGGTGATGGTAGAATTAGGGGAATATTGTAGGTCATTGCAGAAAGGGGAAGGGTGAGAGACGAAATGCTGATATAATCCACGATTGGTTCTACCAACACAGCTTGCAATGTTTAGCTTTACTGCACAATTATGATACACTACTGCTAGGCTGCTGCAGAAATGGGAAAACTTGACAGTCAATGTGAAATGTTCCGGAGTGAGGCAATGTGTGATGGAGGCACACAGCCGCCACATTTTCTTGTGCCAATTATAACTCAAGTCTTGTCTTTTTGCATGCATTTCTGATGTACTGTATTCAGCAATGACAGTGATCATCAACCTTTTAAATTCAAGCACTAAGCCTCAAAGTATACGTTCAGTCAGAATCAAGGAAATGTCAGCCATTACTGGCTAGTGAGCTCTTGTTGGCTGGCCACTTGTTATGTCACCCAACAGTTAGCGCACCAGACTAACACACATAAAATGAGCTCACTGCTTTGTTCAGCTCACTACATAATAACTTTACAGACCTTAGCCTATGAAACATTTGAAATTCCTAAATTACTTGATTATAAACTATAAACAGGCACAGAAGCTTTAAATCAAAGTCAGTGTGAGAATTTTATTCTCCCCCTCCTAGGCAGCAATTTTGCGAACACTCATAATGCCAACTGACATAACTGAATCGCAAATCCATAAATAAATAAGAAAGAAATTTCAGAATTTTACATCATATAATACGTCTATCAGGAAGAAAAGTGGATTTTGCTACTGATAATATTGTAGGGTATGTAATTCAAAAGATCATCACTTTTGTTAATGATGTATGAGCTAATTGAGCCATTTCCCAACACACTATTGCTACAAATCATGTCTTAAAAACACACAGTTTTGACGGTTCTTTCATTTTATGTTCAACTCAAAAATAGCAAAAATTTATAGCCTGCATGGTGAAATAAACTGAAAACTTCAAAACATATTACATCTTACACATTACAACACCTTGGATGTTTCTAACATCTCGGGTGTTTGTTTTCCACCTGCAGCCAATAGTTGCACAGCATGGTGATGTCACGCTAATGTCTTCTAGCATATAGAGTGATAAACAGCAACCTTGCTTGGTTGGTTGTTGCAAATTACAGCTGATGTGGTTGATGTATAGCAAATGGAGTGACTGTGGCTTTCACTTAGGTTTAATTTATGAAGTTATACCTGATACGCCCTTCACTACCATGGATTTATTGTACTTACAGTAGTTCTGCTCAGAGCCTGTCGACAGAATCTAGAACCTATCATGCCTCTACCAACTGCTGCCAATGTAGGCTACTCCATTTGCTATGTGTGGCACCACAATTAACAGGATTTGTTCAGTGAACAGTTGTGCAATGGCTTTTTAGTCTTTGTTGCAGTCTTCATCAGTGTTTAATGCATTGTGATGCCAGACAGATTGTTGTAAATGTAATGGATTGCTGGAACAGAGAAACACTGAAATCACAGCAGACTTAATTTTATTTCATATTCATTGGTATAAACAGGTTTACACTGCAGCAAGTGATGAGTTCAAAGGGCAAATGGTACACATTGGCAATACTGCAGAACATTCCACTTTGACCACTCAGCACATTGAACGAGGAAAAGTTCATGAGTGATACACTAGAGGTCACTCCACTCACATCACCAGAGAATGTTGCACTGCCATTGGCTGTAGAAGAAAAACACACACATCTTAGAGTCTGAGGCATTTCACTGTACTTCAAAGTTTTCCATTTAATTCACCTTGTTGATTAATTTTTGCTTTTTTTGTGGGAAAGCCAAAGGAAAGATCTCTTAAAATGTGTGTATTGACATATAAATTGTAGTCGTAGCTTGCCAGAAAATAGCTCAATTATTTTGTACCCAGATGCCAACTTCAATTTTTTGACAAGTTTTTACTTGCTGTTATGCATTATGATTTTTTAGGAATGGATGAAATTCATTACCTCTAATTTTTGTATAAACATTGTATTTTACATTTCATTTCCTTCACTTATACAAATTTTCTAATTTTTGTATAAACATTGTATTTTACATTTCATTTCCTTCACTTATACAAATTTTGTACACTGTAATGGAGAGGGTTATGATTTTAAACATATATGCCAATTACATATGATTTTGCTCATGTGGTGGCAGTTTTAACATTTTCCTTGATTCTGAGTCCGTCCCCAGTAGCTGAGTGGTCAGTGTGACAGAATGTCAATCCTAAGGACCCGGGTTCGATTCCCAGCTGGGTCAGAGATTTTCTCCACTCAGGTACTGGGTGTTGTGTTGTGCTAATCATCATCATTTCATCCTCATTGACGCACAGGTTGCTGAAGTGGCATCAATTCCAAAGACCTGCACCAGGTGAATGGTCTACCCGACGGGAGGCCCTAGCCACATGACAGTAGTCCTCGATTCTGAATTTTTCTCTATTTTGTGTTTTTTAAGTCTGGGCCACTCAGAGGTACAAAATAGGGGTTGCACTGTATTACCAAATGTGTTGTACTTTTCTTGACTGCTGAAGGACAAAAACCGGTAGACATCAACCTGAGAATGAAAACTGGGAATGGGACAGCATGTCTATCGGAAACCACACTTGTGAAATGGTGTAACAAGGGGTGCTGCTGCTTCATGATAATGCACGTCCCCATATCGCAAATGTAACACAGAAATTGCACAAGTCAAGTGGGATACACTCAAGCACCTGTCCTATAATTGTGATGTCACTCCATGTGATTATCATGTTGTTGGTCTCTTAAAAATGGCCTTGAAGATTGAACAATTCCTGTCAGATGAAGATGTGCAGGAGGCAGCTATGGACTTCTTCAAACAGCCGGACACTGTGTTTTACCAAACAGGTATCTTCAACCAGATGCATTGGTGGGGTGACTGCCTTAACACTCATAGTGATTTTACCTGATTGGTATATCGATTCTGGACTGTACAGTCTTCAAATTCAATCTTTTTGATTTCTCCTTATATA
Source organism: Schistocerca serialis cubense (assembly GCF_023864345.2). Taxonomy (NCBI): domain Eukaryota; kingdom Metazoa; phylum Arthropoda; class Insecta; order Orthoptera; family Acrididae; genus Schistocerca; species Schistocerca serialis. The sequence continues at coordinate 918,648,068 of NC_064638.1, read as the reverse complement.
TAGGCCTATCTAGATTCTTAATACTGCATGAGAGTCTGTTATAAAATATGCAGTTCTTCCCAGATCCTTGTTACTTGATTTTTTTAATATATCAGTTACCAATACACCCAAGTACTGTAGTGATGGAGACCTACATATTTATATAGTTGAGTTGAAATATTTACATTTAAAAGAATGAAAACCACATATTATGAGTATCTGCTAACCTTTACACGTACATTTATGTATATTTCTGTAGAATGTACAGAATACAGATATCTACTGCAGTGTTTTACTTTCTTCCACAATTTTAGGAATTTTTTATATATACTCATTTGTCTCAAAAGTACTTACTTGTACTTTTTATAATAAAGTACAATCACAACACTGAGTTGTAATACTAGAGATGTGTCATTAAGTACACAATTCTCAGTTATGGTTTGAGTATGTTATTTACATGTAACAAAGGGAAAATCAGGATGGACTGTAACAATATTATGAAAAGAATAGTTGCTGCTCACCACATAGCATAGATGCTGAGTTGCAGATAGGCACAACAAAAAGACCGTCAGAAAATGAGCTTTGAGCCAACAAGGTCTTCATCGGAGACAGAACATACACACATGCACACTCACATAAACTCAAACTTTGTTTGTTTATTTGTGTGTGTGTGTGGCCTATCTCCGATGAAGACCTTGTTGACTGAAAGCTCATTTTGTGATAGTCTTTTTGTTACGCCTGTCTGTGGCTCAGCATCCCTGCTATATGGTGAGTAACAACTATCCTTTTCATAATATTGTTATTTACATGTGATATCGAAAGTAGCAATTTTAATACGTGCCATACTCTGATGTTGTGTTGTAACCACATTAAGTCCTAATTCAAAAGCAGGCGCATAAATGAAATAATCACTTTATTCCAACTGAAAGCAGTTTTATTATAAACAACAATATACAGACATCACAGAACGGACTTCCCGACAGAGAGTGTAAAGTGCTTGTACCTTCACAAGCTTTGAAATCATGATTGGGTTTGAACTGGTGACTTGCAACACATTAGCCAGGGACACTAACCACATGTTGCACTGTGTATGGCATAGCTTGAGCTTGCAGCTTAGCTCCCTTCATATCTACATCTAGGTGACTACACTGCGATTCATGAGGTTCATTGGACCACTTCCACTCTAATTCTTTACTGTTTCACTGTCAAACAGTGCGTAGGGAAACAAATAACTAAATATTTCTGAGCAAGCTCTAATTTCTCCTACTTTATTACAATGATGATCATTTCTCCCTATGTAGGTGGCTGCCAACAAAGTATTTCTCACTTGCAGGAGAAAGTTGGTGACTGAAGTTTATTGAAATGATCTCACCACAACAAAAAATGCCTTCATTTTAATAATTGCCACTGGAAGTCCCATGACCTTCTCTCCCCTATTTCACAGTAATACAAAATGAGCTGCCCTTCTTTTGAGCTGTTTCATTGTCCTTCATCAATCTTATCTGGTACAGATTCCATGCTGCACAGCAATACTCCAGCAGAGGATTGACAAGTGTATTGTAGGCAGTGTTGTTAGTACCTGTTGTGACTCATAAGCATTTTGCCAAAAAACACAGTTTTTGGTTTGCCTCCCCACAACAGTGTCTATGTGTTATTTCAATTTAAGTTGTTCATAATTGTAATTCCTAGGTATTTAGTTGAACTGATAAACTCTGGATTTTTGTGATTTATCATGTGACCAAAATTTGATGGATTCTTTCTAGTACTCATGTGGATGACCTCAAAATTTTAATTATTAACATTCAATTGCTACTTTTTGCACCATAGAGGTGTCTTATCAAAATCAGTTTGCATTTTGTTTTGTTCCGACAATTTTACTAGACAGTAAATGATACCATCATCTGCAAAAAATCTTATGGTTGATCAGATCATCTCCTAAATCACTTTTATAGATTAGAAACAAAAGAGGGCCAATAAAACTTCCTTGGGGAATGCTTGACATTACTTCTGTTTAGTCAATCTTTTTCCATCAATTACTATGAGCTGTGACCTCTCTGATAAAAAAATCACGAATCCAGTTGCACAACTGAGAGGATAGTCCATAGGAACACTATTCAATTAGAATCCTCTTGTGTGGAATGGTGTCAAAAGTCTTTCTGAAATCTAGAAATATGGAATAAGTTTGAGATACCCTGTCAATAGCACTCATTACTTCACGAAAGTAAAGATCTAATTGTGTTTCTCAAGAATGACCTTTTCTGAATCAATGCTGATTGTGTGGCAACAACTCGTATTCTTTGAGGTAATTCATAATGTTCAAACACAATACATGTTTCAAAATCCTACTGCAAATCAACTTCATTGATATGGGTCTGTAGTTCATCAGATTACTCCCATTTCCTTTCTTGAGAAATGATGTGATTTGTATAACTTTCCAGTCTTGGGGTATGGGTCTTTTGTTGAATGAGCAGTTGATGGCTAGGTGTGGAACTATTATATCAGCATATTTTGAAAGAATCTGCTTTATGTATAGTCTGGACTAGAGGACTTGCCTTGATTAAGTAATTTAAGCTGCTGTGCTACACAGAGGATACCTACTTCTCAGTTACTCATGTTGGCAGCAGCTCTTGAGTCGAATTCTGGTATATATACTTAATCTTCTTTAGTGAAGTGATTTAAGAAAACCATAGTTAGTAACTCCATTTTAGTGGCAGTCTCATCGATAACATTACCACTGCCACGTAGTGGACTTATTGGTTGTGTCATGCCACCGGTGTACTTCACATACAACCAGAATCTCTTTGGATTTTCTGCCAGATTGTGAGATAGAGTTTCATACCTGGTCAGTTTGGAAGGAATGGATGCACTCCTAGGATGGCATCAAGCTAATTTTTATCCACTTTTTAAAATAGCTATATTTTGCATTTGTTTTCGGTGGGTTTGGACGTTATGATATTTAGTCTCACTATAAGACTTTGTGGTCACTAATCCCTTTATGTGTCATAATGCTCACTATTTGCTTGGGATTATATGCTGTTGAGTATGTTTTCACAACTTTTACACTCTGAGTGGGCTCCTGAATTAACTATTCAAAAGAATTTTTGGAGAAAGCAATTAGTATAATTTTGAATGATGTTTTACACCTACCACCAATTTTAAGTATGTATTTTGGCTAATATATCAAGGTATTGAAGTCACCATCAATTATGATAGTGTGAGTGGGATACCTTTCTGAAATGAGACTGAAGTCCTCTTTTAACTGTTCAGCCAACTGTATCATCTGAGACAGCAGATCGGTAAAAGGAACCAGGTATTAATTTATTTCAGTTGTCAAGTATAACCTCTACCCATAGTAACTCAAAGGAACTATCTAATTCATTTTTGTGACAAGATAGGGTACTTCTATCAGTAACAAAGGCTACTTCTAAGAGTAACAAACATGCCACACCAACTGTATTTGATCAGTTCCTTCTGGGCAGTATTAGGTTCTTTGTGAAAATTTCATCTGAACTTATCTCTGGTTTTAGCAAGCTTTCAGTATCTATAAAAACTAGTGCTTCAGTGCTTTCTGTTAGTACCTAGAGCTCTGATTTTCTCCCAACACAGCTACAACAGTTTACTACTGTAGTACATATGGTTCCTAGGTCTGCCCTTGTCCTTTGAGACTGAAACTGTTTTTATTATTTCCTGAGACCCTGATGCTGATAACTGGGTGATAGCAACACAGCACAAACAAACCAAGTCACCAAAGACATTTTTTTTTCAAAAGACCTAGGTCTAAGGGATAATATTTTTGTAAATGGGGTTTCAACCAAACTCTAACAAAACTGAATTGACTTGCTTTTAACAGAGTAATATCCTAGCCAACCAAGGTCTGGACATATTTTTTGAGTAAAACTGCCTGGCCCATAACATATATCCACAGTACCTTGGGATTATACTTGATAAAAAACTGTCATGTGAACAATGCCTAACAAATACTACAGCTAAATTGAAGTCAAGAAATAATGTTCTTGAAAAATTGTGGGGTACAACATGGAGTTCTTCAGCTTCAACCTTATGATCATCCACTCTCAGCCTGGCCTAATCAGCAGTAGAATACAGCATCCCTGTCTCAATAAACAGCAACATCATGAAGCTGGTAAATGCAACTAAATCAAACAATGCGGATTATTACTGACTCAATCAAGTCCACTCCAGTATTCCGGCTACCTGCCCTGAGTTTCATTCACCCACATAACCCGAGAAGAAAGAATAATCTTTTGAGGGAATATAAGAAAATCTGCACCCAGCAGGGTGCAGTACTGCAGATGTGATAAATTATGTAAATAATATGTCTGTAAATTTGTAAATTAAGTACATATTGTACTTGTTTTTCTGAAGTGATGTTTAACTGCCATAAATAATAATAATAACAATAATAATAATAATAATAATAATAATAGTATTAACCTGTAGACTGTAGTAGCACTTCACATGGTGGACAGGGATAATTTTCATGTGATTTTATGTTTTTGGTAAAGGGTCATAATCCTTGACTTAAAAATGATGTCCACCAAATGACAAAGAATATGGTATGGAAAGTAATTCTTTGGTAACACTTCCAATAGTTCCACTTCCCTCACAGTTGTCAAAATCCATACCAAGTCTCCTGGGCTGTATCTCACTCATCATTGCTTGGTGTTGTAATGTTCTGTCTTTCTCCTGTGCACCCAACTTCCATATGTGAGCCAGCTTCTTTGCTTCTTTGGTCCTGGTGATTAAATGTTTCACATAATCATCCTGAGTATCACCTAGTTGAAATGGGAACAGTGTATCCATTGTGGTTTCAGCCTCATGACTATGGAGTAGAAAAAAATAGTATGAAGCCTATAATGTGTTTCTTTGCTGTGCTGTATGTAAATGTCTTGATGGGCAGTACTGTACCCTAATATCTCTGTTTGAAAACCATGTACATTAAGTGCATATCTCCCAATATATTATTAAAGTGTTCTATAGGCCATTTGTCTGTGGATGGAAGGCGGTTCTCATCCTGTGGGTGATGTTGCAATATGAAATTACCTCTAATTCTACCCTTGACTGAAAAACTTTTCCATGATCAGAGATCATCACACTGAGTGCTCCGTGCTTCAAACTGATGTTTTCCACAAGGAACTTTGCATGTCTGGAGTCAGGCAGTCAGCACAGCTTTGGTAATGGTATAGCAGGTCAAGTAGTCAAATACCATTTGTCAACTTCAGGAACCTCTGTAAGAGATTGATTTCAGTTCAGTGGAATGGGGCTGCTGCATGCGGAATTAGTACCAGATATCTTGGAAGTAAATGCAGCATGTGCTTCCATCGATGGCGTTCCTTACAGTGACTCAGGTAGTGTCTAACAGATTGTTAGAGTCCTGGGCAGTGATACCTGCATCTAGTTCTCTCTAGAGGCTTCACAAATCCCAGGTGACCAGACATTGGAATGTTGTAGAAATACTTCCAAATAGTAGGCCATAGAAAGGCAGTCATCATCTTTGGGTTAGCACTGCTTTTGTGTACCACCATGACTGTACTCCTGAAGCCTCAGTGCCCACTTTCTATTCGACCTGCCAAAATCCTTCAGACTAGTCGGCCAGCATAGATAATGATGGCCCATCACAGTGATGATGGTTTGACAGATAAATAAGGCCAGAATTTGTTGATGGTCCAGAAAGCTGCAAGGTCCTCTTTATCAGTCACAGAATAATTAATTTCAGACTTACAGAGTACTCTGCAAGCATGGACTATCACTTTTCAGCACCTTCCTGAATTTTCACTAGAACAACACCTATCCTATAAACACTATTGTTGGTGTAAAGTTCTGTCTCAATATACTCATAATACAATGATAGGACTGGAGAAGATGTTAGTGGTTCCATGTGGACAAGAAAAGATCTTCCTTGTACCTCATTCCAGCAAAATTTGGAGTCTTTGCAGTATTCCTTGCAAGGTACCTGCCTTGGTACAGAAGTCTTCTATGAATCACTAGCAGTACAAGGATATTATGAAAAAAAAGTTCTCACATCATGAATGTGCTGAGGAGTTGGGAAATCTTTGATCACTCTTACTTTCTCTGGATCAGGGCAGACTCCATCACTATTTAATAGGTCCCCAAGATTTTTGTTTCTTATGCAGTGAAGAGGCTTTTTTTTCAGAATCAGGTGGATCCCTGCGGTCTGAACAAACTTCAGCATAGTTGTCAAGGCACTTCGATGTTCTTCAAGTGTCTTTGAGAATTTGACAATACCCTCCAGATAATAGAGAGATATCATTCATATAAGATGTTGATCCAAGTTGTCCATCATATGTTTGAAGGTGGCTGGGATGTTACATGGTGCAGATAGTATAACTTAAAACTCATAGTGGCCATCAGGAGTTATGAAACCAGGCTTTCCCAGTCACCCTCATCAAACTCAGTTTGCCAGTAGCCTTCCCATATGTCCATGGTTGAAAAATATTTTGCTCCTTTTAAGCAGTCTTGGTTATCATCTGTTCTTGGAAAGGGGTAGACATCTTCAGTGGTGATTTTGTTCTTCTGTTGCTAGTCAACATAGGAATGCCGTACTACTCTTCTTCACAAGGACCACAGGAAAGGACCAAGGATTCTCTGAGTGTTCATCAGTGTCATCTTGTATCTTCTCCATTTCCTCCTGGATTATCTGTTGTTCATCTGGGGTCACTGGATATGAGCCCTGGCTTTTAGTGGGTGATCCTCATTGTTGACACAGGGTTTGCTATAGGCTGCTTGGTATGACTTTTCTACTCTCTAGATTTGGAAGCATCTGAAAATTGATGCACCAACAATTTTCCTCGATCAGGCCAGATCCTGTTGGCAGTTAGATTGTAACTTCCACCCTTGCATTGGCTGTAGTGGTAATAGAGCATGATTCTTCATTGATGACACTAATCTGCCCTTCCTGGATTGCTTCAGCTGTTCCTATTCACATACCTTTATGGATGATTTGTTAGAGTTAGTGATTTAATTGTTCTTCTCAACCACCAACAATGTGTATGATAG